>NC_040903.2:9661697-9964727 GCF_004126475.2 Phyllostomus discolor
ATGCCAGGGCATAGAGTCTGATTATAAGGCAGAGAGGGGTCATTGACTTTTCCATGCATAATGGCTTGAGGAGAAAAATGAGTCAATGAAAACTACTCTCCGGAGGGGAAAAGTATCATTATACAAGCTGAGGGAGTAGAACATTTTAAATAAAAGATGGTAAACAAAGCCTTTGAATGAAGTGGGTATGATGAAAACACACACAGGCGCGCGCACACACACACACACACACACACACACATTGCAGTAAGTGACTGGAATGAGACGTTTGAGAATACAGTTAATTAGAGTGATTGTGGCAGAAGCAGGTTGAAGGAGGCCAGGCTGTGTGAAGCGGTGACTAGCTAGCCTGTTAAGGGGCAGATGGAGAAATCTTGATAAATATTTTGAAAAATTTGCCAGCGTTCTTCCGCCGGTGTCTACCGTGGTGCCTACCACATCATAAGCACTCAGTTAATTTTCGTGGAATGAATAAGTGAAAGATACATAAATCTTGACAAGCCACACGTTTTCTCTCAGTGGAATTAGCTATAGTTACACTTACCACATACACAGAACCAGCCATCTGGCTCATTAAGAAAAACACAAATCTGCGTGTCTGACAACTTGAAAATGTATATCTAAATTGGAAAATATTTATAGATGGTATAGAAAATTTCTATATTAAGGATAGAAGAGTCAGATTGCCAGAGTTTTAATATCAGCCCTGCCTTAGACAAGTTCAACTCTGCCTCAGTTTCCTCCAGTCTACGGAATGGAGATTATAAAGTAGGTAGCTCATAGCCACGTAATAAGGATTCTGCGTTAATACACGTGATGTGTTTAGAGGCATCTCTGACACATGGCACATGCTGCGTTAATGTTTACGTATTATTATTCAGTGATGCATTTTTTAGAATTGGCATGATCCCTTTAAAGTTTATATGTCATCTCAAAATTTGCAAACCATATTCACACACAATATCTTGATTTAGTCCTCCATTCCACTTTTATCCCTTCCATGTTCTCAGCGAGGAAAATTAAAATCTGTCAGGGTAATTGACCTGCCTGCAATGGTACCATTGAGTCACAAACCTAGAGTTTCCAGTGAATGGCCACTGATTTCAATGGCATTGTGCTAAGAACTCCATCAAAATAATCTCGTTGAGTCGTTATTAAGCAAGACTAGGACCCAAAGGATCAGAAAGGTTAAATGCATTGCCTAAAGTCACACAGCTAGGGAGTTACAAGGAGCTACATGGGTAGAATACGAAGTCAGGCCTCACATCTTCCAAGTCCCATCTCTTTCTTGGTCATCAAGCTGGAAGCGGTGTGCGAGGAAGGGCATGAGCCCTTGATAAAGGTGGAGTAAAGGCTTCTCTAAGTGTGTTGGGCGGACACCCCTGCTCTATCTCCCTTGGATTCAGTCCAGCTGATGTTGCCTCTCCCGAGTCTGACACGTGGGAGCCAAGTTCTTCCCGCCACCTTCATTTCTGAGGCCCGTTTCTTTGACTCCCCTGGCCTGAGCCTGCCTGGGCTTTGAGTAAACAACCACAGCCATAAACCCTTCATGTAGGTGCAGAGAAGAGCTGTTTTTCATCGGGTCACTGTAGGCAGCAGGAGCTGCCAACTTCCCATCAAAGCCTCATAAACCCTTTTATGAGGCCCATAAAACGCTGCCTACTCCTGTTAGGAGAGAGGGGGACAGCCGTCAGGCTCACATCACGCTGGTTTCAATTGCTTCATTTCCATACATCAGGCTCCTTGGAAAACCAAACGCAGGCCACCGCCAAGTAATAAAGTGGCCTTTGTGTTCCTGTGGTGTTCGTTTACCGGGCCTCCCGTGCCCTGTGGTCCACAGTAGTGTTTGATTCCCCTGGAAAGCAGTCCTGGGTGGTGGAGGCAGCGGCGAAGATTGCTGGGACGCTTGTCTTGAGAGTCTGAAAAGTAGGGACTCTGAAATGGCTTCTGCCTTTCTCCCCATGGGACTTTAGAGAGATGCCCGCTTCCTGTTTACCTCGCATGACTTCCCCACTGCAGTTGTGCCCTATTTGCATTCATGGGCCTGGCATGGATCGTGGTTGCCAAAAGAAAAGATAACCACCTTCATAATGAGGGTCATGGGATTGCCCACCCTCCAAGGTTTTCTTATCTGACTCCCTTGTGCCATGCTTCATGGTCTCTGCTCTGTCGTAGAGAATCAGACAATTTTAGAGCTCAGGGCTGGGAATATAGTTGGAAGGCAATTGGCAGGTAACCTAATTCTCTAGTTAGTGGGTATTTTCATCCCACCGTATTGGAAGCGCCCTTAGGAACAGGCATCGCTTCAACTTCTCCATTTCTAAGTGTCTACTCTTGTGCCTAGTTTGTATAGAAAGAGTGCCAAACTGTTCAATGAGTGAATTTATTATTACATGTATCAGTCAGTATATGCTAGGTTATGCTGCACTAACAAACACAGCACTGAAGGCGTTTACCTCTCATTCTTGCTGTAAGTCCATTTAAGTTGGTTATTTTATGCCATCTTCACTCTGAGGTCCAGACTAATAGGATATTTTCTATCTGGAATATCCTGAGTCCCTTGGAAGAGGGAAAAGAAGACTGTGGTTCAAAGGTTTCAATGTCAGTATTAGATACCTTAATTCTGCTCATTTTCCTATTTCATCAACTAACTTAAACAAGACCAGGTCTGACTTCAGTGGGCTTGGACATTATACTTTTCCTACATACTACCCCTTAATTTCCTTTATGTCGGGCCAGAGTTTAATATTTACTTGCATTTGATGCCCCTAAGGTATAATTTAGGGAGCACAGTAGTTCAATGTTATTCCAAATAGGTACAAGTAATCTGACAATTTCCGTAGAGAGTATTGTTTTGAGCACTTGAGGATGGAGCCAGTGCCAGACAACAAGAACAAAAAAAAATGATGATTTTTTAATGGAAAAGCTTCATTCACATTATGTTCTGTGCTCAGCACCCCAATCTTATACATCTACAGTCCTGGGTAAGAAGGCCCAAAGCCCAGAACAGTGATGTCTGCAGCACCAGAATGGTCTTCAGTCATTAAGGACAACTTCTGTTATTACCATCAGCTTCGAGTTACTAAGGCAAGCAAAACCTTCATACATTTTAGGAAGATTTGCAAGAGGAAGTAATTGAAACAAGCATAAAAAGGTTTTCTGTTGAAATCACTTTTCAGTTCCCCCAGGAATACAGGGAGGCATAAGAATATAACATTCAGATGGCTTTATTCTACTTAGATTATTCAGTGTAAGAAACCATTCCTCCAGGTAACTGACCTTCAGTACGATTGTAACTGAGGTTTAAAGAGTTTGCTGATAGACTGGAATGGAAAAGATACGAACGAAATTAAAGATGAAATCCTTAAATTTCATTTTTACGATTTTAAAAAAAGGAATTCTGGGAAGGACTGCACTGGGGGTTAAAGTCAATTTTAAGGATTGGGAAGAGAGAGAGAAATTAATGTTGTCTGATTTAATGTTTGGAAACCATTGTGTTGCTTGCTTTTTACATACAGGATTTTGTGATAAACGACTCAGTGCAAGAGTTAACTCCTGTGAGAAATCTCTCCTTTTACCTTCCAAAATTAGTGATTAAATATAGTAACAACTAATACGAAGACTTACTATGTGCCGTACCAGCTTGTTTTCAATCCGCAGTGTGCTGTTGCACCCAGGAGACCTCTGGCAATGTCTAGAGACATTTTTGGCTGTCACAAGGGCTGGGGAAGAGTGGAAAGGGGTGTGCTACTGGCGTCTAGTGGATCAAGACCAGGGATGCTACAAATGTCCTACAAAGCACAGGACAGCACCCCCTACAAAGAATTATCTGGCCCATAGTGTCCACGGTGCTGAGGTTGGCAACTCCTGTGATAAAGCTCTAAGGGTTTACACTAATTAACAAATATTAGATAGCTCACGTAATGAACTAATTAAACCCTCATAATACTCTTAGGAACACATGGTATGGTTATTTACCTTCTGTGGTTTAGAAAGTCGAGGCAGAGTATGAAGGAACTTGTGCTAAGTACTAAGGAGCTAGTGAGAGTTGGGGCCAGTGTTTGAAGACATGTAGTCAGACTACGGAGCCCACATGCTTCACCACTGCCCCTTGGGTCATCCCACTGTCCTGCAAGTTTTGAGATCATAGGAACTCTGCATATTCACTCCCGTTTTCCACCCAGTCTTTAGCTCGATGCCCATAGTAGTGTTTTTCAAAGTAGTTGTTGGATGAATAAATGAATTAAGGACTTTACTCTCACTGTTTACCTGTTAAGTACTAAAGTTGCTCCTTATTTTCAATCTAAAATAAGTTTTTAGAATATATTCTTCCATAAATTCTATTGTGAGAATTTTTTTCCCCACTAAGTAGAAATCATTAATTCACTATTCAGCAGTAATGCACGTATTTTCAATCAACACGAGCCCCTGGTCCACGTGAGGAGAAGCCACGCTGGCCACACGGGGCTCCATTCTGGAGACTGGGATGGAAGGTGCCACCAAGCTCCTTCCTCCTCAGTCCATCATTGGCAGAATTCGGTTCCTTGTGGTTCTAAGACTGACGTCTCTTCCTTGCTGGTTGGCAGCCAGAGCCCATCTCAGCTCCTTAGGTCAATCTTCATTCTTCCTCTCAAAGCAGCTTCTTCTTCTAGCCAGTAACAACACATCCAATCCTTCGAGTGCTTTGAACCTCTCTGACTTCTTCATCAACCACCAGCTAGTGAAGGCTCTGTGCTTTTAAGGGCTCATGTGGCTAAAGGAGCCTTCCTGTTTTAAGGCCAACTGTGCCTTGTACCATAACATAATCCTAAGAGTGACATCTCACCGTACTCCCAGGCTCCAGGGATTAGGGCAACAGGTCTTTGGCAGGGGTGAAGGGGGAGCAGGGAGAAGCTGGAAACTCTGCCGACCATGAAGCACGTAATGAAATTTCATTACACTCCAGATAAGAGCCCCTTCTAGCAAAGCCCTTTGACATTGGTTTTGTGATGCCATGAGCGTGGATATCAGTGGGTTATAGCTATGAGCTAATACATGATGTTATTTTAAACCACTAAATTTGTGGTAATTCTGCACTTATGGAGTTCATATTAGAAGGGGGGGAGATACATGGTAAACATGTATCATGATGTATCATTGCCTCATGAATATTTTTTTGATTAAGTGGATGGATGAATATCCCATTACTTATTACTTTTACTTGTTTATTAAGTATTACTAACAAAAGGTAATTTTTACTATGTGCAAGTGTTGTTATAAGTGCTTTACACTTATGTAATTAATCCTCACAGACCTGTGTATTAGGGTACTATCCGTATCTCCACTTTAACAACGAGGACATGGGCACAGAGAGGTTAACAACTTGTCAAAGGCTGCAGAATTAATACATTTAGAGCTGAGATTTAATCCTAAGCAGTCTGGCTTTGGAATGTGAGATATGAACACACTAGTCTCAGATGCTTTCTCAGTGGGATAAGTGACCTCCAGGAGAAATACTGGGGATCATGTGAGGGGACTAACCTATCCTAGGTTATCAAGGAACATGTATAAAGGATGCATGGACAAAATGGAGACAACCGTACCTGAACAACAATGAAAAAAAAGGAAGGCTTTGTGAAGACATTGAGTTTTAAGCTGAACTTAGAGGGGTCAACAGTAATTAACCAGGAAAAGAGCCTGGAAAAATATTTTAAAGGGAAAAGCTTCAAAGACGTCTAGTGGAAAACAGGAGACATTTCTGTCAGTCCATGCATGCTAGAGGAATGGATTGTTTCTGTCAAACTGTAATATCGAAAGGAATCAAAGGACATCAGAAATCTGGTTATCCCAGGTTAGGGACAACTGAATGATGACCATAGCTACTCTACTGCTTTGATAGCCACACAGGGAAAGGGAAAACAAAACAAATCAAAACACCTTCTTATCCCCCTCCATATGGAGGTGAAAACTGTAGGCCACAGGTCACACCTGGCACACTCGAGGTTTTTGTAAGTAAAGTTTTATGGGAACACAGCCACACTCACCTGTTTGTGTATTGTCTGTGGCTGCTTCCACACGACAGGGCCAGCGCTGAGGGCTTGTGACAGAGACCTAATGGCATGCACAACCTAAATATTCACTCTCTGGATATTTTCAGAAAACATTAGCTGACCTCTGCCATGGAACAAAGCTGTCAATATCTGAAAAATAAGATCTTTTTTGGTCAATTACGTGGCACAGTAATTTTTCCAGGAGTAATATCCAGGCCTCTCCTGTTGGCTTTGCAAAGCATACCCTGGCAGCGGGGCTCTGGTTTGCATAGAGACGGTCTGAAGGACCGTGGCCGTGGCCTGATGAATCAGGACACCTCTTTTACTGAATAAGTGGGAGGCTCTTTGGAAGCATAATAACATGGCTTTTGACCATAAGCAAAAATGCTTACAAATTCTAGGAGGTTTAATTTCCGCCAGAGTTCCCGTGACAAATAAACCAACATACATTTACAGCAGCGTGCTAAAAGAGATCTATAATGAGTTGTTATTGCATATGGATTTCAGCACAAATTAGACAAAATCCATCAAGGTGACCAGGGTTCCTTGCTAGCGTTTGTATTCACAATGCCTATTTTTGTGCATATGTTTTTACATCACTTTTTAAGCCTTTCACATTATTTAGAACTTCATAGTGAATGATTCTTTAAAATGTAATTTTAATGGCTCTTCCATAATGGCTTTCTTAAATAGTATTAAGTGTAGAAAACTAAATGGACACGGCCGTTTTTGCAGTGTGAAATTGAACTACCACGTATGTACAGAAAAATGCACAGATCGTATGTCCAGTGCAATGCATTCTCACAAATTGCACACATCTGTGTAAACAGCACTGAGATCAGGGAACCGATAGTCCCCGGCAGCCTTCCTGGGCCCGTTTGCTGTCCAAACCCTCCGCACGGGTAACAGTTTTCCTAACCTCTAACACGACTTGTTAGGTTGGCTTGCTTGTATTTACTCTGTTGTGCCTTTTGCTCCACTTGATGTCTATGAGCTTCATCCATGCTGTTACACTTACAGTGGCAATTTATTCATTCTCATGCTTGAAAAGTATTCCCCGGGTGGATGCATAATTTTTATTTATTCTACTGTTGAAGAGCATTTGGGTAGCTCCCAGACTGAAGCTATTTATTACAAATAGTGCTCCAATGAACATTCTTTTACATGCCATTTCTGATCACATAAATACATTTCTTTTTCTGCACAATGGAAGTATTATATATATACACACATATATATATATGACACTTGTGTAAAATGAATTATCTTCCTTTAGTATATTATTTCTTACCCAGAGTAAAAGAGACTAATTCATTTGAAATTATTATTGATAATGAAGTTAAAAACACATTGTCATAGAATCATTAAGTTTCATATTTGGAAGAACTTTAGAGGTCATCTCTAGGTTACCTCCAGGATTAATCTGATGGTCATATCCCTTCTCTAACATTCTCAAAAAATAGGCAACTAGCTTCAGTTTACCTCCAAGTAAAAGAAACTCATTTTCTGAAGGGGGAGTTATTTTAACTTCACAAAACTGAAATATGTGGAACGTTATACTTTATTTTATTTTTTTATTATAGGTCAGTTACAGTTGTACCCATTTCCCCCCATTACTCTCCCTTGCCCTACTCACCCCCACCTCCCACATTGTCTTTGTCCATGGGTCCTTCATACACATTCCTTGATGACCCTTCCCCTTCTTTCCCTCATTACCCCCCTCTGTCTCCCCCCTGGTTACTGTCAGTTTGCTATTTCCATGCCTCTGGTTCTGTTTTACTCTCTGGTTTGTTTTGTTGATTAGGTTCCACCTATCGGTGAGATCATATGGTATTTGTCTTTCACTGCCTGGCTTATTTCACTTAGCATAATGCTCTCCAGTTCCATCCATGCTGTCACAAAGGGAAGAGCTCTTTCTTTCTTTCTGCTGTGTAGTATTCCATTGTGAAATGTCCCAGAGTTTTGATCCATTCATTTGCTGATGGGCACTTAGGCTGTTTCCAGCACTTGGCTATTGTAAAAGGTGCTGTTACGAACATCACAGTTCATAGGTTCTTTTGAATTAGTGTTTCAGAATTCTTAGGGATAATCCCAGCAGTGGAATTGCTGGGTCAAAAGGCAGTTCCATTTTCAGTTTTTTGAGGAAATTCCACACTGTTTTCCACAGTAGTTATACCAGTCTGCCTTCCCACCAACAGTGCACTAGGGTTCCCTTTACTCCACAACCTCTCCAGCACTTGTTGCTTGTTGAGTTACTTATGATAGAAAGTTATACTTTATATTAAGCTAAAATACAGCACAGTAAACATTTTAATACTAGCTGTGCTTTCAAAAGTCAGAGCGATTTTAGCTTCAATTCCTCTTCTGCATGGTGGTCTTGTACATATTGAAAGATAGTCATTGTGCTTTTGAAAAAGGCAATTCTTTTCTCTTTTTTATATTGGTAATTATTTCTTGATTCTTCATCATCATGTAAATATTACATTGACACACTTTAGTCTATCACTTTCTCTTCTAAATATTGGTTGCCATTAAAAAAAGAGAGAGGGAGCAAGACTAGAAAAAAAGATGCAAAAATAATCAACATGTGTTATTTCTGGATAGTAGACAAACTGGTGATTTAAATTCTTTTTGGCTTATATTTTTCCTAGGAGTTGTCAAATGAGCTTAGAAAACTTTTTTGGGAGTCAGGGAAAGCCCTTACACAATACAGTGTCCAAAACTGAGCAAAATCCATAGAGAATCATGGATCCAATGCAGAACAGAAAACAACTGTTTTGTCTCTTATAGTGAACCCAATTTTTCTATAAATACAATTTAAATATGTTAGTTATTTTTGAGAATATATTTAGTTATCATATCATATGAACACCTCATGATAACTTTCACTTATTCATTCAACAATTAGTTATCACCCATCTGTAGGCCAAATAACATGAGTTATTTAAGTCTCTGTTATGAAGGAGCATGCAGCTAGTGAGGGGCATAGATATGACTGCCTCCCAGTATAAAATATATGATAATGGTTGCAACACAGGTGGCTACAAAGGGGCAGCCAATCCACTCAGGAGGCTTGTTCTGTGAGCTCTGGAGGGAAGATGCCCGTGGTTCCTAGAGAGCAGGAGCAGTGCAATGTGGACAAGGTGCCCAAAGGGGGGTGGAGTATGGGTGTCATGGGATCTTGGAGAAGGTTCGAGGGACTTGAGATAAGTGAAGTTTAGAGAAAAGGCTAAGATTCTTAAAGGTTTTCTGAAAGGTACCCTGAATTCAGGAGGACATTAGTAAAATATTTACATAGTGAAGTGACGTGATCAGGCTGGGTGTATCCCCCAAAATTCATTTGCCTTCACACCACTCTTTGTGTGGTCAGTTTTGTGGGGCCATGTATGTGTCCCTAATAATTCCACTTTAGGTGGCAGTTTTATCATTGAATAAATAACATTTCTGTAGTGAATATACAGTTAATCTTTAATGGTCAAGGAGAAAACTCACTAGACTTTTTTTTTTCTTTCCTAAACCAGATTTGAAATTTTCATTTTTCCTGGCTCTCTCGTAGATGTTAGCTTCAGACTTCAAATATTTATTTAATTTCACGGGTGTTGGTGGATTTACTATCTTTGAAAACGAAGTGTGACATAACTTTATTTCATACGAATAATGCCGCCTGAACTTGGTTTCTATGACTTTTGGCTACCAGGTCGAATATAAAGGCGATCTTCTGGACGCAGCGCGGGACCGTCACAGCTGTGCTTGTGTTAAGGGGTTTCAGTCCAAAAATAATCCTGCTCTTGTGTTACCACGGGGCACTGGGCTTTCTTTTGTGTTCAGCTTCGATTCGGATCTGTAAAATCGAGTATGCCAAGTTTGTCATCAAATCCTTGGAGCTCAGGAGAGAGCACGGGGTTTGAGGTTAGTTTTGCAGAAACAGAACTCTTTTCGTTAATGTTGGAAAAGAGCCACGCTGATTTCAGGAAGGGTGGAAAAGGAGCACGGAGTCTTTTTCTGTCCGAAACATGTGACCTCTTGCTAAGCGCTTCACCCCCCAAAGCTGAAAACATCCAGTGCCCGTCTGCCTTAAAGTTGGTGCTGGTGAGAGGAGGAATAACTGAATGACGTCTTTCCTCCAACAGTTGTCACGGTCTCTGCCTGAACAGGCTCGTTTGCCCCCTGCTCTTCAGCATCCATCAAACACAGCTGTCCAGCGGTCAGATTGTCCAGGTGACTCGTGCAGGTGATTGTCCAGGTGACTCGTGCAGAACTCACCGATTGCTCTGAGCCCGAGTTTTCACACTCGGTTTGGCCGGCCTGGGTTCCTTCAGCGGGCTGTCACTGTAATGAGTAAAGGAAGAGATGGTGAGCACACGGAACCTGTGCTCAGAATACTTCAGTTTACAAACCAGCTCGAACCCTCTGTACCTGAAATGAGAGGACCTTTGATGACCGAGCCTGTCTCTGCAAAAATCCTGCCTGGGGGGCACCTCTCTTTTATTATGTTACTCGGTGTATGCATTGAATTGTGTCCCCCACAATGATATTGAAGTCTTAACCCTTACTGTCTCAATGTCCTAACCGCTATTACCTCAGAACATCATCTTATTTGGAAATAGCGTCTTTACTGATGTGATTAGTTAAGGTGAGTAGGGTGGGCCAGTAATCCAATATGACTATATTCTAATAAGAAGGGGAAATACAGACACAGAGACATGATCAGGGAGAACTCCATGTAAAGATTGGAAAGGTGCTGTCACAAGCCAAGGAAGAAGATAGGAAAGAGGCCTAAAACTAACGCTTCCCTGTTGCCTGGAGAGGGACAGTGACCCTTCTGTCACCTTGATCCCAAGCTCGTAGCCTCCAGCACTGTGGGACGGTACATTCCTGTTGTTTAAACCACTCAGTTTGTGGTGCTTTAATTACAGCAGCCCTGGCAACCTAATGCACTCTGAGTACTCATCTCTCTCTCTCCCCACCCCCCACCACCTTATTTATTTTTTAATTTAATAGATCTTAAATGGAATATTTTGAACATATTCACTCAACAAGTTTTTCATGAACACTTATTCTGTCATCTTAAATAAGGTTTGTAAAACATTGCACATGGTTCCATTAGTGTATGTATAGCTATACTCCAAATTTACATCTATATCTGTATTCCCTCGATTCAAAGTTAGTGTAAGTTAATTATTACTATTTTTTAAAAGATTTTATTTATTTATTTTTAGAGAGGGAAGAGAGGGAGAGAGAGAAAGAGAGAGATAGAGAGAGAGAGAAACATCAATGTGTGGTTGCTGGGGGTCATGGCCTGCAACCCAGGCATGTACCCTGACTGGGAATCGAAGTTAATTATTATTTTAAAGGCTGTACAGTAAGGCAGCCTCTTCAGAGCAAAATAACAACAGTGAGAGCAACGAGATACAGAACTCACCAAATCACGAAAAGGGCCAAGCAAAGTGCCCTGCTCATAATAGTGTCTTGTCCATATGTATTGACTTGATTGACTAGGAGATTTTCTCATATTAAAGGGTTCTTCTGTTAATTTTGGAAAATGTTTCCAGACATAAGGAATAAGGGGACTAAAGAAGGCTTCTATTTTCAATTCAGCACTTAGTAATCATCCAAAAGGACGAAGAGAATCCCTACCTAAGAGTCAACTGCGAAGTAGAAAGGAGGCCGTGGGCGCTGTACGCCTGCCCAGTGGGCTCTGGCAGGGTGCCCCATGGCTCTGTGCCACGGCTGCCTCTCTGTTTGAAGTCGAATGGCGCAACAGATGAAGTTCGATAAACATCAGAGTACAGGGTCCTGCAGAAGGAGGGCCTGCTTGAGTGTGCTTGGCAGGGCAATAATCTGGGTGTAATAACTTACAGTTTTAATTTGAATATTTCATCTAAAATGTCATATGGTATGCTTGAGTGTGATATTGTTATGTTACAGAATTACACGATCATGAGTTTGTAATAAAAGATTTTGTAATAAAAAGGGGTGTGATTTGTGCTGGACCCTGCATAGTCAATTGTCTTTACACTTTTAACTGCCTTGGAAAAACTATGCCTTTGCAGTGTTTTTTTTTTAATTTTTATTTTGTTGTTCAAGTACAGTTGCCTTCATTTTCCTACTACCACTTCCTCTTTCCCCACCTCCCACCCTCAATCTTTCCCCCATTGGCTTTGTCTATGGGTCCTTCATACATGTTCCTTGAAGACCCTTCCCCTTCTTTCCCCTTCTTTCCCCTGTTATGACATGCGTAATAACTGGGCAAACAAGGTAAGAACTGTATAAAGAGCAGCGACTACGCATGTATGACATTATCTGGCTTCAATGACAAATGAACTTATCACTGCATTTCCTTCTATCACTGCTCACAGTGCACAGTTCCAGAGGTGGAGCAAAAACTTAAAAAGTCTAAATCAGATGATTTGTTTGAACAGCAGTGGGAACAGATCCCGATCTCCAGGATGTATATTGTTTCATGACCATGCTCACTAAGCTAGTGGTAAACTTGACATCTTGGTATCCTGGCCCGAAGAGCCGTGTGGGCTGCTTCTTTCAGTTGCTCTGCCTGGAGCTGTTCTAATAGAGTTGCTTTATTTAATCAAATCCAGACCTCACACTGAGACTCCTTATCAGCCAGCTTCGTGGCAGTCCAGCCCAGTGTGCCCTAGCTGCCCAGTGGAAGCGATCTTACACTCTCCAAAGTGCAGCGGCAGGCCACAGGGGGAGAGCCTTCCTCCTGTCGGTCTCTACGGAACATGTTAAAAAGTCTTTTGGCGTAGCCCTGGAATGACTTCCACCAGCCAAGCTAGTGCCATAATTCATTTTTAGTACATAGGTTCTTTATTTTATCCATAACTCTGGAAATAACAGTTGCCAACTTGGAATGTTAGAATTATTTTAGAAGTGGCTTTACAACTATCAAGATAATTTAAGATGAGGTTAACCATACTTCTAACTTGCAAGAAGTAGGGTAACCAGCTTACTATCTTGCCAAAACTCTTTCTATGGTGTATTCAACAGACACAGTTGGATATTAACCATCTGCAGCACATTGTGTAGAAGGCACAAGAGTGGATGTTTAAAAAGTGAGCTCCTCTATATGTCCAACTTAATCAATACATAAGTGAGAGCAAGTTAGGAGGAATATTAACTCATTCAACAGTGGACTATTTGGAATCTACCTTGTGCCCGGCCCTAAACTGTCCCTGTGGATACAGTGATGAGTGAGACAGAATGGGCCCGGCTCTCAGGAGTTTCCATTGTGGAAGAGGATCTCTTTTCACTTCTCAGGGAAGAAGTAATCCAGACAGGAGGCAAGATAAGTGCAAACATCAGTGTATTGAGATCAGATGTAAATAGAGACTTGAGTGCGAGGCAAGTTTCTCTGAGCAAATGGAAGTGAAAACAAAAGCAGCTACCCAATTAAAAATGAAGTGGGACCAGTCCTTGAACTATTAGTCCTAACCAATGATAATCATTGTATCAAAGGACGTTCTTAGACGTATTTTAGACAAATTGTACAATGCCTGCTACTACTATTCTGCTGTTCATTTCTAGCCTCTAATGTCTTCCCCCTCTCCCATCTTCCACCTTGGCAATCTCAGGAACAGACTCTTTATGCAATGTGCTTATTAAATTTACAATGACATAGCAGCAGAATCTCATTAGACAATTTCTGAGCTCATTAGCGCAAAAACACTACTATAAGCTTTTTGCTATACAGTGGAGGGGCGGGTGGGTCAACATGGGCATGCTCATTTCTTTTATTACTGTTGCTCAGTGGAACGGGAGGGAATATTCTTTTATTTGAGCAGACCTGCTCCAGACTGCTACACTAGTATGTGCTATTACAATTAAAATTACTAGCCTTAATTACTTTAGAAGTAGAGTCAGTTTGGAGAAAACACTCCAAAATTGGAAAAATCTATTTTTTTCAAGGCTTTAATTTCTCTGTATGTCAATGGAGATACTTACTACCAGTGATTCATGTAACAGAGAATATACACAGGTAGGAATTCAACAGGGAGCTCGAAGACCTGGGCTGTAGTTTTCATTGTGCCACTGACTTGCTGTGCAGTCGTTGGTAAAATGTGTCCTCTCTCGGAGCATTATTTTTGTCATCTGTTGAAGCAGGTGAACCGGCCTGGCTGACCCATAAGTTTCCTCTCAGCACTGAGATTCCATCTTACAAAATCAGCTCATACAGAATAAGAGGTCTATGATGCACTTGTCTTAGATTTTCTCTGACTGAGGGTGGTCAGCTGTTCTTGCCTGCATAAAGCTTAGCCATTGCCAAATAGTGTAAGCTGTTGAGGACACAGTCATACCAGGGAACGTTTGTGCCAGACCTTCTGCCAGAGATCTTACTGCCGTTGTCATGTGATTACCAGGGCAAAGGTACTTACGCTACCCACACTGTACAGGTGAGCAGAGCACTCTGGGCCATTCAGCTGGGAAGTGAAGACCAGCTTTGCACCCTGGTGGGACTGGCTCCAGAGCCTGCTGGGTTGAATGGTGACTCTCCTAAAGACGTGTCCTTCCCCTGGAACCTGTGAATGTGACTGACCTTATTCAGAAAAAGACTCTCCGGGGATGTCATGAAAATCTTGAGATAGAATCGTGCCGTGTTCAGGGTAGGCTCTAAATTTAATGGCGTATGTCCTTACAGGAGACAGAAGAAGGCAACACACGGAAACACACAGGAGTGAAGGCCATGTGGAGACGGAATGTGGAATCCTTTGTAAAAATGCAATGCTGGCTAAAAAGTGACCTCGTTTTCTCTTTGTAAAATTAGTAGCCACCAGTTTTTGTCAAACCTCTGGGTAAAGAGGGCTTTACTTCTGAAAAATACTGCAAAAAGTTTTGGATATAAGTGTTAGGAGAATATAAATCTACGTGTGTCATGGTAAATAAAGTAATCTCAGAGATACAGTTTACTAGTCTTTAATAGGATAATGGAAATGACACCTAATTTGCAGGAGTCTCAGCAAGAGAACTCTGGGAATGAGAGATACTTCATACAGTGCTTGGCCCAGACGGGCACCATCCACATTGTTTTAGTTTTGTAGGGCCTTTTAATGGACTTGAGATCGATTTTCTCTTATCTGCTTTGTGTTTTCTTAAGTGCATGTTTCTTACAAGTCACTTTTTAGCAAAAAGTTATGCTAGAGCATTTCATGTTTAAATACACTTTGTGGCATTTTTGTTAGGTGTTTATTTATAAAAGATGCATGATCACCGTTTAATGGAGTAGTAATGAAGGCAATTCCCTAATTCAGAAAAGATAATTCCCAGTGGTTAAGTTATAATTTCATTCCCCTATACACTTGATTGAATCAAGAATACTCTTTACTGGGTTGCCTGCTCAAGAGAAAGGGGCCTTCTTCTCTTTGTATCTCAGAGACTGAAAAGTTTTGATTGAATAACTCAATTCAGGAGGAAGAAATACAAAGCCTAATTTTGCCCACATGTCTAAGCTATCATCTCTAATGGGCATGTGGTAGTAAAACTATTCTCATAGCTCTCTGTCATCTAAAAACAACATTTCCATTGCTTTAGATCTTGGAGAGAGGAAAGGTATAGGTAATTTGCCATGTAAATAGAATCCTCAGAATTCCTAACAAAAAGTAAAACCAAACTTCAAAGTATATTATGTGTATTAAATGAAATTTGCATTCAATAGTGCAGTATTTGGTGCATTAAAAGTTATTTTTTCTTCTTTTATTATCCTCCTCTTTCTCCCCCTCCTGTTTTTCTTCCACTTCCTCTCCCTGTTTCTAGTAATTATTATTATTATCATTAATATTTTGGCTATAATTGTATTGAGTTTTCTAAGGATTATACTATGTATTTTTACTGCCTAGCTTGCATATTCCTATTTCCAAAGTTGTACTGCATGTGCTATAAACTTCTAATGTAGCACACGTCTTATTATATATTCTCAGGTAAGCCAGCATATGCAAAAAGTAATAAAAAATTTAATAAACACAAGTACTTTTTTGTATCTGGTTAAGGAGAATATGTAGCAGGGATATTACATCAACTTTTATGAGAATAATGCAAGTAAAAAATACTACTATGGAATGACATAGGTACAATACTTTTCCAATAGGAACACCCTCGCTAGGGAGATGGAGAGACACTTAGAAAGGTCACTGAGACACTGAGTCTGCAGCATTGGTGACTCCACTGTTGGCCCTGGATTCAGATGAGCTGGGAAGAAACCAAGTTCCTGTGTACCATAGTTGGAAATAAAATTGAGAGCCACTGTCACAGAAAGAGAGAAGGCGTCTTGCAGGTGATGCTAAAGGGGGATGCTGTGTCACATGAACCTCTCCTTCACTGATAACAAACTTCTAGTGAACTCCATTAGTGAACTAATGTAGTAAGTGTGCATTACTCATGAGAATCTTGGTAAAATAATGTATTTTGGAAGGGAGAAGATCCAGGACTAACCCTTCTTTAAAGATGGGTTTGGTGTGAAAACAAAGGCTACCTTTTGAAGAATAGGCACCGGTGAACATATAACAGAACTTCTCTAGTGTGTTTGATAATGTGCTATCTGCTGCGCGTGCAGAACTCAGTATGATGCAGACCCGGCCTCCATAAAGGCCACAGTTGTTACTTAAGCACCCCTGGTAAATGCCGTAGTGTGTTATTTGTAAACCTGTTGAGAGAGTAATTGATAAATGTGTCTTGAAAAAGGATTCCTTGATTAAGAGCTTTGGAAAATGCTGCATGCTCTCACCCGTCTTGGAGATTCCCAAAGCTCTTTAGTACATTAAAGACTCAGAAGTCTGTAATTAAGTGTGCTCACAGTCACATGTACTCATTTAACTTTGTTTAAGCGAGTCTTTCCCAAAAGTATTTGCTCATGGAACTCATTTTTTTTTAAAGAACACTTCTATCATCTCCTCTGGGACAATATTCTCTGGGAAAATCTCATTTAGAAAATACAACTTTAGCAGGAAAAATAAAGCACAAAGTGTTATGTTTTTGTAAGGGGGCATGAATTTGTTCACATAACATTGGAAAGAGCTAGCATTCTCTATGAAGTACTTTGAAGACGATAAGCCTGTTAGGTTGTTGCATTAGTTAAGGTAAGTACCAAGCTGCTGTAACAAGCAATCCCTAAATCTCAGTGACTGAGCATAATAAAAGTTGATTTCTTCCTTATCTGTTAGTTGCAGTGCTGGGTGGCCGGGAGCTTTGCTCCACAGAGTCATTTAGTGAGTCAGGCGTCCTTCAGCATGTAGCCCGTATTCTAAGACATCTAGTGAGTCAGGCTTCTTCCAATCATATTTGGAAGCTTCAGAGGCCTTCACTTGATCTTTGCACCCAGAAAACATATGGGGAAAAAGAGAATAATGTGGATAGTGCGGGATCAGGACTAGAAATGGCAGGCACCGCTCTGCCCACATTTCATTGAATGGAGCTTGGTCATGTGGCCTTACCTCTATTACTGTGCCAGGCAACAAGGGGGGAAGGCAGATAAGACTGAACATTGGCAATTCCTGTCACAAATTCTGAAAAATGTTTAGAAATTTAGTAACAGAAAAAAATAGGCAAGAATATTTCAGGTACAAGGTGCCACATGAATAAAAGGCACAAATTCACAAAGTGGAAGGGGATTTTAAAGAACGTAGAATTCTAGGGGGCAGATAGGTCTGGAGAGATAATTTGGGAACAGACTATAAAGAATCTCAAGGCATACCAAGGATTTTGGACTTTATATTGTGAATGTTTGGGAATCAAAGGGTGCATAAGCATATTTCTTTTACATAAGCATCTCTGGTAAGAATGTACAAGATGGACCAGAGAGAAGAAGACTTGTGCAGATAGAGGATAACAGACAGGAAGCTGTTGCACCTACAAGAGAGGTTTCAGACTGATGATGGGGATTGCGTTGGAGGTGAAGAAGGTACACCAAATTTGGCATAAATTTCTTAGAAAAATCAGTAAGATTTGATAAAGTGTTTGTTGTGGTGGAGGGCTGGGAGAAATAATTTTGAGGTTTCTGGCTTTTGAGCTTGAGGTGATGGTGTCATAATTTATCAAATATCATTTTGAAGCTGGAGCAGAGTTAGGGATAAAGATAACATGTTGTGTTTTTACACATGGAGTTCAGTGTGATTGTTGGAGGTACATGGTTGGAGTTTGAAAGTGAGTAAACGATTTCTTGGAGCAGAATAAGCACTTAGACTTGACTTGAAAGGTTGGAAATAGCTGAGGTCACCCACGAATAACACTTAGAAAAAAAAATGGAAAGAGAGCCAAAGAGAGAACTCTACACAAGACTGAGAGTTTAGTAATGGGTAGAAAAATGAAATCACTGTGAAGATACCTTAGCGACCAGAAATGAACATCTATCCAGATTAGGGTGGTGTCTATTAGAAAAAAAATAGCCCTTTCAGCCCTGGCTGGGTGGGTCATGGTTGGAGCATCATCCAGTAACCAAAAGTGGGCAGGTTTGATCCCCGGTGGGAGGCAACCAATCGATGTTTCTCTTTCACATCCATGTTTCTTTGTCTTTCTCTCCCTCCATCTCTCTCTCTCTCTAAAATCAATAAACATATCCTAGGGTGAGGATTTAAAAAAATCCATTTCATAAAACATAATATCCAAGAACTTTCCTTCATTGGGTAACACATTTTTTTGTTAATGCCAATATCAAATATAAAAATAAAATGTGTTGTTCTTAGGAGTAAAGGAACAAGTCTTTGTGACCATTACCTAAAACATGTTACTGAACTCATTACCTGACTAATGGAAAGAATTTTTGTTAAAAAGGTGGCAGCTGATACCACTTTTTCCATGGTATCAATATTTGGTGAACAACAGAGTTTATTGGAAAAAGGAGGAAAAGTAATAAGTGGCAGTAGAGAAATCAGAATGTTTCAGGAGCCTTGACCACTGATATGGGCATGCTGACTTAGTGGGAAGATGGAAATGATTGTCACATTTTTATTTTTCACTTAGAGGAAAGAATATGAAATGAATTCCATAAAAATGCATGTCCAAATATTATTTCTGTGCAGGAGAAAGGAAATAGCTGCTAAGTGGATCCTGATTTCAGGCATACTGAAAACTTGACCAATTCCTTATTTATTTATTTGTGAACATTTCCTTTGTGAACTTTTACATGGACATTTGTTAAAGCTTTAGCATTTCTGGAAGGGGCAATACATGAAGAACACGGTGCCCTTTTGGAATGTGAGTAAGGAAACAAAAAAATATGCTAGTCTATCCACTGTCTTACTTAGTTTAATTAAGCATAGTTGTGTTATTAACTTAGGGCTTCCCATGGATCTGTGCATTATCCAACCAGACATACATGCTGTGTGGGCACCTCTTTGCTCTGGAAGTTATTGTCTTTCTCTTGCTGTCTCCCTTGCCTCCAGACAAAGTGAATCAGCGGTGTTCCAAGTAGACTGGTGTGGAATAGAGGTGAAATATGGAAAACATTTTATCTCTCTGTACAACACGGCCAAACTTCTCCAGAAATTTTCTGTAGTCAGTGTTCCCTTCCCTTCCATCTGGCTTAGACATGGTCTTCCTCCTACATTCCATCAAAGCAATGCTGAGCAAGGCAGCTGACGATCTTTCCGAACAGTGGACTGAGCATGAGATGCTTTCAGGCATCTACCCAGAGGACAGCTCTTGTTTTTCTGCTTCCATGAAGCCATTCACTCCTGGCTCTTCACCGACTCTGTGGCCACCCTTTCTTTCTTCTGCTCCACACCTCTGTAGGCTACTCAAGTGTAGTTTGTCCCGAATTCTCTTCTTTAAGGCTCCTCTCTGCCGACTCCATACCATGGTCCCAGTACTCTATGTAAGGGCTCGTGGAATTACAGTTAAACTGGATTTTGGAGATTAGATTCAAAGGAATCAATAGACTAAAAACAACATCAAAAAGTCATGGATAATTATGACACAATTAGCTTAAGGGTATTTTATGGTTTAAGAAAAATCCACAGTTATCACACTGCCTGACTGGGCTTCCACAGCATGCATTAGGTAAAGTTGTTGTGCTTGTATATTCTCACTGCCTAACCAGGAAAACTTCTAATACATTTCAGCAAAACCCTGGTTATTCTTTGGCACTAGCTTGACATAACAATACATATGTACTTATGGTATATGCTGGTACAATATATATGGATCACCATTGAGCAAAATATCACACAGTCCATTGAAGCCAGTATTCTGACTCGTAGAATATTCCACTGCAACCAAACAGGCTTTATACAAACACAGGAAACCTCTGATGGTGCTCTGGGGGTTCATGTATTTCCTGGGACTCTCTCTTTGATTGCCATGCTCCTGCTGGTCCCCTTGTCAGCCGTCCCCAAGGACCTCCTATGCATCCTTTTAATTGCCAGTGATTCTCAAAGAGTATTTCCAGTTTCCTAGTGAGAATTTCTAAGTAGTAGTTTTGCATCCACGTCAGGCAAAGTTGGGTCCTGACTTTTTACTGCTCCCCCATCACACATGCCTGCCTACAGTCCACAGTCAGTGTGTAGCACTGCTGTCCAGCTAAGGGTGCAGTGAGAAACAGGGTTGTCGTTTTAGTCATCTTCATATACTTTAATATCCCCTTTGCTTTTTACTGCCCCCATTACCAAGGTCACCTTCTGCCTCATCATGTACCAGTTAATAGGTTTTTATCCATTGTGCCCTATATATAGTTCTTAATTAAGCACCCTGGTTTTTGTTCACTATATTTCCTACAGTTAACTGACAAAGTTGGTAGTATTTTATGACATAGATAAGAAATTATATCTAGGAGTTTCCCTACATTTTCCAGCCTCCCTTGTGGTCAGATTATAGGCACAGAACGGTTCTGGCCAATGGACTTGGAGTGGAAGTGGCATGTGTCTCTCCTAACATAAGAACATTAAAAGTAAAAATGATTTCTCTATGCTCATTGTTCCCCTGCCCCAGCTTCCTTTGAGGCCAAATGTTCCAGATGCTGTAGCTTCATGATGATGGAGGGCCGTGTGCCATGGCTCAGAGTTGATGAGAATGAGCTCTGAGATTTCAGCATAGCCTCGCCCATCCTGACTGATACACGTGTAATGGCTCTTCTGATTGCCAGTGCTTTCCTTTTCAGCCCACTCTCTACACCAGTACCGTCTTTTTAACCCACTCTCTGTACCACTGCCAGCTATGTCTCTAAATGCATCTCATCCCTTTCTTTTTATTATATAATTTATTGCTCCCTCATGCCTATGAAGCCTACAGAATCTACTAGCACACAAAGGGTCCTTCAGGGTCTGGCCCATGATTACCTGAAGACTTCTGTGTCCTGCAAGATTTTCGTGGCTTTTCTTTCCAGTCACACATCAAACAACAGACAGGAGCTCATGCTGTTTCTTTCTTCTCTTTTCTTCTTTCCTTCCTTCCTATTTGTATTTCTTTCTTTGAGCATATGCAATTCCATCATGTTTTTTACAAGTAATAGACAAATACATTCTCACTCTAACAAGTCAAATGATGTAGGAGCATATAGAGCAAAATGTAAAACTTCCCTTTTCTCTTTTCCCTTAATTCATTTCCATCCTTAAAATTAGAAGCCATGGTCTAGCAACATTTTGGGGTACATTCTTTCAGTCTCCTTTCTATGAACTTACTTAAGCAGATGCACATGTTCACACATACTTTTTCTAAAAATAAATGCTAATCACAAGGCTACACTCATCTACAAGTGAACCTGGGAAACAGAGAGTTTTGGCTGGATAAATTGTGACTTCCAATAAGTCAAGGCTCTGTTAAGATGGAGAAAGGGAAGAATGAATATTGACTGCCCCAGACTTACAATGTTTGCAAGTCCAATGGTATGAGCTGGACTATGCGCTACTTCCTCCACTTACCAGATATAGCACTTTCAGCAAATCAAATAAACTCCCAGAAACCCACTTTCTTAATTTAAAAAATTGAAATGTTAAAATACCTACTTTACTCAGTGGGTGCCTATAAATGTTGAAGGGGACTACATATGGAAAACCACCTGTAGACATATATTATAAAGGATATGTTTGAAGATGACTTAGTAAGTACCTACTATGTGCCAGGAACAGTCCATGTATTCTGTCTACATCATTTTATTTAACCCTATGGCAATATTTGTAGATAGAAATGAATACAGCTGTTTATAGTTGAAATTGTAGAGAATGGTAAAAATTGAGTCTAGAGAGACTGATAGGGACTCAGTTTCTAAAAAGACTTGTAGATATTGTTATAAAGATATTTTTAATGTTCTAAAAAGTATTTGAAGTATTTTAAAGAAATGAGAGATACAATGAGATCCAAGTTTTAGAAGTTTCCACTTGAGCGGCAGGGAGGAGGGTCGGTTCAGGGTGGAAGGGAGTGGCAGAATGAGGACAGCAGGCTCAACAGCACAAGACTTACCAGACTTACTTAATTGTTTTCACATCCACTTGAATCCTGTATTTCAAATTCTTATGGTTTTGATCACCTAAGGGGAAGAACATGCTATATACAGGTTTTGAAACAAATGTTTCCTTGAGAAGATTTGTTAAACCTTGATCAAAACTGATATCTCAGCAAGGATTAAGGTTAGAATTTCCTTGGAACTTTTGTTGATTTGTTTTTGCCGATTAAGCTCTAATACCTTTACAGTGCAAAAGGATGTGGATTAGACTGAGGGCCCTGTCCACCCTGATCAGAATCAGTATGGGGCGTGATGTGTCTCTGTCTCATTCTGGGCTTGTGTGGGTTTACATTTTTTTTGTCAGTATATGGTTCTCTACACCTGTTTCCGTATTTGATTTTGTGTGTATGACAGACACATTCTCAGCATGTCGCAGAAGGGAAAAGGAGCACCTACCATCTCTGGAAAACATGAAGGCAGTTTTAGAGGAAACAAAATCGATCTTTTCAGAATCACATATGCAAAAAAGACCTACTTTAATTATTTTTATTGTATTTTTTTCATTACCATTTACCCACTTTATATTCTCTTCCCCCTCCACCCAGTTTCCTCCCTCACAGGCAATGGCTCCAAAGGAAAACCTAGCAGATTCAAAACATGCCTTCAGATTTATGGTTAAGAAAATCACCTCCTGAAGAGACATTAATAAAGAAAACTACTTGCGTCTTGCTTGAGCAGTGGTCCTCAAACTAGGAAACTTTAAAAATCACCGATGTTTGGGTTTTACCCCCCCAAAATTATAATTTAATTGGGTTGAGTAGTTTGGCATTTTGGAAAACTTCCCATGTTAATTTTAACATTCAGTCAAGGATAAGAATCATGTACTAGGGAATGATGATTCTCAAGTATGGCTTGGACCAACATCACTTATGATTTTCTTGGAAATGCAAATTCTCTGGCTCTTCTGCACACATAGTGAATCAGACATGCTGGGCATGTGCTTGACATTTCATAAAACCCTTCAGAAGATTCTGATGCACACTAAATTTTGAGAACCATTCATTGTATTAATGTAGCATTTCAGTAGTGTATTGGGAGAAAAAGCTAGATTGCCAGGCTTTGTGTACAAGGTGTATAAGGAAATGAAGGTGGGAATGAATATCTCCATAGTTTGGTGGTAGAGGATGGTTGAGCTGTTTCTCCTCCTGCTTCTGCTTCTGTTTCATCTTTGTATTCTCCTGATTTTTGCAGTTTTGTTCAATTTACTCAGGTATTCACACTATTTCTAAATAACTGAAGGTGAGCTGAGCTGCCATATACACCTGCTCATGACTGGAAGATTCTACGAAATGTGATGCAGGAGGTCAGGGACAACTGGGAGAGGAAAGTGACTATGTCGGTGCTCAGAGAGGTTACATAACTTGACCTCTGCGTCTCAGTTAGACGACCTTGGATCTGGGATTAGAATCCGGGGCTATTTCTCTTTAAAATAGGTGCTTTTCCCCTTCTGTAGCACAGGTAAATGTCTTCTACCTGACGCACTTTTAGGCCACACACCCAGTCTTTCTTTCAGTAAGATGTAGCCACATGATGGAGTTCAAGTTAACAGGAGGAGACGTGAAACATACCTCTAATAAAACACTGCACGTGTTCCTCTCCATGCTTCTTCTCCTGGTGGCTCCATGGAAATATGCCTGGTAACCCTGTTAGTGACAACGGGACAGCAAACACAATGGTAGGAGCCCAGGTCCCTGGTTCACCACGTGGAAGGTATCTGACAGATTATATACTTCACATAAAAGACAAATACGCCTTGGACGTTTGAGTGGCAATTGAAAAAGAAGCCGGCAGAACCTTAAAACACCCCAAATCTACAGTGATCCCTGACTGCCCTCCTACATTGGTGCTAAACACGTCTTCCTCCTTCCTGTGCCTTCTGCTCAAGGTCAGACCTGCTTCGGTTGGAAACTTTCCGGCAGGGCCTTTGTGTTGTCTCTCTTGCTTCTGGTTCGTCTGAGACTGATTAGCTTCTGCATATGATTTGCCTGCTGTGTCTGGATCTAGGACTGAGGCTTTTGTCTCCTGAGTAGGAGTCTAGTAGGGTTCAGCATTCCCTTCAGCAGTTAAAGCTTGGCCACCCCGCTAGCGATTGAGGGAATGTTCGAGCAGTCATCTTTCTGGACTTTCTTGGAGACCCTCCTGCTTCCATGCTGCTGAACCTTGATTCAGAACTCCCATTTGCTTCAGAGACATTGTTGAACCAAACTTGGAGAGAACATTCATCCCCAAGGTCTCTCTGAAAGTCAGCAAAACATATTTATGAGCCCATTATACATTCTTCAGTGACATTCATGAGGTTAGTGTCATTAGAAAGAAAAGTCAGATTATCTCTCTTCCTATGTGTTTTTAAATGCATTTTAACTAAATAGAGCCTGATGCTACAACTGGTTCTCATTATGCACTAATTACTTGGTAAATTTGGTTCAGAAGAACAAAGAAATTTTGAGCTATTCAAGGACAAAAAAGACTCCAATCTTCAAAAATATACATTTTTTACATTCCTACCACTCAAAAATAGCTAACACATATTTCTTCATATTTGAGGGGAAAATCTCCCAGGCTAAGGAATTTGTTCCAAGTTTTTTTCAAGGAAAGAATTTATGCTCTAATTTGGTGCCTTAAAATAGAAGAAGGTTGGAATAGGGCTATCTCATTCGTTCTAAAATGCTTTTACTAAATAGTGTTTTTAGCATAATTTTAACTTTGACTTTTTAGTATGGCGTGGACTTTCCCAAAGTATTTGACTCTTGATAATCTATGAGCATCAATTTTTAAAAATAAGTGCTAATGGAAAACTTTTCATGCTATAGACCTTCCTTGAAATTTACAATGTCGACAGCATACTGAAAGTTCTAGCATGTCCTGTGCAGATGGCCTCAATGTCCTCTAACCAAGCTTTGCTTTATATAAAAAAAAAACAAAACAAAACTTAGTTTCTAAATATGTTTAGCCTCTTCTGTATTTTTATAGACTTTCCTCAGAAATTCTTTCTGTAAAAGCACACTCCTGCCCATTCTTTGGCTGGCTTCCCCAATTTCTCTCAAAGTAAGACCTATAACATCAATATGATTCTAACACATTTGGATTTCTGGCACTTGTATTGTTTACTCTTCCCATCATTACCTAGCAAAGTGCTGTGATAGAAAACACATATTTCTTAGCATCTTGACTGAAGAAGAAAACAAGCTGATAGAAACATACAAAAATTCTGCTTCACTTCCCTACATGAAATGTGACATTTCTCAAGTTGCTTTGGATTTTTCTGTTGAAACGTGACCTATTTAGACTAGGCTGTAACAGGATTGATCTGGGGCAGCAACACAGAATTGGGAAAAAAAAAACATGTTCATTGACAATGATGCACTCTTCCCACTGTTGAAGACCTAGTTCTGACCTAGAAATGGTTTGGTTCTATAACTACATTATAGTTACATGTTTGTTTGTCTTCCCTGCTGGACAGTAACTCCTCGAGAGCATGTTACTTTTTCAACCTCTGTGATCTCACAGCCTAGCATAGTGACTGACAGGAACACTCAATGGAGATTCAGCTAATTTGTGATATGACTTGCTGTTTTCATAGAGAAAAAAAGCTCTACATTTTGTTCTAATGCACTTATATAGTCAAGTTCTATATTTCTGGGACATGGATCCAGGCTGTATCCTCAGTGCATGATTTGCAGGGAATTTTCCATATTCATAATACAATTTGTATCATCAATATAATTTAAAAAATATCTTAATTTTCCTAGGCCCTCCTGTATTAATGGGTGGTTTATTTTCCGGAGTCTATTGCTTGCACTTACTGCTGTAAGTTTGAAAACTTTTGAGATGGAAGTGTCATATTAACAACCAATCACTTCTCTCCTTCATCATATCTACAAAGGATGACATTGCTTTTGTCTTCCGAAATCAACTGTAGAAACAACATATTCACGGTGAAGAGGTGTGAATCAGCTGATATGGCTTCATTCAGCCAGTTTCAGAGAAAAACTGCCCATAATTGGAAGCTGTTGGTTTTCTTGAAAAATTATGACTTCTCCCATAAATGAAAATAAACTCTTCAACTAAAGTAATGTACAAATCAACTAAAGGTGCAAAACACACATGAAAATATACACATAGAAGCGATTAAAATGCAAGTTAAGGCAAAATTATGATTACTAGCTGCCCGCCACTAATATCAATACAATTAGTTAATATTATTTTAAAAAAAAGTTATCTGTGACTCTTGTCAAAGACCTGTACTACAGACTTTACTCAGGACCATGGTGGTGTAGGGATCACTGCAGTGGGGTTCTGCAGCAGGGAAGAGAGGCGGGACTCAACTCTGAAAATAACGAGAACAAGTGGGAATTTACAGCCAAGGAGCAGAGTGAGGTTCAGTGGTTGGAAAACACTAAGAGAAAACATCAAGGATAAGAGAGGATTCTGGCTGAAACAACCTAACATAATTTTTGCTGAAGCCAGGCCACAGTGATCAGACATTATCCGGGGAATGGTGGAGAGCAAAAAATTGTGTTAGACAGAGAGGTTGATCAGGTATTGAGGATGGGGGATTCTGCTTAACCAGCTTATCGGGATTCTTGCTAAAATTAGACAGTACATTAGACAATAAACTAGACAACAGAATGAAGGAAGCCCAACAGTGAAGGCCCAGTTGGGAAGAGGATTCAGAAGAACCTGACTAGAGTTTGTTCAAGAAGAGGCCTTTTTTCAATATGTAGTCGTCTCTTAAACCAGTTTCACTAAAAACAAATTGGTATAGACATACCTAGTGGCTTAATAATTAATGATGAAACTCGTTGTTTTTAACATTTGTTGAGTTTAGTTTTGTGGGGAAAACTGTGTATTTCAAATATGTAAACTAAAGAATACTCAGTGCTCATTTCAGTTAAAATATTATTTAAATTCAAAAAAATTATTTAAAAATTACAATTTTAAGCATCATATTTGAAAACTCCAATGCATTATATGTGAAAACCAAGTGATTTGATAAACCATTTGGTAATATTAAATAGCACCATAATAGGCATTATTCAGCTCTGGAATTTCCATAAAGCCCACAACTTATCAAGGTAACAATGATGAGAATAATAAACACAGAGATATGAGTCAGTGCCTTAAAAAGGCACTGCCATCTAGATGCATTTTACCATCTAGATGCATCTAGACTATCTAGATGCATTTTAGGCATTCTGTGCTTTTGCTAATTCATCTTTTCTAAAAGTAAAATAAGTTAAATACATAAATATTTAACCTAGTAGAAATGAGGCCAATTTTACCTCCTGTGACTCTCCATGCCCCAGTCAGTCCCCAGTACGATGTCACTTGCCCAACAATATGTTTTAGTCTTGACTCACAGCTATCAAATAACCAGGGGGATGATGTCCTGTGCAAGTCCTCTTTGTTGAACATTGTCTTGCTGTCCTGTGCTCTTTCCTACAGCTTCAAATTTCTAAGACTTGCTTTGGCCCATGTCTTTTCTACGGCATCTGTTCATGAACATCATCCACATTCTTCACGTGGCCTGAAACGAAGGTAGCCCTCGCCAGGGATCAGGGCAGAAAGAGAAGTTATATGCATGGAGCAAGGAAAACGCATGACCCCAGGTGTATCAGTGAAATCCCACACCGTATCGGTTTTTGCAATTCCTATGTTTTCAGAGAGAAGAAAAATCTGCGGGCTGCCCTGCTGGCTGCTGCTAATTTGCTAATGCGAATGTTGTTCTGATGGGGCGAATGTGAACTGTAGGTTATCACTTGGAAGGAAGCTGGAACATCAATGAGCATGTTCCAGCGATGCACACTTGCTACTAGGGGCCCATTGCTAAAATCATCCTTTCAGTTTCATCCCTAGAATGAAATATAATTACTATCGTTTGGGAGATGCTTTCTAGAAAACATATAGGATTTTTTCAGAACATTTCTGCTAATATTTTTATTTTAACTGACCCCATCCTACATTTTTAATAAACTTGTAAGTTCTTGGCATGGTCATTGATAACAAAATTCATATAAAAAGTGGAATTTTGGTATTTCAGTATTACAGTATTTAAAGTCAGGAATCACTTGTATTCCTGGTCCCTGAAATCTCACAAAGATGCCTGACTCCCTCATTGATTTGACTTTCGAGTAGTTGATGCCCAAGGAGGACCCACCACTATCAAATATAGGGGAAAGAGAAGAGAGATGAAAGGATGTGGAGATGCTTGCCTCTACAACTTCTGAATGGTGGGGGAAGCATGGAATTATAAAATGGGCATCCGGGTTGGGGAAAAATGTTCCATTTTTTCCTTATCTTTGAAACTGAGAATAACACTTACTCTTTAAGGATGAAATGAATTTTAGATGGTGCCGCAGACTCGTGAGGCATGCTATAAATTGGAACTATATTCTGCAGCTATATGTAAGAATTACTATTCCACAGGTAATGGAATGTAGTCTTTAATTTCCCACATTAAAGTCAGACTTTTAATGCGCTCCATTCAAAATCCCATAGAGTGTGCAATTTTTAATTTCTTCTTTCAATTTCCTTCTGCACCATAAGCACAGTAATTAGAACCAGAAGGGGACTTACGTGTTGGGTATATACTCAACAAGGCTAAAATATAAGAACTAAATAAAACATCTTTTAAAAAAATTACTTGGTAAACTCCTTGAGGGCTGCCAATTTTGTCTGGTATTTTGAATCTGTGACCTTGGGGGAAATT
Organism: Phyllostomus discolor; assembly: GCF_004126475.2. NCBI lineage: Eukaryota > Metazoa > Chordata > Mammalia > Chiroptera > Phyllostomidae > Phyllostomus > Phyllostomus discolor. The sequence goes on from NC_040903.2 coordinate 9,690,877, forward strand.
GGTGGAATGTGCCAAGTGACTTTTGTGATCATGAGATGGATTATTCTACATCCCCAGTGACCCAGAATATAAACTGCCTAAGGAAGAGAGGCATCACCAAAGTACATGCACAGTTGTCTTCCCCATTGGAACATGGCAACTGATAGAATTTCTCAGCTGTGTGTATCAATCAGTCAATGTGTTTACAGCATTAGTTAGATATTGCTTTCTTTCCTTTCATCCCTTTCAAGTAGAGATAACACCAGTGTCAGTAGTTAAGAGCACAGGCCTTGGGTACTACAGCTAGCTTTAATTATTTGAGGAGTAAGAAATGCTAGATACCTAATAATACTGGAGGTACAGTTTAAAAATTACAAGACGAATATGAATAAAAGTCACTGTTGTGATGTATAAAGAGCCATAGTATGTGTGTGTGTGTGTGTGTGTGTGTGTGTCATAGCTGACTTCTAGTTTGTACATTAAATTTCCCAAATGTCTAGAGTACTATTAAAAATTGTACCCAAACCAGAAACCTATTCTACTGCATGTAATGATTTAATATGTTATATCGAAGGTATGGCACATCCATGGAGAAATGAAAGATTACTCAGTGTATTACAGTGGCACAATTAGCCAGCTATTTGAAATAATGGCTTATTTATTTTCTTATCTATATGGAGTTATTTATCATTTTTGGCAACTCAACATCTTTTGAACACCCCTGGGTTGTTTGGAGAACTTCCCACATTATAAATTCTGCTTATAAAGTCACAATTTGGAACAGTCTCCCAGCCTCCTTTGAAGGTAGATGAGACCATGAGACCTGGGCTTCAAAAAGTATATCTGCTAGCTCATGACCCATATTTTAAACTATTAAGTAAAGAAGTGAGTGATATTTAGACTTGTCTTTTTGTAGGGATGGTCACAGGGACATCTGCCTTTTTCTTTGTCATCATGATCCCTGATTGGTAGGTATATCATTTCACTCCATACACCAAAAGAAATTTCAGATGGAATAAAGAGCTGTATTTTGAAATATAGATGTTTCAAAAGTGTATATAAAAAGTAAAAGTAAATCAAATCTAGGAATTAAAAACATTTTAATTAAAAACAGTGGAAGAAATCACAAAAAGAAAACTAATATATAAACAAGTAAATTATTTCTATCTCTATTCCACTGATACAACCTGCATTGGATTAATTGCTTTACTATAGAATAAACTCATACCAGACCTATGAAAACATAAATATTATTACTGAAATGTTGAGTAAAAAGGGAAGAAATGAGAAAAGAGAATTTACAAGGTGAAAAAAAAACGCTTGAGTAAAATGCTCAAACTCATTGAAAATGAAAGAAATTTAAATTGAAGCTATGATCAAAAATAATGGATTGCCTGTCCAATCAGTAGTATTTTTCTTTTCCATCGAGATACATCATGGTGAGGAGGGTATAGAAGAGTAGTAAAATCACAGAAAGTGGGAAGAGTACAAACTGATATAACTTTTTTGGAACACATTTTAGAAATATATATCAAAATGTTAATGTTTTCTGAACTAGTAGTTCCCTTCCTAGGAATATTTTGTTAAATAAATAATATGAAACATGCACAAAGACTTATGCATAGTATGCTTATAGAAGCATTAATTATTAAAGTACCAAAATTTTGAAATTAAAGAACAAAAACTAATCAAAGAATAAAAACTATTAGTTTTTAATTAAAAACTAATTAAAGAACTTAAATATCCACCACTAAATAAATGGTTAAATACATGACGGATGATTCTATAAGTGAGTATTACAAAAATGTTTCAATGGTTAAAATTGTAAAATTATGTTTTTGAAGGGTTTCTAATAACAGAAAAATACATACTATAAATTGCAGAAGTATCGAAGTAAAATTTTTTCCATGGTCTGAGCTTGACTCCGTAAAATACAGAGAAAAAAGGTGGGAGGCACATCAACAATCAGGTCCCCTGGGGACGATTCGGTATCAACTTTTCCCATGTTTTATACATTTATACTGCAAATTAATTTTTTTGTGATTAAGGAAAATGTCTCCTAAAATAATTTTGTCCACAAGAACAACTGGTTTGACTAAAATTAGTTTAAAAATAAAATGTGAAACAGTCCTCGTTGGAAACGAGTTGTTCGATGGAAAAAGTTGTTTTTCACTTTTCTGCTGCCAAGATCATTTATTTTAGACAATGCTTTTATCTTGTGCCCTTTTTGAAAACCTCCTTGGCTCCCCGTTTCTTGTGTCTTCAAGTATAAATCTCTTTTACTGCTTTCAAGGCCTTCCATAATTTTGCTCCATCGAAAATCATTTCCTCTGACTCTGCCTTCTGCTTATCCAGATTCTAACATGTATTGAAATCACCCTTGAAACTCCATACTTGCTCATAAAACACACACACACACAGCCTTAGACTCCTTACTAGTTTGAGGGAAACCATGTCAACAATTCATTCATTCAACAAACATCTGAGCCTCTCCCATGGGCTAGGTGCTGAGGATACAGAGTTAAAAAGGATCAGGAGCCTGCTCCCATGGAAATTTTTGCCCAGAGGAAAAATGATTTGGCTTTACATTTCTAAAGGCCGTGAGCTGGACAGACTCCTTTGCAAATTTAAGGTCTAGACTTAGAACTTAAAGCGTGGCACCAGAATTCTGCATATTGGGTCAAATTAATCTGGTGCCTTGAAGAAAAGAAAACCTTCACTTACTTCATCCTTGGTTGCTCTGTCTCCCCCAATATTTACAAGAAAAAACTACATAAAATGTACTACTGAATGTGTTGTAAAGAAAATGGTTTTGAGAGCATTATTTCTTTGTGCCATTCTGTTCTACCTTATAACATTTATGTGCCAGTCATATTTTTTAATGGGTACTAAAGAAGCTTTATTCCCTCTAAATGAGGGAATAAATGAGGGAAGTTAGTTTGCTTTCTCCTCTCTGGCATATAATAACGATATGACACATCCTGTTTCCCATTTTACCCTGACTACCAGGAAGATCAGTGCCGTATTCTTCAGTGGCAGTGACATCCACAAATATTGGCATACTCACATAAGTATTATTTGCAGATATTAAATTTTCATCTCTAATCACATTGCTTTCTGTCTATGGTATGCAACTTCCTTCCCATGGAAAGAGAAAAGGGTGTCATCCCTTATTGGTAATTGCCCTCTATCAAAAACAGCCCCCTTCCCAAGGCCGCTCCCGTGGCTGGGGCAGCCCACACCCTTTTTTCTAAGCGGGGTTGATGCTGAAGGCCATCCGAGATCATCAGCATCTCAGTCCAGCTTCTTCCTCGGCCTCACCCTGCATGTCTCACCCTCACAGATGTCCTCCCCTAGAACATTCACCGATACACATCACATCTGTGCAAATTTCAGTCTCGGTATCTGTCGCCCAGGAAATCTTCCTTCCTGCATAACTACATTGATAAAAAGTGAAAATGGTAACATTTCCTATTAGTTGTCCATAGGTACCCTCCCCTGGGGTCAGGTCAATAGCTTTGCTACCCCGAACCCCATGTGTCTCATTGTATCTGTGAGGACACCATCGGTTCTTGTTCTCCATTTTGCCAGGGCCTCCTGCAGATCCAGATCTAAGAGTTAGAATCGTACATCTTAGTACTTAATTCTTCATTCTTCTGTTCTTCACTGTTGTCTTGGGATGTTGTAGCCATGTGGTTGTACCTGACACCCCTTTTTAATGATCCTCACCTTTTGTTTTGCATTCATAGTAAGCTTTTAAATACTAGAAACTTTGGCTATGACGACAGAAAGATTAAGTTGCTCTCACAGCTATTGTGCTATTTGCTTGTTCACTTTCTGCCTGTATCATCACTTGTGCAGAAAATAGAATTGTATTGTCTGGAAATTGTGATTTTGTGTTTTCAAGAGTCAGAACTCTAGGCCACACGTGGCCATTCATGCTGTTGCTTGAGAATTGTCATCTTGTTTATGCCTATGATTAGAATCAAGGTTGTTTCAGTTTGCTAGGGTTTCTGAAAAAAAAAAAGGTAGCACTGATTTGGTGGCTTACAACAAACATTTATTCTCTCATGATTCTAGAGGCCCAAATCAAGGAGTTGGCAGACCTTGATCTCTCATGGGTCCCTAGGGAAGGACTTTTCTTTGCTGCTTCCTAGTTTCTAGTGGCTGCTGGCAATCCTTGGAGTTCCTTGGCTTGTAAAACCATCATTCCATTCTCTGCATCTATGACCCCATGGCTTTCTCCTGGGTGTCTCTGTGTGCAGATTTCCCTCTTCTAATAAGAATACCAGTCATACTGGATCGGGACCCACCCTAATTCAGTACGACCTCATTCTAACCTATTCACATCATGAAAGATCCTCTTACCAAATAAGGGCATATTCACAAGTATCAAGAGTTAAGACTTGAATATATCCTTTTGAAGGACACAATTCAACTCACAATAAAGGTATTCCTTGCTCCTCTCTTAGTTTCCTGACCCAAGAAGACCAATGTGACAGGTGCTACCATAATAATAAGCATCTTCAGTAGAGTAAATTTTTTTAATTTATTTATCGAGATGTGACACCACACCTGAGAAAAGTTCACAGTGTGATACACTAAGTACCAGTGGAACCACTGCTATAGGTATTGAGTGTTAGGTATTGGGTATGCCTTCCCTGCTCATTGGATGTTCTCCTTGTCTTGCTGTCTGCCTGTGGCTGCTTCTCCTTTGCTGACAGTGTGCAGGGTGCAATATTTGGCAGAATTTTATATAACCTCCTCTCACTAAGTGTACTTTTTATGTCGAACCTTTCATTTTCTTTCTTTCCTGGCATCAAATTTTCATGTCCTGTGTATCAATGTTCAGAATTGGGCAAAATGATGAGAGATATTCATATGACCCCTCACTCTCTGAACTTTCTCATTAATGTCTAAAATAAAGTAAATATGGAATATTCATTCATGAAGCTATTAAGAGATATTTCAAAAAGTATAGACTGGACGTGCTCCACAGAACATACATTTAGAAAATATTGGGTACTGAGTCTCCTCTTCCAGATTTGCAAGTTCTTTAGAAAATTCAGGTTATGAGAATCCCTTCAAGCAAGCAAAAGTCAACCAATGAAATATGTTTATCTTGGTTTAAGTCAGCATTTCCAAAATGTACTTAATCACCAAACACACTGAGGAAACATTTCCATAACCTCTCTCTGGGGAACCAAATAAGATGAGCATTATCTTGGTGATTAGTCTGTCCCCCAAGTGATGCGAGCTGATGATGAGAACCTCGGACGATAGTACTGGTGTCTCCGGGATGCACCTTTAGGATGCACGTTTGCATAGATTTTAAAAATATGAGTCGCAGAATCACATTCTTGAATTACAATTACTTCTCTACAGCTACAACCTGTGTGTCTTTGAGCAAATTACCTAATCTCTCTTAGCTCAGTTTCCTCATTTGTGAGATGATTATAATGACGATAATACCAACTTACAAAGTGATTGTCGAGATGGGACTGTCCATGTAAATGCCGAGCATAGTCCTCAACACACAATTCAGTCTGAAACTGGACTCCCTGTGTCTGCGCTCTCATTCAGCCTCATTCTCTCTTTCTTCCTCCCGGTCTCCCAACACACACAGCAGTGTTAATGCTAAAATCACATTGAATGGCGGATGCTTCCCTTATTGTTTCATCTAGAGATGGAACTTGCTTTTTGAGCCTGGAAACGACACTATGCCAGCAGTCAGGCTATCAACTCTGATTCCTGTCCGAGGCCATCCATCTGGGAGGCCTTGGGAAATCATTTTTTTTTCTAGGCTTTATTTTCTTTACCTGTAAACTATATTCAGGATGCAAAAAATATCCTCCAGTCCCCAAATTTAGAAATCTGTTTTTTAAAAGAACGTAACAACTGGATTCTCGCATAACTGGTATTTTGTTGTCATGAATAAACACTTTATTTTCACGCTGCCTAACACTTTCCTGCATTTCAGTAGTTTTTGCTTTCTCCTAGCTGTTGCTGCAGCTGCTCAAAACTTTAGAGAGTCGCATTAAGATGATCTTACAGGATACCTAAAGGATTTCCAGAAGAACATTGAAATGCTAGAAATCTGTTTATTATAGATTCACAGACTCCTCATTTCACTGGGGACGTGGGTATCGGGCAGCCAAGTGTAGGATTAAGGGCATGAACCTAGATTCACAAAATCTAAATAATTATCTCGGGTTTGCCAATTTATTTTATTTATTCAAGCCCTCCGTTCCTCACTTCCCTCCTCTGTAAAATGGAGTCTCTACCTTCCTAGAGTTACTGTAATTCATGCAAGATAATACTGTAAGATAATATGCAAGATAATTAAACAATTGTGTAGTAGGTACGCACACACATATGTTCTTATTATTGTTAAGTAACCCGGTGTTTTCACAGATGAGAAAACTGAGACTTGGGATTAAAATGTCTGACTCTGAAGTCACGGAAATAATTAACGTTAGAGCTGTGATTGGATTTAGGTTTAGAGTCTGATTATCTTTCCCTTTCCTGAACAATTGCATTTCAGCAATCTCAGTCATTTTTAGTCATCCAATTTGATTACTCTCTCCAAAGCCCTAGATCACTGTGGCTTACTTTTCAAAGTAAATTAAATTTTTAAGCAAAATCTTTTGATGTAGTGTTTTTTTTTTCTTGGTAGGTAGACGTAACAGAAAGTTCCTAGGAAGATGAACTACAAAATAATTAATTTAATTCTAGATATTTATTATCTGTTATATAAATGAAGAAACTAGGTAAAACTGTATTTTTAACATTGTTAGGGGAAAATCTTCTCCCCTCTCCTCCGTCCCCCCCCCATTTTTTCACAAAGAGATTCTTTGTTAGAACTCAGCATGGGTGCATTTATTTGTGCAACAATATTTGTTTAAAACCTGCTATATTCATCAGATATTGTTCTAGGAGAAGAGGCAAGACTAATAAGCAAGACAGGTAAATTCTAATTTCAGGGATTTTAATATTCTAATACAGGGGTCAGCAGACTATGACTTCAGTCCAAACACAGCTTCTACCTGTGTTTGAAAATAAAGTTTTATTGCTATACAGCCATGCTGATTGATTTTTGCTTTGCCTGTGACTACTTTCACAGTAGCGTTGGAGCTGAGACGTTGTAACAGAGACCCTGTGTACCTTAAAGCTGTATCTCTATCTCACTATCTAGTTCTTTATAGAGAATGTTTGCCCAGATCTAGTAGGATAAGCCATCTAAGAACCAAGTAAACAAGCTGATTTCCAATACTGTTAGTAAAATGAAACAGGATTATATAACAGAGATCATGGAGTCGTTATACTTGGGTGGTTACTGAAGGTCTTTCTGTGGTTTTGACCTTTGAACTGAGGCTAGAATGCCAAAGAGTGCATCATGTTGAGAACCAGCTGGCAATGTGTTTCTGGAAAGAGAAAGGGCCAGTGCAAGGGACTGATCAGGAGCTGCCTTCGACAGAACGCTGCAGGGATGGGAGCGGTGAGAGAGAGGGTAAGAGAACACACAGAAGAATTTCGTTTCTGTGGAATTTGGGGAGGGGCCACTTTATATGTATTGTAGGTTTCAAATGCATTTCTCGATAAATCATACACAAATTTTAAGCCATGTTTGTTGGCCCCCTTTTCCAAATTCCACTGACAGAAGTGGGTGCTGGGTGACTTGGGAAGCTGGCTCAGGAGGACTTTGGTCCTTTCAGTTCACATGTGGGCCACTTTCATCCCTCTCCCACCTCGGGCTATCGGAGTCCGCTCGGGGCTTGGATTTCCTCTTGCCGAGGGGAGGGGGACTGAACAGCTGAAGAGGACTGGCTGGGAGAGACTGCTCCCCCCCCCAAAAGAATGCATAATAGTACAATTTCAGGTCTAATGACACCTTTGGAGGTGTGGCATTTTAGAAATGTGGGAGGAGTGTACGTGGGACAATACATTCCTAATTCTTAATATTCACAGGGCACTTTGTTGTTGCCAAGTTCCCAATTTTACCGTCACAACTGTGTTAAGAATAAGATTTCTCTTTGACTCTTATTTTAGAAATGAAGAAACTGAGGCTAAGGATTTAAGTGGGAGCGACTCAGTTCCCCTGGATGGAACATGTAGGAGTTTACGTTATAGCATTGCCTTTTGCTCCAGAGCCACCTTCTCTGCATTTCCCCACGCCAACTTCTGAATTCCTGTGAACCAGGCTGGCTCATCTCAGCTTCTCAACAGCACAGACCCCCAGCTCTCCTGCTCCTCTCTGTCAACCATTCCCTGCATGAGTTCCAATGCATTTCAAAGAAGAAAAGAAAAGAAATGACTGTTTGGTCATTTTTAGTTAAAACTTTTTTAAGATTTAATCTGTCTTAGATGAGAGAACGTGAACACACGGGTACCCAACATCCAGCCTTCAAACTAACAAAAGCCAGAGAAGAGATGAGAAATAAAAAAAACATCAAGTTATATTTTCAATAAATCATGGACTTTCAAGATTGTAAGGAATCTTAAGTCATTAGGTTCGTTCCTGAAATTTCTGAAGTACACTGTATAATCAGCTGTTGGCACAAGACTGTGTCATTTCAGCAAATCACATGCCACATGATCCCAGTGAAGATTTATTCAGTGTTTTCCACTTGTGCCAGACACTGTGTAAGTGAATCACCATGGAGTCATATTATATACATAGTCATACAGTCCTAACCTATGACATGTATACTATATAGTCATAACTGATGGTGATTCATATAAAACCCATGTAGTCCTCACAATAACCCTATAAAATAGTTTTTAAAAGATTGTATTTATTTATTTTCAGAGAGAAGGGAAGGGAGGAAGAAAGAGAGGGAGAGAAACATCAATGCGTGGTTGCCTCTTGTGTGCCCCCTACTGGGGGCCTGGCCCACAACCCAGGCATGTGCCCTGACTGGGAATCCAACTGGCAACCCTTTGGTTTGTAGGCTGGCACTCCGTCCACTGAGCCACACCAGCCAGGGCTCTATAAAATATTTTTTAAATTATTTGAAAATGAGGAAACTGAGGTGTGGGTGTATCTGTCACGTAGCCAGTGAGCAGCAGCTGAAGTCTGAATGCAAGCAGCGTGGCTGCAGAGCTGCGGCACCACACCTCCTGAGCGTGGTGTTAGTCAAAGTTCCTGGTGGGACTGGGGACCTGCCCCCTCGCCTTCTGCAGGGTCTCTGCACTGCACAGGCCCTGGAAAGATGATGGCTTTGTGAGCAACGCGCTTCATCATTTCACCTTGCTTACCCTGTTGTACAAAAAAGCTATTGATGTTTCAGTATATTCACTTTGCAATTGGGAAACCGACTGACTTCAGTTATTAGTTGTAATAGCTTTTTGGTGATGCTTTCTGAGACTTTTAGGTGTACCGTCATAGCATCTACAAATAGGAATACTTTTTCTTCCTTCGGTCCAGTTGTTATAGCCCATATAGGTTTCCTGCCTTAATGGATGGGGTATAATGTAGGTCTTATTACAAATTAGTTGGAATGATGAAATGTTGTGGAATTTTGGAGACTCTGTAATGATCTAAAAAGCTTTTCAGGTGTAGTGTAATAATAGTTTGGTCTAATAATGGCATGGAAAATCAATATCTGTTAGAGAGGGATTTTATATTAAAAATTGACTAAACCTGGGGACATGGCCTGGGTTTTTTCATCGGAAGCATGCTCGTCTAATTGAGAATGACCAGGAAGCTGACTCTATTTGAGTAGTTGTGGAATTCCACTAATCTCTTTATTGGGAGTGAGGTTGCTAGGGAGAAAAAAACAAGTAGAATTTTCCATTTATAAACAGTTCTAAGAATGCGTTCTTAAGAAATATAGGTGCACACATGCACATGTATATATTATTTTGCAGACTCTTAATAGTCTGATATTCATTCTGCTTGTAATATATATAAAGATCCAATTTATAAAGTAACTCAAAAAATAATATACTGGCTCATTTAGTCTTTTAAAACAGGAAGATGGATAATATGCTGGTTTTTCAGATGTGTACACATCAAAATTAGCATAATAGCTCCTGAGCATGGTGTTAGTCGAAGACTCTGGATTTGGTTAGTCTGGGTGGAGCCCAGAGGTTTACACTTTGAGCTAGTAGTCTGGGTAATGCTGATAAATTGGACTATAGACTACACTTTGGCTTTTTGTTTTTGTCTTTTGAAAAGAACTTTAAATTGTATTTTTGAATTACACGTTACATTCAATATTGTTTTGTATTACCTTCAAGTGTACCGCATGGTGGTTTGGACAATCATATACTTTATAACGTGTCCCCCCCTATATTTCCAGTACCCATACATAGTTATTACAATGCTACTGATTATATTCCCTGTGCTGCACTTTATGTCCCGTGGCTGTTTTGTAACTACCAACCTGTGATTCTCAGTCCCTTCACCCTTTTCACTGATCCTTCCTCCCCTCTGGCAACCTTCGGTCTGTTTCTGTGCCTATGAGCTCAGACTACACTTTGAGAAACCTTGTTCTGGGTCTTTACAGTGTGCACCAGCAGTGTGATGTTGAGTGTTGAATTTGGTACGCTTATTTGTGTCCTTTGCTCACCAAATTTCAACGCCTTCTAATGTTTCTCCGAACATTGCGTGTTTGTAAATTTGTCCATATCTTCGTCCATGTGGTTTTGACTACTCAGTGTGTCCTCGTTTGCCTATCAGATTAACAGCTAAATTATCGTTTTGAACTCTGCTCAGTGTCAGGCGAGTTCATTCTAATCCTGCAGGGTCATGAGACTGAGGACCTGCCTGGGCCTCCCCAGTGGAGGATGCAGCCAATCACCTCTTCAGCTCTAGAGGGACTGAGGAGAAGGACCAATAGCGAGGCAGCTTTCCCGCTCACACACGCAAGCCCGCGCGGCAGTCCGCAGCCTGTGCAAATACCCTGTTCTTTGGTGCGCTTGCTCTCACAACCAAGTGAGGATTAAACAAAAGCAAAAAAAAAAAAAATTTACTTCTGTTATGGCTACTTCTTTGGCTTAGTTCCAAGGAGCAGTCAGAACAATATTTAGTGTGGACTATTTTATAAAAATAACAGAAGATAGTATGTATTTAGGAGTATAAGGAAATAAAAACTTTGTACTGAGCCCTTATTTACTGCTAATAACTACTTACAAAGAAAAGGGGGAGGGTAAAAATTCTCTCCCTCTAACAGTGAAGAATGATGATCAATCATCTTGTTTCTGGAATCTGAGACAGACTTCCAGTAACTGCAGGAGCAATAGGGATGGATTTAAAAAACAGTGAGTCAGAAATATGAAGCTATAAAACAGCTTCGGCCTGCATACCTTAGAGCAAGTAGGAGTATCCTGCCTGTCCCTTGTTCAAGACCCAAGTTGCAAAAAAACTCGGAGAATTGATTAGCCAGCGTCTGAGACACCCGGAAAAGAAGGAAAGCCTGGAACTTTATATCCCGCAAGTAAACCTCTGGAATTGGAATAGAAACACAGAAAGGTCACAAAAGTCTTGGGTGAATTCAGCCCTGACTTTCTGCCTCTGCACGAATACCCGACAATCACGGATTGGCTCAGAGTGGGCCCTTTCAGGACCAGATTCTCAGAATTCAACCACTGGCTCTGCATAGCGCATTATGGTGATAGTCAGTTTTAAGAATAAAACAAACAAAATAAATATAGCCTGTCACACCTACCAACCAACCGAAACATTGCGGGACAAGGCAAAGAAAATAGCATCCTGAAGATAATCCTCAAAGGAGATATCCCAAGCTGTGCCAATCAGTGGCAGCATTTTTGCGGGTAAGTACACAATGCCAGGACCAGATATGACGGAGGCAGAACTCACTTGAATGGAGAGGGTCCAGATGATCTGTTTAGAAACAGTCTCAGCACAGTACCACTTATATAATTTGGAAGATATTTTTGCAATATATCTTTTTTTTCTGGTGAAAGAAGGGAAGGGCCCCATTTCTTCTTTTTCCCTCCTGGGTGGCCCTGTTGTTCTTTCATTGGAGCAGAAAGGGTACAATTTTTTTCTCCTTGCAGAGATTCTAAGTGCGGGCTCTCGCTCTGCCTCTATTGTCTGTTGCACTCTCAGCACAGCCTCGCTCCAGCAGGGGGCTTTCATTATCTTCTTTCTGAGAGTTGTCTTCCTTGCTTTCCCCCTTTGTTTCCTTTCTCTCTTCAGGTATCTTCATTTTCATTTCACTAGGATGTGTCTTTGAAAAAGAAGAAAGTAGTCTAGCCCTTTAAATGTTTATCTCATTCACAGCATAGAGATATTAATAAACGGAGAGGAAAGGCATGCATTGAAAAAGCTACAACTCCAAAAAACTGCAATTGTGGGAGAGAAAGAGGGGGAAAGAATGGTGGAGGGTGTGAAACAATCCAAGGCGGAACCCTGAAAACCTCTATTCAGACATGCGGCAAATTGGACATTCTCTTTAGCCTGTCAATCTCCTGTTCTCAGTGCTTATATACCATCTCTTCTCCCGATGCTCAGGCTGAAGTATTTCCTCTCATTGAAAAGAATGGAGTTTTTCAAACTCAAGAGCCTAATTAAGAACAAGGTTTTCCATCCGTTCACTATGGCACTGTGAGTCCAGCTTCCCTTTTCTGCACTATTGACAATGGAGGCATTGATGATAAAGGGTATCACAGTAGGGCACTGCTGTCATTGGAAGTATCGAAATGAGAACTGTGGAGAGAGAATAGACATGAGTTCAAGTACCGTGGTGTCCATTCTTTGTGAGTGTTTTAGTCTAACGCAATAACAAGCAGGCACTTACCAAATGGGAGCTGCACTCAATGGATTGTGAAACATCTTAACGCCATCATTAAATTGCTATGGCCATGTGGAATGAGACTCAGATTTGGAAATATGTTGCCCCCTTCCAAATTTTGGCATCACCCTTGTCGTCTACTTATGTTTAGACTTCAAACCAGACCAGAACTAGAGGTAGAAAAGTCAGAGATGGCTGGAAGAAAAGGAAGAATTCTCATGGGAGACATGTGCAGAATATTAGTTTAATCACATAAAACAGTGCTTCTCCCACTTTAACGTGTTTGCAAATGAACTGGAGGGCAAGATTCCTGAACCTTGACCCCAGAGGTTCTGCCAAGGAGCCCTCTACTTGCATTTTCAGTACACTTCCTGGTGATGCCAGTTCTTCCAAGGAAGTGTGTGGACCACACTTGGAGTAGCAAGGACCTACGACAAATGTTTTCAGAGAGAATAATTAAAATAGGAGGTCTCTGAAATCTTGAAATCATCCTTGACTCTTACTTTTATGCACACGCTATTTCCCCGAGCACTCTCACCCTCTGCCACAGTTTCCCATCACCTGTAGGGTGGGCTTGCAGAATCTACCCTCCAATGACCTCTTTAGTGTACCCCCATATTTTGAACCCCCCACTTTAGTTCAAACCCTGATTACTTTTTGTCTGGATCTTCAGTGGTGTCTTGAACGATTCCCCCAGTCTCCAGTTTTGTCTCAGTTTAATCTTTCTTTTTAAAATAAAATTTGATCAAATTGCTCTTCTGATTAAAATCTGACAAAGGCCTTCAGTTCTCTAGAGAGTGAAGTCCAAGCTTCTTAGCATCATCTATGAGGCCTCCTTGATCTCTCCCGCACCCATCTGTCCGCTTGCTCTGCCGACACTCTCCATCCCATCCGCTCTGAGCAGAGCTTTAGTATCTGAAAGCCACATGGCGCTACTCGTGGGAGCCTGACCGGGCGAGGCTCTATAATCTGCACGTGAAATATCCTCACTGGGTGGGATTTCCATTCATCCTTGAAAATCCAGCTCAAGCATAACTCTTCTGTGAAATTTGCCATTTACTCTTCAGATGGCCAAGCGCACGAATCCCTCCTGCTCCGTGGCTGCTTGTCAAATTGTAGTACCATATTGTGCCATGTATGATGTGCATCCACATTTCTGTGCACATTATACACAAATTATCGTACTCATGGAATGTAGTCATTACATCCATGTATCACGCATATCCTTATTTTTCCCTCAAAAATTTGGGCCAAAAGGTACACGTTATATATATGGCAAAATACGGTAATCATTTGCTTCTTTTCTTTTTTAAAGTAGTGTGATTTCTTTGAAAGCAGGGTTCCATATGCAATATCATCTAGCGCATTGATGTTTGTTCAATTAAATTGATTTTAAGAAAGATTACATCAAATTTGAAGATTTCCATTTTTCACATGTGGAGAGAAGAGAAGAAAGATAAAGAAATTGTGTCACAGCCTCTAAAATAGGGCTGCAGACTGATGTGATGATGTCTTTGCTAAAATGAGATAATTCCATCAAATAGGATTTCCGGCTTGTTAAGAGGCTTATGAAGATCATCGTAAGGACCAGGGAACACTTGGAAACCAGTGAGTGTGTCTGTCCATCTGTGTTTCAAGCTTTATGTCTAAGTGCATTGTTTAAATACTCCGTACAAATATCACCATTTGTATATAGAGCATGCAAGTTGCTAATACATGGGGTATTTTATTCCAGCTGTGCTATGCTTTGAAAAACTATTGAATATCCTTTACTTCATTAAACATGTATCCTGCAGCAAACATGTATCCTGAAGATATATAAAATATCTATTTTCCTATTAACCAAGAGAAAAAAGTCAGCTTTGTAGAGCTCAGCATGACAGAACGGTCTCCCCTTCCTACTTGCCCATTTTCTGTCTGTGCACATCAGCCAGCATCACGGAAACCTGGGCCACCACAGGCTACAGCACTTCCTTTCACATCTCGAAGGCCACTCTTACAGATTTCAACTTTAAGGGGGAATAAGTCATAAAGCCAAACGACGCTGGCCCCAAACGCTACATGAATAGGCCAAGGAAAATCCACTTGGGTGGATAACATGGCTTTTAAGAAGCAGAAGCAGGAAAGCAATAGACCCTGACAGAGCCCCCAGATAGGTAGGCAGGTGGTGCTTTGATAAATGCTCATTTCTGAAATGTGTGACCAGGGATTTGGGTTTTCCATATGGCTCCAAGGCAATCTAGGGGGAGGCTCCCAGCACACATGCCAATTTTTTTTTTTAATTAGAGCCTAAATTCTCATTAGAGTGACTCATTTAAGCTCTTTATCTAGCTTCTGTCTATTAAACCATTTTGCTTTCAGCATGAGCTCAGGTCTGACAGGAAAGAAAGGAAGAGAAGGTTCTGGAGCTGATTTTGGGCTCAGGTGCGAGCTAGTCACAATGACACTGCACAGTGTCCTTGGAAGGTACCTTGTGTCCTGTGGTTCATTGTACCCAAATCCTGTTTCTAAACCGGCCTCTCCTGATCCTCACTGTGGTGTAACCGAGGAACAAATTCATACCTCCTGGGGCATTTCTGACCCAGAAATTCCTTAAGGTAGCACTGACCTTGCCATGGGCAAAAATACAAACAATAGTAACCTTTGAAAGTGTCCTGGAGCTGGGTTGCCAGGGAAACCAGGAGAACAGAGCACGCCCATTTCAGTTTCGTTGTCTGTTTCAGGAGCTCTAACTTCTGCAAGGGGATGCAGGGTTCAAAACGCAGCTTGGATGGCACCTAGCACAGTCAGGTTGCTCCATTGAATTGATTTGAACAGAGATGAAGTCGCAGTTGAAGATTTGTTTGCGATTTTCCATATGGTTCCAAGGCTTGTGGGTCATTTATGTGATAGTTTATCTCTCCCTCTGGATTTTCATTTCTGTGCCGAAATCTTCTCTACACCAGCATTGCGAAGTGCCCATTTTGCCTATGCATAGGCAGCTCCAGTAGCAGAGAACTCACTGCTTCTAGCGGGAGACTTCTCCACGTAGGAACTCTCTGACTTATACTGCTTAGAACAAACGTAATCCACTTTCAAACTAAAAGTCATTTTGTATGGAAAATATCACGGGCTCTCCTTGTTCCTCGTTGACATTATTTCAGTTTGCTTTAACATCCTGGTTTCTCTCCTCTGCGTATTATTCAGTTTTTAATTGTATCACACTTTATGTTGTGTTAATTTAATTTTAATTATTAGGTGTTCTATTATTTTTTAATTGGTAAAGCTTGCACAATTTCTTGGTTTTCAAAACATTTAGAGTTTTCCACACAAAATAAGGTTTAACATTCTTAGTGTATACGTGTGTGTATGTGTATGAAAATATAAATGTACAGGGTCTGGCAGAAGTAACGCCTGCTGGAGTGTGGTTGGGAGGGCAATAATATGGGTGTAATAATTTATAGTTTTAATTTGAACATTTCATTTAAAATGTCATAGGGTATGCTTGAGTGTGATATTGTTTTGTTACAGAATTACATGCTTGTGATTTTGTAATAAAAGATTTTGTAATAAAAAAGGGCCTTATTTGTGACAGACCCCGCATGCATGAATTGTACTCTGAATGGAGGAGATGTGTTTAGAGTGCCTCTAAGCACGATCGTCGTTTCTCGTATTTTAGACTTTCATACTTTAATGCAGCATAAAGCTATCAAAGCCTTAATCTGAAATACATAGCAAATTGCTATTAGGTTTATCATGAAAGGAACACCCCAAGATAGTTTTCTTTTCCTTAAAAAAAAAGTCTATGCTTGTGTTGTGTGTTTTTGACCCTAATTTCGGGCTTTGTCTAATCTGTATTCATCATTTTAGTATCATTTTGAATGTAGACACTTGTGATTGGCATACTGGTGACCCTGGTGTCTGTTGCTTTGTCCCAGTCACTGACTCAAATGTTGAACAGGGCGGGCTACCTTATGGTACATCTTTCCAGGTTGAGAAATTAATTTTTAAAAATTAAAAGTATAAAAATATATGAAATATATTGGTGTGTGTGTGTCTACAAAAAATAGTTAATTTCTCAATGGTGGAAAACTGAACCCTTGCTCACTAAGGTAGAGAACAAGGCAAATATGTCCACTCTTCCCAGTGCTAAGAGCACCAACCATATATACGTTCCAGTCAGTGCACTGAGTATGAAAAAGAAATAAATCCATGTCAATGGGAATAACAGAAACAAAACTTTGTTTCTTAACTTAAAATGGGTTGTATACCTCAAAAATAAAACCTGAAAGTATAAAATTTTTAGAAAACTCCTGCTCTGTAAAAGCTACTCTTTAGAAAATAAAAATATAAGCCATACATTATCTAAAAGAAAATATTTTGCATCACATATCTCATAAGAAATTTGCACCCAGGAGAAATAAAGAATACCTAGAACATAATGGTAAGAAAACAAACAACAATTGAAACACGCTTTTGAAATAGTATTTAAACTGATGCTTGACAAAAGAAGATACATAGATGTCAAATGAGCAGACGTAAAGATGCTAAACATTATTAGTCATCAGAGAGATGCAAATTAAAGCCATAATGAGGTACTATTACTTGCATGGCAAAGATTTCAGTAACTGACAATGCAATGCATTTGTGAGGATGCAGAGCATCTGGCACTCTCGTAATTTGTTGTTGAGAATGCAAAATGGTAGCTTAACTGGAAAAATAGGTTAGTAATTTCTAATAAAGGTAAATATTCACTTGCCACCAGTCCCACTACTGAGGATCTTCCTGAGTGAAATGATACTTTTTGAATGCAAAAATTCTGTGCAAATATTTCATCACTTTATCCATAATCAATTGAAAATAGCTGAAATAGTCATTAACAGGTCCGTTGACAAGCAAACTGTGGCGCATCATGCTGTATTACTCAGCAATAGAAAGCAATGGACTCCCGACACCACAGCAATGTGGATGAATGCCAAATGCATTGAAGTAAATGAAAGAAGTCAGCCCCCTAAGGCTACATTCAGTATGAGTCCATGTATGTGACACCCTGGAATATTCCAAACTATAGATGCAAAAATGGATCAATGACTGTCAGAGGCTGGGGTAAGAGGGAAGGATGACTACATTATGCAAAGGTATGATTTTATGAGCTAATAGACTTTTCTATATTTTGATTTTGGTGGGGTTATGTGACTATACATTTGCAAAACCCAGAGAACTCTTCATGAACAGTATGACTTTTACTCTATAATATATACCTTAATAAAAAATCAACAATGCAAGTCACATAGGATTAGGTTTCAGCCCAAATGATGTACTTTGGAAATGTCATAGGATTTTAGAGGAGTGAATCATCATAGAGTAGAAGGTCAGAAAGTTCTGACAGAGGATACAATATTTTATTCAGATCTTTAGAAATTGTACCGGTGAAAGGAAGAGAAAAGAGCAAGTACAGAATAGTGAGGGGAACCATTTTGATCAAACTGTGGTCACTTTGTACCAAAATGATTTATTTATTAAATCTTTATTGACTTTATTGGGGCTACATTTGTTAATGAAATTATGTAGTTTTAAGGTGTACAATTTTATAATACATCATCTGTATGTTGTATTTTGTGTTCACCATCCCAAGTCATGTCTTTTTCCTTTTTGTTTTGCCTAACAACTTGGAAAAAAGCAAACAAGTATAACAAAGATTTAAATCCAGGCTTATATCTCTGCTTTATTATGAACCAGTTATAAGATCTTGGATAAGTCATTAAGATACTTGATTTTTCATTTTGATATCCTTAGAAGAAGAATAACAATTCCTGGCTTACGATTCAACATCTAAGAAACATTTATTTAGCCCCTAAGTAATTCCAAGTGTGTCTTTGACAATTTCCAGCCAAGGAACCACATATACGTTCCTTAACTTGTCTGAAGGTTTTTTCTGTTCTCTAAAACAAGAGTGATGATGATATTTACATACGATAGGTATTGAGAGGACAGTATATGATCATGAGGACAGTGAGTACTCAGCTTGTTTGGTCTATTCCACAGTAGGCGTCACATCCAAAATGAGGTGGTCACAGCCCAGACACAGAGAGTACAATATTCAAAGCCAAGAAAGCAAGAGAAAATCTGGTGCAGTTAGGAAACTCAAAACAGTTGATGTGGTTGACACTCAGGGATAAAGAGGGACGAGTGGTGGAGAAGAGATGCACAATAGTTAACACATGAACTATGTGTGCTTTGGCTCAGAAGCCTTTATTGGGTTCCTAATTATTAGAATAGCCATGGAGAAGTGTTGACTGATTTATAAATATTTGGGATGTGAATTTTATAGAGTTTACTGACAAATTGTAGTGGGAAATGAGGGAGAAGAAGGAATCTGGGACAACTCATTAATTCCTGGCTTCAGTGGCTGACTAGAACGTCCATAGTGTCAATAACTGCCTAGGAAATGAAGGGCTAAAAAGAGGTGTGTGTGTGTATGTGTGTGTGTTGGACCGGAGGGCGGAAATGGTTAATGAGTTTACTTTAGAAATGTTGGGTATTAAGAGGTAATGACTATCAAGTGGAAAATTGCTTCCATAGTTCAGAAGAGAGGTGTGAGCCTAGAAGAGATTTGTAAACATTAAGAACAAAGGTGATGTTGTAGGTATAGGAATAAAAAAAAAATCAAAGAAGTTGAATATACAAATTATGGATTAGGCAGAGAAGAGACCGAAAGATATAACTCCAGGAAATACAAATATGTGATGTCTAGGATGAGGAATTGAGTTCAAGAAGGGGACTTGGAGAGACCACATGGTTCTGACAATAAAGAAGAAAGGCTAGTTAACGTTAATTGAGGGATTATTATATAATAGACACTATACCAAGTTACATATAATTATTATATAATTATATATATAATGAAGGCTTTAAATATATATATATATATATATATATATATACATATATATATATATATATATATATATAAATGAAGGCTTATGGAAAATAAATGATGCTCCATGGCCCACAGCTGTAAGTGGTGGGTCAGGGTTTGAAATTCAGAAAGTCTGACTCCACAGCTTGAATTCTTTTTTTTTAATGTTTGGGGTTTTTTTAAAGATATTATTTATTTTTAGAGAGAGGAAGGGAGAGAGAAAGAGAAGAGAAACATCAAACATCAATGTGTGGTTTCCTCTCAAGCGCCCCCTACTGGGGGTTTGGCTTACAACCAAGGCATGTGCCCTGACTGGTAATCAAACTGGTGACCCTTTGGTTTGCAGGCTGGCACTCAATCCACTAAGCTACACCAGCCAGGGCCAGAGCTTGAATTCTTATAAGGTAAATCCAACTTGGAGAGTTGTGATAAAAGTCATGGATAAGAGGAACAAAAGAAGGGAGAGTTTAACTGTGCTAAAACAAAGTTTGTGCATTTTGCATAGAATTTAACAATTAGGAAGAGAAGTCACAAGTGATCTTGAAAGGAGACATTCCATTCCCTGTATATCACAGGAGGCAAAGCTAGATTACAGAACATGGGGCAGGTAGAACAAAGACAATTGCAAACATATTCTTGTTGATGATTTTAAGATTACTTCTTTTAGCAAACAGAGCCCTTGGAAATAACTTTAAAAAGACAAAGACCTGACTGGATTGTAAAAAATGTAAAAATTTTTAGCAATCAAGTATTTGACACATGAATGCTGATAAGGGAAGCAAACTATTAAGTTAAATAAGGAGGGTTCCTTATTTAGCAACAACAAAAACAGCATGTATTTCCTCCACCTACTAGAGTCCATTTAAACCCATATTATGGGACTGGGTCTTTCTATCAACTTGAATCAGAAAATAGGTCAGGGCTCATGAATTTCTGTTCCGTTTTAGATAATAAAAAGGGTTTTGTAACTCCACAGAGGAGTCTCAATTTAATCATTAATTTGTCCAGCATGGTTTAATAATCAAGATCTTAGAATATTTCCATCCCATCTCTCAGCTGGGACCTGTTTTCAAGCTGATTGCTTGCAGGGATAGAGGTGAGTCTTCATAGATTGCTTCTGCTTTTCCCCTAACAGTACTTCTGTTCTTCCGTTTACTTGCTGATAGATTTTTGCTTAGTGGAATTTGAGAAAATTTGGCAGTGAAGGAAAGAGAGATAAAAGGAGAGAAAAATTCTTTTATTCTGAAAAACGTGAGTGAGCCAGCTTTGGTGCACTCTGGGTCTAGGACATGTTTGATGTTGACTTATTCACTCAATGCAAAGTTCCCTGCATTCTTGAGACCTTTTTCCATCACTGGGAACTTGCTAGTGGTCTGTGTGTTAATATTATTGCTTGGTCAGTTCTGACTTCTTAAGCTTGTAAGTGACAGAAAATACAGTTCCAGTTTTCAAAGGATCTTCCAAGGTCCCTTGCTTATCCTTACATGGAAGAATGAAACTCTCTCATTTTACTGGAACTAGAAACTGTCATGCATAGTCTACTACAGATGCATCTGGACATAGGAGATCTGTCTGGAAAAAGTCCAAACGTTGTTAACATAGCAAGAATGGTTTGCACAACATCGATGTGACCTGGCAGCCAAGGAAGGTGGACTGGAATGCTCATGCACGAACAATGGCGACTTCACTGTACTAGTCAGTGGGGGTGGTAGATGCCATTGAGTGAGCAGGTATACTGTGTGGCCATTGCATTTAAAATGACTGAGCAAGTAGAGCAATGAACCTGCATCAAATTTTGCATTAAGCTTGAACATTTCTCTGTGGAAACTATTTGCATGATTCAGAAGACTGCAGCTATGGGCAACTGGTGACTGGCATCTTTATCATGACAATGCACCCTCTCATACATCATGCTGTACAGATTTTTTTGGCAAAACATCAACTTACCCAGGTGACTCAGCCCCCCTAACAGCCCAACTTGGTGCCCTGTGACTTTTGGCTTTCACCAAAACTAAAATCACGTTTGAAAGGGAAGAGATTTTAGATCATTAATAAAATTCAGGAAAATATGATGGGGCAGCTGATGGCGATTGGGAGAACTGTGTGAGGTCCCAAGGTGCCTACTTTGAAGGGAACTGTGGTGTCATTGTCCTAGGTATAGTGTTTCTTGTATCTTGTATCTTCTTCAATAAATGTCTCTATTTTTCATAGTACACGGCTGGATACTTTTGGGACAGGCCTTCGTATAATGGGGTTACATCCTGGTAAACCCACTGTAAGTTGAAAATATCATAAGTCAAAAGTGAATTTAATACACCTAACCACACCTAACCTGCTGAATACCATAGCTTAGCCTTGAATACCATGAGTTTGAACTGTGTGGGTCCACTTCATGTAGATTTTTTTCAATAAATACTGTAAATATATTTTCTCTTCCTATGATTTTCTTAATAACATTTTCTTTTCTCTAGCTTACTTTATTGTATATAATACATTTAATATACAAAATATGGAAATGGATTGTTTACGTTATCAGTAGGTCTTCAGGTCATCAGTAGGCTTTTAGTAGTTAAGTTTTGGGGAAGTGAAAATGTATACAGGGATTTTCTGCTGTATGAGTGTGAGGACCCTAACCTCTGCATTGTTGAAGGGTCAGCTGTAGATTATAGATTATAGATTGTTTACCCTTCTGATCACATGGCTGACTGGGAGCTGATTGTCTTGCATCATGAGAGATTATCATTCTCATATTGCTAGCCCAGGGAAGAGCTCAAAACTCGAAGTATGGTTTCTCCTGACTGCATATCACTTTTGCACTACTGTAAAGATGAAAAATCGTAAGTGGAATGATCTTAAATTAGGGAACCTCTAATAATTTAGTAGTTCATAGGAGCCAGCAACTGTGGGCTTACCTTCAGAAGCAATACAGTTAATTCCAGGACTGCTGTTGCCATGGTGCTATTTCAACTGGCCTGATTTTAGTCAGCCTCTCCCTCCTTAGATTACTCAGGCAAGAAACAGAATGAATCCACTTTGCTTCAAAATCCTGGTTAGTCTTGAACCTCAATCTGCAATGTGACCTCTATAGGTTTCTGCATAAATTGATTCTAAAATAATTTACTTAAATTGGCTGACTTGAAACTGAGAGGATTTTTGTTCTTGTTTTCATAAAAGTCCTCTCTAAAACAAAAAACATGGAGAAGAAAGACTTTAGAGTGCTGACCCATGCTGGATACGCCACCATTGTGTCTCTGAATGAATAAATTCAGTCAAGCAATAATTAAAATAGCTAAATCAATTTAGACTTAATAGGATTCATGCCAAAGGCAGACTAAGGGCTTAGATTTCAAGGCTGCAGGCGGGGTGAGGAACTTAATCAGATATCAAGAGTAATGAGATATCAAGGGTGGGTATTCTTTCTATACGGACTTAACAGGATTCTTGGCAAGACTGGGTTATGCAGGCCCAGCAAGGACAGGGGCCAAGGTCGAGGCCTCATGGAGCCTGCCTAAAATTTGTCAAGGAAAGAGCCTTTGCCAGTGGTGTATAAACATGCAGTATTATTCAGTCTTATGCAGACAGGAAATTCTGATACTTTGATGTAGATGAACCTGGAGAACATTGCGCTAAGTGAAAACAGCCAGATGTAAAAAGACAAACACTGTATGATTCCACTTGTATGAGGTACCTATAGTAGTAAAATCACAAAGGAAGGAAGGAGAGTTCTCATTGCCAGCCGCTAGGGGGAGGAGGAAATGAGGAGTTGTTATTTAATAGGTATAGATTTTCATTTTTGTAAGATGAAAGAATTTTCTAGATTGGTTGCACAATAGTGGAGTATACTTATCACTATTGAGTTGTACACTCAAAAATGGTTGAGATGATAAATTTTATTATAATTGCTTTATTGTAATTTAAAATGAATTTAAAAATTCATCAGCAGTGTGCACACTGCTCATTGCTCTCCATCATCAGTTACATTTTAGAAAAGTTTGAGCCTTAGAAGAATTACATTGAAAGTCATCAATGTGAGCTATATTGACATTTATTTTGTTGAAATATATTTACGGTAATTGAATCTTCTAAATTTTGGTTGTTTTTTTAAAATAAAAATTGGTTGGAATACTTTACTTTTTTCTTTCTCTTTTTTAAAGACTTTATTTATTTATTTTTAGAGAGAGGAGAAGGGAGGGAGAATGAGAGGAAGAGAAACAGCAATGTGTGGTTGCCTCTTGTGTATTCCATACTGGGGACCATAGCCCACAACCCAGGCACGTGCCCTGACTGGGAATCGAACTGGTGATACTTTGGTTCACCAGTGCTCAATCCACTGTGCCACACCAGCCAGTGCTAATTGGAATACTTTAAGTAAATGGAATTCATGAATCTTCAGATTTTGATGGTTTTATTGAATTATAATTATTGAACACAAAGCTTGCAAATGAAAAGTCATTGACATTAATCACAACAGAAACAAAGTAGGAATTTAACAAATTAAATAATCAGTGCTCAAATAATGTGTAAGATGTAATTCTGAAATTCCCTATTTGTGCTTTGGAACATCTTAACTTGGTGAGAAAATATACATTGAGGTTGTTACTGTTCTTTAGCTACATTCATATTCAATAACAGAAATAAATAAAATTGACGAGGCCTAATTTTGCAGCATCTAACTTCAAAACATGAAAAATATGAATAGAGAAATTACTGGATGACTCTCACTGCATCAAAATACTTGTTGAAGAAAATATACTTTGCATGGAGAGAAAAAATATTTGTGCAAATATTTGCTTTCACATGTATGCAAGATAACAAAGAAAAAAATAGACTTGAGAACATTCTTTATGCAGCAGAATTTTCTCTGAGCTTACCAGTTATCTCAGCATATGCAGAAAGAACCGTCTCTCACAGACAAATGTGCTCTACATGGAACAATCAAAGACGTCAACAATTTGAAATGTACAAACCTTAAAATTTGAAAACAAATGTAGGCTCATCTTCTCCCATAACATTCCTAGACTTTAATTTTTTCATATTCTCAGTATGTTACATGGTATCTCATGGTGAGAATAATGTACATTCTCAGAGCTTTATTTCTATATTTGTCATATTGTTAAGCCATATCATTTTAGATATTAAATTTTCTGATTCTGTATGTATATTTTTTTTAATTGGGCTGGAGATAAAATTTTTGGTTTGTAGATTTTTTTTCTAAAGTAAAAAATGTAGATTTTGTGTTATGTTTTCTACTTGTACATTGCATTTGAGGAGTGACAGTTGGGCGAGAAACGACCGAAGCCTGCCCGCGTGGGTCTCTCGGGTGTGCCTGTGTTCCCGTCTGCCCCGGCTTGTGAGACGGGAACTCACCTCTCCCTGACAACCATTCAGTTCCACGACCAAGGTGGCGATTCCTTTCCTTCACTGCTGGTCCCGTAATAGGGTGCAGCCAAGAGTGGGGGGCCCCAAATAGGGATTTGGAATGGGGTCCAGAACTCAAGGTGTCCAGGAAATATTAAGATGTCCTCACCCCTTCCCCTTTCAGGCGTGGGTTGGGGGAAGGGACACATGGAGCAGGGCCATTGTGAGCTGTTTTGCATAGCAACAGCCTTGCAGCTAACCTCTGGCGTGGTCATTTAACACATCTATAACCTTTAACTGATTACGTAGATATGTTAAATAGCTGTGGCCATGCTCTGAGCCAGGGGGATGGAAGTAACTTCCCCACCAAGATATAACTGGGGGGCAGGCCCCCTAAGTTACAGCACCTGCGTGGCAGCTTGGAGATGATTGACTCCAGGACATGGGGCCACACCTGCCCAGACTCACAATGGCAGCCCAGTAAAGATGGAAGGATATGAGAGTGCTGGCAGGTGTAGCCAATTGTGGGAGGAGTCGGAAATGAGGCTAAAGAGGAGAATTGGCGCAGGGATTTAACCCCAGATGTGGCAGCCATTGCAGAGAGAACCACGTGGCTTCGCCAGAGAGGAGACTCCTGCGGCCATTGTGCAGAGAGGACCACGCGGCTGTGGCAGTGAAAGAGGCGCACAGCTTTGCAAGTGGGGACCCCCGCAGCTTTAGAAAGGGGAACTACAACCTGGCTTTAGCAGAGATCCCAGCGACACAGCTGGTGGTGCTGGGAACTAAGGAAGGCCTACCAGCTGAGACGGATTACTGGGAAGAACCAGGGGCTGCCTGAGTCATGGACTTCTATTTCTTTTCCTGAGATACGGTACCCCAGACTGGGCAAAGGGGGAAGTAAGGACTGTATGTGTTTGTGGGTGTTTTAAGGGACTTTGAGATTTTGATGAAGACATTGGGTCACTACTTTAAGTCTGTATAACATTAAATAAACATTTCCTTTCCTTTTCACAAATCTCTGGCATTGAGAGACGTCTTTCCTATAAGGCAGCAGACATAACGAACCTGGGGGTTCCCTTCAGTAATATTATATCGCCCTTTGCCCCCCCACCTTGTGTTCTGTAACAGTCCCTGGATGCAAGGCTTCCAGGAGGCTCGACTGCCATAGCTCATGGTTATATCGGACCTTTGCTGTGTCTCATGGCAAAAGTATGTTTTGTCTCCGGGTAACAGGTGGTCAGTCCTCACTGTCAGTGAGTGATCCATCTCCAAACCTCTCCTGTCACCTGCTTTCTCAGACCACCGTCACTATCATTGGTGACTTGGCATCTCTGGATGTGGATGCTGAAATCAAGTTTAGCCTGAAGGGTATTTATTAGGAATCAACTTCTCTGGAGGGGAAGGAAAAAAAACAAGATGGGATAGGAGATGTTGAGTCATGTCAAAGCCCTGGCAACGCTTCTTCCAGTGATGCTGGGAGCTCTGGAAGGAACATGGCCCACCAGAGTTGTTCCAAGTTGGGCCTAAACAGTGGGCCTTTCTACTCAAGTTTTGATCAGTCATTAGATGCAGATAACCCTCTGGAGAGTGTGCCCTAGATCCATGTGGCTCAGCAAACCCTGAAGGGACTTAGAGTTGGAGCAATTGAAGGGGGGTCAGGTGGACCATCTGTGTCTGCCACAGGGATCTCCACTCAAATTTTCCTCCAGTGTGTTAAGTTTGTATATTTTGTTCTATACTTTTTGATATTTCTCTCACTTGCTCATGTAGGTCAATAGTAAAGCTCTCAACAATAGTCTCCCGAATTGTTGAATGGGAAAACCATGATTTCTTTAAACTCTAACATGTATTTTGGGAAATACTTTTGTCCTAAGTGCTTCTCTTACATTTTCACTCACACTTTCCTCTGAAGCCTTAGCTGGTCTTTACTGTGTCATTCACAAGGGTCAAATGTTGGGCAAGTAATTTAATTAAAACAGGACTCAATTTATTCTTCTTAAAGACATATTTAGCCCTGGCTGGTGTAGCTCAGTGGATTGAGCTCAGGCTGCAAACCAAAGCATCGAAGGTTCTATTCCCAGTCAGGGCACATGCCTGGGTTGCAGGCCATGGCCCCCAGCAACCGCACATTGATGTTTCTCTCTCTCTCTTTCTCCCTCCCTTCCCTCTCTAAAAATAAATAAATTAATTAAAAAATCTTAAAAAAGAAGAAAGTAGGTCAATAAGTGATATTGCTAAATTGTACTGCATTATAATCAGAGTGGATAATGTTGGCTAGGGAAAAGAGGAGCACAGAGAGATAGACAGAGAGGTGAGAGACAGAGAAAAGGCATGCACACACAAAGAAAAAAGAGAGTGAGAGAGAAGAATCTGGCCTTTGGTTTTCTACCTTGTGGACTAGTAGTCCAAGTCAATTAGGTCGAAAGGCAAAATAAATAACTCTAGATGACACTTTTGGATATATATGTACACACACACACACATACACACACAAAAGGTAAACCTTTAACTCTGCCACTAACTAGAGTTAGTGTGTATTACGGCTCAGGACACTCAGAGTGTGGACTAAGCCCAGCCTGCCGCCTGTTTTCGTGTGGCCTTCAGGATAAGCATATTTTTACATGATTAACTTGCTGATAACATCCAAAGAAGAATAATATCTTGTGGCACGTGAAAAGGAAATGAATTCACATTTCCACGATCACACATGAACTTTCATTGCAACACAGACACACCGATTTGTTTACGTGTTGGCTTTGGCTGCTTTTTCGTGACGAGGCAGCAGCGTAGTTGTGACAGAGACCTTGTGGCTAATGAAGCCTAAAACATGAACGGTCCGGCCCTGGTGTTTGGTGTCTCCTGGTCAATAGTTGTACTCTTTGTGGCCATCCAAGTTATGGTTCATGATTTTCACAACCTTTGCACAACTGTGACCCATTTCTGGTGCTCAAGGAGACGTTTGGTGGAAACCGTTGGCCCTCCTTTCTGAGAAGTGATGTCAGTCAAGTTGTTTCCGAGTCAGCAGGTCCAGGAACACTGTCTTCTGCTGACCACACGGGCCATGTCACCAAACATTCAAATAGGTTGCCCTGTGTCCTGCTTTGAGCCTGGGAAACCTTGGTCATTATCAAATAGCTTCATTGAGCTGCTTTGTCCCCTATCATCCACTTCCAGCTTCTTATTGATTGTATTTTCACTGTTCTCCACTAAAGAGTTCTGGGGATTCCTCTCCTTATCTTGTTATATCTAAAGTCTTGCTGAGCTGTACCAAGGATAATACTTGGTTGGACAGGAGGATGGGCAAAACCAAAATTAAAAAAAAACCTCTAGCAATGGTTTTTCTAAGGAGCTGTGGGGCCCTCATTCAACCCATTGCTCTATCCCCCCAAAAGCTTTCTGTTGCCTTGTTTCTCTCTAAGGATTTGTCCTTTTTGCTGCTTTCAGCATTTAGTTATCGTCTGTTTCTCTCTTTTCCTTTATTGATCTCCTTGGTGACTACTTTGGCTATGTCCTTTCTTAGTCATTCTAAAAACAAAAAAAGCAGTAAAAAAATAATTTCAATTGATTTAAAAAACCAGTTTTATTGATGTACATACAAAGAACTACACAAATTTAGTGTACAGAGTTTGATGAGTTTAAACTTTGGCAAACACATGCAGGAACATAACCACAATCAAGGTAACACATTCGAAAATTTCCTTGTATCATTTTGTTTACTTTTAAAAAAATTTTTTTAAATAGCAAGTTGTTCAATGGATATGAAGTTTCTATTTTGCTAGATGAATAAGGCTAAGAGATCTGCTGTACAACGTAGTGCCTCTAGTTAACAGTATGGTTATGGGCACTTCAGAATTTGTTAAATGGATAGATCTCATGATAGGTGCTTTTATTTCCCCACACCCCCCACACACATCCTGAGATTTATTGGTAAACTCAGAAAGGTGAAAGGAAGAAGGTTAGAATCATCCCATTTTCTATTGTAATGACTGTGATGAGCACCTCACCCTCATGATTGTTTCTGCTTCAAAATAAATATCTGTATTTTTGCTTGAATGAACTCACAACTTCTCACCTGCAGGAGGTTTTATGACGCCCCCCTTGGTAAAGGCAGCATCTGCATGGCTCATAGTCCCAGTACTGTGAAAGAGCAAATTAGAGAAGTTGTGGAAAAATAATTTCCCTCTAGCTAAAGCTCAGCTGCCTTTTGTCCTGCTTTCCATGTCTTACAGGCCTGGCTGTCCAGTTAAATGTACGCCATCACGAGTGTGCTTGAAGTGCATGACAGACGGGGCTACCGAATGTTAGGATCCTGAGACACTTTGAATGAGCTGTTCTGACTACTTCTGGCTGAGTCAATTTGTTATAATCCTGATATGAGTTGACATCACGTGTGAATATATCATGGGGGGGGAGTAGTTCATAGGCTGACATAGCCTTGACCTAGAAACTTCTCTGGGAGGAAGAATTCCACTTGAATCCATCTACTGTGATTTTGCTCAGCCTAATGAGTAAATGTGTTGACATGTATATGCTTGTTCACCCAGCCAACATTTACTGAGCACCAGGGATAAGTTAAGGTCTCAGATATAATTAAAGCATCTTTAATCCCCCTAGTAGTTCAGATTCTAGTATAGAGACAGACTTGTAAATCCTTCTACAGGGGAATGGAACACATGTTATGACAAAAGTATGTACATGGAGAGAAAGCAAGGCTTCTTGGAGAAGGAAATACTCATGCTAAGAACCAGGGATGTGCAGAAGTAACCAGAACAACAAAACATCCCATCCCAGACAGGGGGATGGATAAACACTAGCTTCTAGAGACCTCTCCTGCCACACCTTGCAGCATTCCTGTCCTCCTGCAGTCTCCCACCCTTGAATCTGGGCCAGCCCTTTGCTTCACTCTTGCTCAGTAGACTGGCAGAACGGATGCTGCAGGCATTCTGAGGCTGGATCTTAAGAAACCTTACAACTCCACCTGGGCCTCTTAGAACTCTAGCTTTTAGGATCGACCCTGCTGGAACCCATCTCATCAGTCTGTCTACTGGGGTGAGAAGCCTGAGCCACATGGAGGGACCCAGAGGATGAGACATGACGCTGGGGAGGACAGCCCAGGAGCCACATATCTAGGCACCAGGCATGTGCACGAAGAAACTGTTTTAGAAGTGTGTCTTCCAACCCCTGGCTCCACCTTAGCTAAAGCTACATGGAGCCAGGTCCTTCCAAGATTCATGATCCTTGAAAATGTGAATAAAATAAAGGATTGTTTTTAGCCATCAAGTTAAGTGGACGTTTGTTGCATAGCAATGAATAGCTAGAGTAGAGGGTTAGTTGCAAAAAAGCCTTCTGGACAGTGGATTAAAAACAACATAAGGTCCATTCTAACCTGGGAATAGCACATAGTGTAGTACGACTGGAGAAAGAATACAGAAGGAAATACATTAGGTGGAGTATTTGCCATTACATGTGCGGGAAGGCTAGCTCAGGCTGAGCCCAGAGGTGGTGCTCACTTCAGGCATTAGAAGGGACGAACAATAGTTGTTCTCTCCAGAGAGAAAAGTAGGAAGTAACATATTTCAGAAGGTATTTATTTGTCAGGCAAAGTGTAAGATTTGGGATATATTTGGGAATTTTTACCAAAGAGTGCTATAGAGTCACTTCTTCAGCTTGTGGTTGATTAGACGTGTTCTCTCAGCTTTATTGTCTGCCAAAGCTGCATGCATTTATTTTTTCTATACTTAGTCTTACTTTGTTTTTACAAAAAATGTCATGACACTTTTCTCTTTGTGGGGAAAATACTGATGCATTATAAACACTAAGCTTTTCTTTCAGTTGTGCAGATGGGTTTGTGTCAAGAGAACCATATGGTCTCACCTCGCACCTATGACATATTGTTTTGAGATACTTAGGAAGTCTATAGCTATGGTATCAATCCTTAAATTATTGTCTTATTTGCTAAACATTTAATGAAATGGTCTTTTCCTAGACTAGATGGGCAGATAAATAGATAGAGGAATAAATGGATATCATTGACCTTGGATTTTCCAGGGGTCAAAAGAAGTAGGGAATGCATACACAAAGACAGTCAGCTACACTAGTTTTGATTGGCTACAAAGGAAACAATAAAATCAAACCTTTCCCCAGAAATTCAAAAAAGGAAATTTCTCCTATGAATTTCATATAGAAGAAACACAAAAAAGAGAGGTACTTAATGTCTTAAATACATCTTTTTTACAGAAAAATGTATTGAGAAATTTTATGAAATAAGAGACAGTCCCTTCCCTGAATTACTTACACAATAGTATCAAAAAAAAGTACTCTTGTCTCTGAGTAATTATGCTTGTGATTCATAATTGTATTTCTCTCAAATGCTTTTCAAGAATAGGATGCTCTCTAATGAATCTCTGGGATGTAGTTGGTCAGATAGACAGCTTAGGCAGACATTGAAGTGATTTTAGCTTGAAGTAATAAAAGACAATTATCTGTGAAAATAGGAAAAAGGCGCTATGTTTTGGAAAAAAAAACACTAAACGAGGACAAGGCAGTTCTAACACTTTAAAAACCCCTGTTCTGATAAACTGTGTGGCACTGGACAAGTCAACCCTGCCCTCCAAGCCCCACCCTCTCACCAGTAACACGCCCAAGGCCACACAAGTCAATGAGACATCTAAGATCCCTTTTAGCTCTAAAATCTTATGAATCTATGTATTATGCATCTAAATCAATGTGCTCGGAGACCCTGAGGTGAGTTATGCACTATTGCATAAACTCTTCTGGACAACGGATTAAAGGCAACATAATGTCAAGGTCAGGAAGTTTGGCAGTGAACTCTAAGGTAAGAGGGATAGAGTCAGATCCTGTTTTACTGGGTGATTTTTACTTAGATGTCACCTACTCATTTTGAAAAGCAGTGAAAAGGACAGGCGGAGTTTCTGCCTTCATGGTGCTTACCATTTGATGGAGGAGACAGGAAAAAAAATCAAAGAAACGAATGATTAAGTCACCCTAGTGTGAAACCTGCTATGAAGGACGGAAGGGGCTGAAGTCAGGAACCGCAGCATCCTGGGGAAGGGGAGCTTAGAAGGGGCATGGTCAGAGACCTCGGCTTTGGGTCCTGATGTTCACTGAGCCCTAGACCTGAAGGGTAAGACAACGAAGGGGACAAACAAAGAAACAAACGAAATAAAAAACAATACCCAGATCAGGAGACTGGAAACAAGGCAGTATATGGCAAGACCTGAACAGAATTCTCCGTCTAGTAAAAAAGAGGTGAGACGGAAAGGGGTGCAACGTGATGAGCCTGGTGGGAGCTGTGACGTTGCAGTCCCTCGCTGAAGGGTTATCTGTTACTTAACTTCACTGATAAGCAATACATATATATATCAAATATAAATTGAATTCTTAGTATTTGCCTGGTGCTGTCCCGATTATCTTTCATCTTATGAAAAAGTTAATTAATGTAACCCTCACCACAACTCTCTGAAGGGGGAACAGTTGGTTATTGCCCCATTTTACAACGAGGAGTCTGGACAAAGGGAGGTTAATGAACTTGGGGGAAATCACACAGCCACGGCGTCTCTAACTAAACTAGGTTTCCCCCCAGGCAGCCTGGCTACAGAGCCTGGGGCCTTAGCGAGTGTGCTGGACAAATCTGTTTCATTGCTTCGAGGTTTCAGATGCTTGATTTGTGGAGATGGAAAGAGTTCCAAAAGTGATCTTGATTCCTTCTCCTGCTGCTTTTGAAGAAGCACTGCTTGACATGGTACAGCCGCACAGGGAGAGCTTGGAGCGCCGTGAGCCCGACTCCTTCGGAATGGAAAGTGCCCCCCACCCCCGCACCTTAAAAGAACAGAGGAGGGAGCGACGGGGCTGCTGGTGATATTTGAAAGGCTCATTTAAAATACAAAATATATTTTACCACCCACTTATCTTGTGTATTCAGACCGAGTTAGTGAAATTAACCACAGCATCAGCTTGACTTGTGTTATTCTGGACCTGTTGTCTTCGTTAAAAAAAAACTGAGCCAAAAACCCGAGATCTGCTATGAGATGGGAAGATTGTGTATCTTAGATGGATACATAGTCAAATAGACAGACACATAGACACATACATGGATATACAATGACAGAGATGATAGGTGGCTGTTACATAATAGAGAGAGAGAGATGGATAGATAGAGAAATAGATAGAGAAATGGATATCATAACAGAAGGTATCTAATGACACTGCTATCATTGCTATGCCAAGCAAGCAATAATGAGAGTAACATATGTATTGGGTGTGTTCTATGTCAGTTTTGGTCCAAGCCCTCTACCTGAATTCTTTTAATTCTTTCAACAGTGTCATGAGGTGTGTATGATCATCCCCATTTTACCAACAAGGACACTGAGGCACAGAGGAACTCACTCAAGGTCACAGAGTTAGTCAGTAGCGGCGTCAGGATTCACACTGGCTGAGTCCACCTGCAGTCCATCTGTTCTCCTCACCACTGCCCTAGACCCCCCGCATGCGTGCCTTAACTCGACCTCCTTTGCTGCTGTCAGGAAAGACTCATACTCCTCGTGCTTTTCCTAACCTCACTGTACACACTGTAACAACACTGAATAATATTTCTGATAGCTGTCAAAGAGAGTAACCAATTAAAATGGAAGAAAATGTCAGTTTTCTCTTTGCAGGGGAATTTTTTAAAGTCACATTTTATCTCACCTCTCTGACTTTGCATTTAAAGAGACAGGCCAGACATCTGGGAAGAAGTTAGCATTTTCTAAGGCACCTTACCTTTGGTGCTCACATCTTGTGTTCCCAATGAGAAATTCCTCTGCCCCCACGGCCCTACCCAGAGCTAGTTAATGGATGTTTAACAACTTTGACAATTTACCTAGTCCATACCTGCTCATGAGTGGTGTCCAACATATTCCGTAGCAGACTGGAGAAACTTCCAAAGCAAGTGAATGTCCATGGCTTATTGATACGTATAACTTTAGCCTATTTTAATCATACCTACTTAAGAAGAGAAGTTCTTGGCTGTTTGCATTTTTATTTATATCCCAGTTGCAAAATGATATAACTACAGGAAACAAGAATTTTTTAAATTCTTTACTGCACTGAAAAAAAATATCTACTCATAGTGTGTTTTTTAGCAGAATAGTTACAACTTTCTTTTGACCTTGTTGATTGAGCATGACTACTACATATTATGTAATACAAAGCATTTATCATAACAAGGGAACAGTAATTTAAAGTTTATTAAGAACTAAACCTTTTGAGACCCAGTTGCGTTAACAACACCCCCTTAGCATGCCCCCTACAGAATAATTACATCATTCTCTATGATTGCATCTTTTCTACCCTACGCAAGGTCAAAGTTAACAGCTGTCTTTTTAGTGCTTACTGTGAGCTCAGTGTTTTTCTCACTGTGATATGAGTCAACTCATAGAATCTCCTCATGTCTATGTGATTGGTGCTAGTCTCGTGTCCATTTCTCGCATATGGAAACTAAGGCACTGCTTGAGTAACATCGCCAAGGTTCTCCATTAGAGCCGATACGGAAACCTAGGGGTTTTCTCCAGAGTTAGAGTGCTCTCGTCACTGCAGTGCTACCCTGCCACACTCATGGGGCATGGTTCCGAGGGGAGACCTCTTAGAGGAGATTGTACTGGGCTGGGTCTTGGAGGATCTGACCTGGCCTTGGAGTTTCTGCTGGCCAGTCTTTCTCCTACAATCATATTGACAGGAGGTCACTATGGCTGGAAATTGTCTCCTTTTTTTTTTTCATGCACACACTCATATTCATGTCTAGCAAATTTGGAGTTGCTTCCTCCTCTCTGTTTAGCCCTGCTCTTCCCACATCAGGTCAGGTTTTGTGGTGACAGTGCAACACACTCCTCGAGCAGGGCATCGGATGTTTGCACCAGAGTGTTTCAGTCTGATATCTGGTGGGAGGCGGTGTTTCTCTACTGCACTGAATAACTAACACACTATGGCCATGACCGTGGTTCTGTTCAGCTCTCAGTCCTCAGTGCACATCGCCTAGTGCATGAGAACTTCTGGGACCTTCTTCCTGTTTCAAATCCCAAACACAAACATAAGTAAGAGTCCTTGCTGCCCTCTGCATGCTTCCATTCCTTTTTCGGATCCTTTTTAGGATTGAGATATTTATCATCACAAATCCATTTTCTTTTTAATGTCTTTTAAAGTGTTTTGCACGTTTACAATGGAAGAGGAGTGTGATGTCAGGATGCTCAGTAAACACATTCTGCCATCTTGGCTAAAGTTTACGTCATTGTGGTTTGCATTGTATGATGCTTCTTTCTCAGACTTATCTCCATTAATTATAAAAGCCTGATAGATTAGATATTATTGCTTTTTAAAAAATTATGTCTTAATTAAAGTTCATGTACAATATTATATTAGTTTCCGGTATACAACACAGTGATTAGACATGTATTTCCTTTCCAAGTCATCACCCCAATGAGCCTGGTACCCATCTGACACCAGACATAGTTGTTACCGTATATTCCTTATGCTGCGCTTTACACCCGCCATGACTGTTCTTAAAAATGGCAACGTGTACTTCTTAATACCTTTCACCCTCATTGCCCATCTCCCCTCTCATCTGGTGACCATCAGTTTATTCTCTGTATCCATGAGTTTGTTTCTGTTTTGTCTGTTAATTTATATTGTTTTTTTAGATTCCAGTTATAAGTGAAATCATACACAATTTGTCTTTTTCTGCCTGACTTATTTCACTTAGCATAATATCCTCTAGGTCCATCCATGTTGTCACAAATGGCAGGGTTTCATTCTTTTTTATGGCCAAGTAGTGTTCCATTGTACATAAGTACCAGGTCTTCTTTATCCAGCCATCTGTTGGTGGACACTTAAGTTCCTTCCACAGGTAATACTGCTTTTGTCTTAAGAGTTGGAGAGACTGGCTCAGACCCCTTATGGTTAAATCTGCAGAGTGGTATGGCTGGGGCCGAGATACACATCTTCTTACAATTAGGTTTAAGTTACAGTGGTCAGGAGCCTGGGGCAGGAATTCAAACGATGGGGGATTGATTACACTCGGACTCTACTGCTCATTGGCTCTGAGGCCATCAGCATTCCCAGTCAGCACCTCCGTGTTTTCATCTATGAAATGGAGTAATAATTCCTGTGACAGACCACTGCTTATGTGAAATTTTAGCACAATGCTGGGCAATGTGCAAATGTTCTCCAAATGATAATTATTATCAGTTTCTGTAGTCAGCTGTCTCTTCATGTTCATAGGTAAGGGAAATTTCCAATTCAGCCTAGAATCAAAGTATATTAATCTATAATTACTATAGTAATTACTATAATTACTATAAATGTGAAATACTCTTAAAAGTAATACCTATCTATTTCCTTTCATTATTTCAGCATTGAATAAATTCCCCTTGGCCTTTCACTGGCATCAACATATTGAGATTGGTTTTTGATTCAGGGAGATGCAGGTTTACATCAGGATTGGATCTGGGGTCATGAGAGGTTATTTTATGATCAATGGTGACATTCACCCTCCCCTTGCTTTCCCATACAATTTTATGAAAGCTGATCATATTTTACATTAATAATAAATCTTTGATTTGCCATGTGGGACAGACTTGAAAAGAATAATTCATTGGTACATGTTTTTATGTAAATTCCCTTTGTTCCTTAATGGTGCTTTTTAAGCCTACCGTATATTTCTGATGGTCATTAATGATACTAACTTCTGTGTTTCTGAAAGACTTCCTCTAGCCCGGAGCAGTGCTGTTTAATTTAACATGTAGAGGAATCACTTGGGGGTCTTGTGACATTGCAGGTTCTGATTTTGTAGGTCTGTGATGAAATTCTGCATTTCTAACCAATACCCAAACATGGAGCGCAGGACCGATAAGTCCTTAAACTAAGAGCTTTTAAAATACATGCATTCCTGTGTCCTACTCTTGGAGATTCTGACTCAATAAGACTGAGATCGGAGGTCTATATTTTTGAATATCTGCAGAGGTGATTTTAATGGCATGCCTTGTTTTAGAACTGCCAAAAGATATTCCAAGTATGCATGTTTTGATTCATATGGATCCAGTCTATCTTCATAGTCTCCTCTTGTATGCCCTGTTCTTTGTCTACACTGCAGGCACATAAAAGAAATTCCCTGGATATGCCATCTCTTAATGTGCTGTTTCCTTTTCTTTAAAAATAATATTTTCATTCTATTTATTGAGGAAACGACCACTTATCCTTTGAGGTCCAGTTCTGGTGTAACCTTATCTTGGCAAGTACCTTTTCTGATGCTCTCGTCTACTGGTTCTCAAATGGGAGTGATTTGTGTCTCCCTCTCAAGACCTTGAAAGACAAAGGATAATGTCAGAAGATATTTTTGGTTGTTATAGTTTGGGGGGTGCTGTTGGTATCTAGTGGGTAGAGGTCAGTGATGCCGCTAAAATTTCTACAATAAATAGAATGGCCACAAGGGATCATCTAGCCCAAAATGTTAATAGCTGAGGTTGAAAATCCTGTCCTATGCTGAGATAGATGCTCCTCTCTTCCTTTTCTTCTGAGTAATTCTACGTTATTATTTATCAAACTTATTTTTTTTATTATCTATTTTTCTGCTCACCTAGTAACCTGTTATGTCTTTGGACAGCTGATTTTCCTTTTTATTTCTATTTCCTCATAGCCAGTAGATTGTGTGTGTGTGTGTATGTGTGTGAAAATAAATTGTGAAATGTCTCCTAGAATATGTAACTGAATTTAGAAATAAACTCCTATGCAGTATTTTTGGTAGGCAGATGGGCCAACCCAAGATCTAGGTAGATTCATGGATCCTGGTTAGGGGTGCATTGTTACCCCAGCCTGAAAAGTATAATATCAAGTCATCAATCACTAGCTGCAGAGTCAACCTCCTGAGAAAAACCCCATTTATCGTTTGCCAATTGGAAGGAATACAATTGACTAGAACCAGCTGGCTTTGGCCTCTCCATGAGGCTGTGACCCATTTAATCAGTTTGGAATGCATTCATAACTTTGAAGGTGGGTCAGGAAGGGTGGCGAGCATGGACACAGTCGGCTAAGACGAGCCATCTCCCCATTGAAAGTGTTTGATGTAGGAGACACAATGATTAAAAAAGAAAAAGCTATGTGAGTGGGGTCAAGGGTAAGGGTAGGGAGATGGGTCATTCTTTATGATTTTGAAAACTGACGAGCCGTGTTTGGTTTGGAAAGACCTGAAAAACCTCACATAACTCAGCCCGTGCCTCATTTCATCAACCGTGTGGGGAAATAATGAAATCTGCAGTTTCTGCTTTCTGTCTGTCGTCTCAGCCATTCCAGGGACAGTAATCCTGGGGAGTGTCTTTCAGTTGGAGCCCTGTCCCTGGAGACATGGAGTTATTAGTAAGACATACATTGAAAGCACATATACTTTCTCCTACCTGGTTTTGATTTTTCCTCTTCCTAATGCAATTTCACTGATCTCTTGGAAACCAGACAAACACGGGTGGCTCTTCTCTGCTCACGCTTTCCAAATGTGCTCCCCAAATTGAAATGCTATACCGTGTGCAAAACTCAGGTCTAGGAGATTGGAAATAAACTCTTAACATTTGTGTGGGATATTATTTCTGAAGAGCAAACATTACATTTGTGTTATTTTATACTTAACCTCACTCGAACGATTCACTTTCTTTTTCATTACCCCGAAGGGCAACTGGTCCATAGTTTTAATTTCAGGCATCTTCTTTCTTCTCCTGCCTTTAGTGCTCATTTCCTTTAATACCCCAATGTAATAAATCCAGAAACGCACTAAGACTTAGGATCCAGTGATACTGCATTTTACTGTCACTCTTCCCCTCATGACCTCGCTTGATCAGCATAGATTCCAAGGTCCGTTATGCAGTCCCTTATACCCTCCTCAACCCTCTCCTATTCTTTTCCTTTATGGTGTGTTTCTGGCTGAACACCCACCCTGGTTAATTCCAACTCTCTTCCCTTCCCACTCTTTTCCTTGAACAGTTGAAGGTGTCTGGAGAGAATTTCCCTTTCTCAGTCCCCACTCCCTGCCACCACCTCCACGCACAGTCACATCTGTACTTACCAGTTCCTTTGAATTAATGACTGAGACCTTGATGACTCTTAACACTGATTCAAAATCCAACTCAACTCTCTAGACTAGGGGTTGGCAAATGGTTTCTGGAAGGGGCCAGGGAGAAAGTGTTTTTAGCTTTGCTAGCCATACGGTTTCTGTCACGATTCAGTCATCTACCCGGAAAGCAGCCATAGACAGTACATGTGTGAACAGGTGTGGCTGTCCTCACCTGCTCGAGTGTGGACAAAGCAAGCTGTGGGCTGGATTTGGCCCATCGGCTATAGTTTGATTACCCAGCTCTAGACCGTTTAATCTTCCACAATCCTAGATGACTATTTTATATCTTCTCACTTTCCTAAACCTTCTGTGCTCACTCCGCACCCCACGCCAAGTCTTTGCTATTAAACTTGCTCTCTGTTGTATGAAAACATCAAAAAGGATCAGGAAGAAAGAATCAGACCCTCTCTTTTCTCTGGAGGTGAGCCCACTTTACTCTGCACTCCCTCCCTGTGCGGCGGAGGAAACATCCATGGTTCTCTTTGAGGCCAATGCCACCCTTGAGCACCGGGTCCCCTCCCATCTCCTCTACGCAAGGGAAATTTCCAGCAACCATCTTCTCTTTGCTGGATTGTTTATATCAGCCTATAAATATGCTATAACAGATGCCCTCTTTGAGAAAGGAAAGAAGAGAAGAAGATCCCTCAACTTCAGTTGCTCTGGAACTACAGCCCCATCTCTCTGCTCCCCTCACAGCATGAGTTATCTGTACTCACTATCTGCCTCCTCTCTCCTTCGTCCTGTCTTGAAGCCACTCCCATCCGATTCCACCCCATCCCTCCACTATAGCAACTCATTGTGGTTCACCTGCACCAGTTACTTTCTCATCGTCAGCTCCACTATTTATGTTTGTTTGTTTTTTTGCTGTCTCTGATCCTTTTTAAAAACTTTTTATTTTTTACTTTATTTTTTGGTGTTCAAGTACAGTTGTCTCCATTTTCACCCCACTACACCCCCCACCCCACCCATGTCTGCCTCCCACCCTTGAACCTACCCCCTTTGGCTTTGTCCGTGTGTCCTTTAGACACGTTCCTTGATGACCCTTCCCCTATGTCTCCCCACTGTCCCTCTCCACCCTCCACTCTGGTTACTGTCAGTTTGTTCTTTATGTCAGTGGCTCTGGTTCTATTTTGCTTGCTTGTTTATTTTGTTGATTAATTTCCACTTATATGTGAGATCATATGGTATTTGTCTTCCTTTTTTCCCCACATTTTTTATTGTTGTTCAAGTACAGTTGTCTCCATTTCCCCCACCCCTCCCCCCAGCCATCCCCACTTCCCACCCTGGATCCTACCCCTCTTTGCTTTCATCCATGTGTCCTGTATACATGTTCCTGAAAACCCTTCCCCCATCCCCCCATTATCCCCTCCCATCTCCCCTCTGTTTACTGTCAGTTTGTTCTTAGTTTCAATGTCTCTATTTATTGTTATTTCATGTCCCAGCAACATTTAAAAGATGGGTCATTGTTTCCTGTTTACCCCATCACTTTCGTGTAGCTCCTAGGGTTCACTCTGTCTTGTTGACTCCTAGGTATCTGGATGTTCTTCTCTGGCTTGTGACTTCATGATTGGCGGACACCTTCCCTGCTCACCTCACATAAAGCAGCAGTCCCACTGTGTTCCCCCTCCTCTATCTGCTTTATCGTGCACGGGGCACTGATTACCACAAAGCATCACATATGCACATAATTTTGTACTTATTGTCTTTACCTCTCGTCACTAGAACGTAAGCTCCATGAGTGCATGGCTGGTGTTGTGTTCCCCATTGTACCATGACACCCAGATGGTTTCTGGTATGCAGTAGACATTCACTAAGTAGTTGTGGAATGAATAGGTGACTCTTTTAAAATCCTCCACATTTGCAATTACACAAGATGTTCAATGACTCCTCTTGAGTGTGCAATCCTGTTTTTTATTTCTGCAGAGACGCTTGACCCTCAAAGTGGCTAAGCGATCTGTGCTAAATAACATCACAGGTGAGAAGCAAGCATGCAAAGAGAGACACATCTCCCCACTTGTTTGTGTGTTTGGTTTTCAAGAGATGGCTAGCCAACTTCTCCTTAACACCCCCGCGATGAGAGCCTAGCACAGCGGAAGCCTATCCTGTTCAGCCGCTGAGGGGTGCCACCCATCAGAGAGTTCCAGCTTAATGTTCTCTCCACAGCCCCTACTCCAGCCAATCAAAGACTCCCTATTTCTGACTCAACTATTAAAGCCCACCCTAAAATGCATGCCTCAATTTTCATCAGCTGTTTCTGCTGCCTTTATTTCCCTCAAGGTGCTCATTCTTTTCTGTGTCCCCAAAGGACCGTGTGACCTGAGTTCCAGTGTTCAGTCCTGGAATGTCTGCCTGCCTACTAGCAGGGGTGTCTCTAATCTACCCCATCTCCTCTCAAGCTTGGAACAAAGGCTGCTAATAAAATCAATACCTGTAGAGTTTGACACTGTACTTGGCATTTTTACCTGCATGATTTTGTTTAATCTTCACAATGTTATAAGTACAAATACATGACCATTTTATAGATCAAGAGCATGAGGATTAAAAAAAATGCTAGTGTTGTCCTCATGACATCTGCAGCTTTATTAAGGAATAACTGGATAGTCAAAGTGTACAACATAATGATACAATATACAGATACATTTTAGAATGATTATTTAGAGGAAGATAATGCATCCAGCACCTCACGTAGTTAACGTAGTTTTCTTTCTTTCTTTCTTTCTTTCTTTCTTTCTTTCTTTCTTTCTTTCTTTCTTTCTTTCTTTCTTTCTTTTTTTCTTTTTCTTTCTTTTTGTGGTGAGGATGCTTCAGATCTACTCACAGCAACTTTCAAGTACACATTATTGTGTTATTAACTATAATCATCTTGCTGCACATTAGACCCTCAGAATTTTTCTTATAACTGAAAATTTGTACCATTTGACCTGCATCTCCTCATTTTCCCCTTTCCTCAGCCCCTGGCAACTACCACTCAATTCTTTCCTATTTTCTGCTTTTATAAAATAAGCCTTTAAAATTTTTCCTTTTCAATTCCACATGTAAGTGATTCCATACAGTATTTGTGTTGCTCTGTCTGGCTTATTTCACTTAGCATAATATTCTCCAGATTTATTCATGCTGTTACCGATGACAGAATTTTCTTCTTTATTTATGGCTAAAAGTTATTCATACATATGTGCATATGCATATGGACATACCAAAAATAGACATTTTTTCCAAAGAAGACATACAAACAGCCAATAGGTATATGAAAAGGCACTCAACATCACTGATCATCAGGAAACTGCAAGTCAAAACCACAATGAGATTTCACCTCTCATCTGTTAGTATGGCTGCCATCAAAGACATAAGACATAAATGCTGGCAAGGAGGTGGGATACAAGGAATGCTTGTGCGCTGTTGGTGGGGATGGAAATTGGTACAGCCACTGTGGAAAACAGTGTGGAGTTTCCTCAAAATATTTAGAACTCCAACTGTGACGTGACACACAGCCTCACTTCTGGGTGTACATGCAAAGGCAATGAAACCAGTATCTTGAGATATCTGCACACCACGCTCACTGAAACCTGAACCACAGCACTCAGGATGGAAAATGACCCAAGTGACCTTCGATGGATGGGTGGATGAAGAAAGTGCAGCAGCTGCAGCTTCTAAACGCAAGAGCATGGACCACCCGCATCCACCTCTGCTGGACTCTGGGGACCATGCTCTTTCCTACCAAGTGATGCTCACGGTAATTTTGAATCGAGGGAGGCAAAAATAGCCAAACAGGAGAATGAATAAAATACCACGTCTATCTTCCACCATTTGAGCTAGCCTGGCCTGCTGAAGAAGCAGGGAGTGATTCTGCAAAGGAGGAGCTGTGATCTTACCAGATAGCTTTGGAAAAAACTCTTCTGCAAAATCATCTCATTGTCTGGGCCACCACTGGACTGCAGGACTTCCAGCTGGTTGGTGGTTCCAGACGGTGCAATGTCCGAAGGGGCCACTGGGAGCTGAGCTGCGTGACCTGATGGCAGTGGGTCTGAGGTTAAAGAGTGCCTGAGAGCTGGATGGTCCTGAGTGATTCTAGCCCCAGCACCCACTAGATGTCCACTTTGCTCTCAGTGACTTAACTTTTTTGTCAATCAGTTTCTTCATCTGTAAAATGGGGTTAATAACATGCCTCAAGGATCATTAAGAGGATTAAGCTACTTAGTATTAAGTAAAGTGTCTGGTGCAGTGTAAACTCTAATGAATTATTTGCTTCATAAAGCTGCCTTCTTCCTGCCTGTCTTGCATTCGACTTCAGCAATGCAGCAGAAGTGGCAGTGAGTTTTGTGGTAGGTGATTTTTAACTTTTCCTTGGAAAGAG
Source organism: Phyllostomus discolor (assembly GCF_004126475.2). Taxonomy (NCBI): domain Eukaryota; kingdom Metazoa; phylum Chordata; class Mammalia; order Chiroptera; family Phyllostomidae; genus Phyllostomus; species Phyllostomus discolor. The sequence continues at coordinate 9,734,370 of NC_040903.2, forward strand.
CACAGAGAAACAATTTAGGCTTTGTTTCCTCAGGCCTAGCAGTTTCCTCTGACTGATGTGACCTGTCAATTCAGAGAAGAAAAAGGGGGAGAAAAACTAGTGCACGCTTAGTCATTCGGTTCCACATCACTTTAGCTGACCATTTTACTGATTGATCTGGCTGCCAGTAATTTCTAATTGGCTGCGTGGAAGAGGAGTATCTGTGATGACACCAATGCGGGCAGGACAACCGACCACGTGTAACAGGAAGCTTTGCAATGCAGCAAACACACCCACCCGAGAGTGCCTGACCCCGAAGCACTCATGTCAGGGTGCTTCCGGACCAACGGTGTTCAAATTCCTTCCCTTCTCCTGTTCCTCTCACCCTGATCTGTCAGGAAATACCATTTGTTTTCTAAGCATTCATTTTATTTTTCCATTTCTCAAACAGCAATAATACTGCTACCTGATTTCAAAGCTGTTGTGAGGATTAAATGGAAAAAAAAAAACTACCTGTAGAGGGTTCTGTGATGACACCTGGACCAATAAACAGTGACAGCCCAATGAATAAACTTTATTTAAGGAGGTGAAGAAGGCTTCCGTGGCTGGAGCCTTGCAGGTGAGGGGGCGGAAGCGAAGGCATGAGGTAGTAGACAAGGAAGCCAGCGGCCAGGTTGCGTATGGTCTTGTAAGACAGGACTGTTTGGAGGCTCCGTTCAATGACAAGTAACTGGAGGGTTGGAAGCCAGTGTGTGACATCATCTGATGTAGGTTTTAGAAAGATTGATCTGCCTTGCAGAGGGGAGGGAGTATGAGCACGAGTCATGGCTGAGAGACGAGGTGTGAGATGTCCAGGTGTTAGATGATGGAGCTTGGGCGATGGTTCTACGGTGACAGATGGTCGGAAGTAGTCAGATGCAGGCCACAGCCTGGAGACAGTGATCGGAGGGCTGGCTGAGAGGCTGCTGAGCACTGGGAAAGAAAGGGACCGGGGATGGCTTTCAGGCCTAAGTGAGTGAGTGAGTGAGTGAGTGGATGGGGTGTGATTTACTGAAGTGTGGGCACTGTAAAGGTTCAGATTTTGGGAAGAAAAGCAGTGTTTTTGTTTAGGCATACAAAGTTGTGAATGTTAATTTGATGCATAGGAAGAGATATTGAGAAAGTAAAGAGGCTGAAGCTCAGAGAGTAGCTCAGAACTTGTGATTCCACATTTAGGAACCATGAACATTTAGGTCAATGACCTGCAGCAGGAGGGATTTCCTGAAGTGCGAATACAGGGAAGAGATCACCTCTCAGTCCGTGGATGCCTGCACGCCGCGAAGTGCATGCTGCAGGTCTAGCTGAAGGTAGGGACTTGTACCCCTTAAGACAACACCTGAGGAGGTGGTAGCACCTGGGAGAAACGGCCCACGGGGGCGTGGCAAGGATGGGTCTTCTGTCCAGGACGCCCAGCTAAATCAAGGATTTCTGCACCAGACATGGCAGAGGAACCAAACTGTTGGTGATAGGTCACCAAAGATGCTTGCCTGATGCCTCAGCATTGAGCAAGACCCTGCTCTTAGCCCAACCTCAAGGGGTAGAATTTACCCTTCAAGTGCCATTGGCTCTGCAAGAATGCACCAAGAAGAGCTGAAATTCCCATGACCTAGTCCAGGAATGCCTTACTTAACCAAAACCAAGTTGATCTAAAGAACATAGCAAAGTAAGATTTGTTTCACGTGACCTGAGATTTGCACTCACTGAGTTGTGATTCTGATGGCTGATCCTGTAAACACCCTCCCCTGGAGGGTGAGAGATTTTGCTCATCATTTTCTCATTCCCAGGAAATGCTTGCATTTGCCTAGTGCACCAGTTTGGGAGAATGATCTTCTAAAAATATGTAGTTTCTGCACAGGGACTAGGGAAGGAAACGTCTCTCCCTGCCCGGAGTCACAGACCCGACACAGTCAGCACCGTGAAGTCTGCCGTACATGTAATCAGAGGTGGCTAATTTGATTTTCTAATATGAAGCGGAGCGTCAGTTTGTCATTAGGTCTGAGAAGGGCTGCATTTCCCAAGTCACTCTGCATACCCCAGCAGAGCTTTATTGGGTGTGAATAAGAACAACCTACAAGCATATTGATGATAATGAGCATCTGAGTGTTCTGTAAGGAAAAAAGTAGAAAGAAAAAATCCCTGACAAGCATGCATGGTGACTCATGATGACCAGAATTTTTAAAATTTATGATCATGGCAACATGAAAAATAATTATGAATAATAAAAATCTGTTACAATAATTAGCTGTAATGAATGCTCATGGTGAGCTAAATGAACTGGAACAATTTAAGGCAATGATACATAATTTGCATTTTGTGTTATGTCTGATCATTTTATCATTAGAGAAAGAGGCCAAAGAGAGAAGGGTAAGAGATAGAGGAGACGGAAGGGGAGCTGATGGAAAGAAAGCAAAATCAACTTCTCAGCTTGCTGTATTCCTGCATTCTAAAAAAAGTGAAAAATGCCGCGTTTCTTTTTACATCAGTTTTTGCAGTCATTCCAGCATTTTCTGTGAGGGTGCCTGTCCACAGTGCGGGAGAATAGGTGATAGTCCGTGTAGCAGACATTCAGATCTGACAGATGCGTTTGAGCCTCTGCCTGCTTTTCTGGGCATCCCACAACATAGACACCTTCCTTAACGGACCCAAGTCTCAGTTAAATTCTTAAGATGGAATATAAGCAGATACTGCAGGAAGTCGCGGTGAGGAGTGGACATGTCGCCACAGTAGCTGACTCCCCGTAACTGCTCACTAGGTCCCCGGCACTCCCCTAGATTCCTTCACATGAACTTTCTTTTCATTCCCCTGGTGACCCTGATCAGTGAGTGCTGCAATTATCTCATTTACAGACGAGAAAACGAGACACGGAATGATGGACTACAAATACCAAGGGAGGGTGTGGGATTTGTTACCCATGCTGTTGGTCTCCAGAGCTCGCCTTTGCTGCAGGCAGCCAGCGATCGCCAGCGTCTGTCAGCACATACCTGGGACCCAGATCAATAAAGCCAGGTGTCACCATTTTTCGTATCCCCTTTGTGGCACTGATAGAGGGAGCATTTACATTTCTGAGCAGGCCTTGTTGTAATGAATTCAACTCTGCAGGCTGAAAGGCAACAATCGGGGATGGTTTTCAGGTTCCCCTGGTGCAAACAGTGCTCCCCAGCAGGGACCCCTGCGTTGTGAGGTGCAAGGTGACTGCAAAGTGACTTGCTCAGGTGGAGGGTAACAAGCAGCTCCCAGAGCCAGGTTCGCCCTGACGTTGGGCAGGATCAGAGGGCTATGCCTCACCAAGCCATCACCTGGGGACCTGGGATGATTCCCACCCCACCTACCCCCACAGGGCCTATCTCTGACTCAGCTGGGCAGGCTTTCCTGGTGGCCAGACTCAGTGCCTCTCTTGGTGCGCCCAGTGTGCTAGGGAGGGCTGGAAGGAGGTGTCCTAATTTGCACAAATCTCCTTTTCTCTACTTGGGCATTGTTTGCTAGTCAAGTTGCATATACACTCCCAATCCGTGTCTGCTTAGATGATACTGGAAGAGGCGCTCATGTTATGCCTTCAATTTTTAAAAGCGGGCATTGAAAATAGGGTCCCATTTTCATAACTTTATTGTGTACTTCTTCATTTCATAGTATATCAGGACCTTTGTCAAATGGAAATGTCTTGGGCTTGCAGTATTCTGGGAGGAAGCTGTCCCAGTTTATCCTAAGTGAAGTGCATGATGTATCAGGATACAGGTGGGCTGGCTGGCCCTGTCCATTGTGTTGAGACATAAAATACATGCAAAACCAAAACACAGAATGGGCAAACGTGGAGGGGGATTCTTCATCCTGAACACTGGCCCCTTTTCCTCGATGTGCATTCTTTAGAGAGAAATGCAATGACTGGGACCCCAGCCCCAGCCGCCTCTCCTGTACCCATAGCCCACCTCTTCCCTTATTCCTCCTGGTCCCCTCACTCACTCACTCACCATCTCCCGTGCTTCTGTTTGCTCTCTGGTGGTCTGCCTGCGGGAGGTTATCACGTGACTGTGCACAGCGCTGGGAGCTCCCTTCTTCTGCAGCTCCCTCCGGCCTGCAGTTAGTTCCCTAATTTCCTCCTGGAGCCCTCCTGGAGCCCTCCTGGCACAGGGGTAGTTTGTTTCACTGCTTGTCCCTCCTGAGACTCTGCCTCCACCTTTCAGACAAATGCCTCCAGGCTGTGCAGGAGCCTATAGGAATTCGAGGAACAAGAGAACAGAAAGCAAGAGGTAGAAAAGTTCTTTGTGCAGCATTTTTCTTTTGGTCAAATGGCCCCAGCTCCCAGGTCCCTGCACAGAGCCCACGGAGGCTGCTGAGTTTAAGGCACCTACATCATACGTATCTACAGATAGCAAGTCAGATAGGAAGCTGGCCTGGGCTGTGCACGTCTCACTCACTGAAAGGGCACATTTGTTATCTAGTGGTTGCTAGAGTCTTACATATGGAATGTGGTGTTTGATTATAATCAGAAAGGACTGGGTTTCTTTACCGTGCACGGGGGTCCTTACTCATAGTTGGAGTTAGCTTCAGGCAAAACAGAAATATGGGGAAAAGATAGCCCTGGGTAGCCAATTATCTCAGGGCTCAACCAAGAATTATTTTGCTTTCATTTCCTTGTCTATTGCTTTGTTTGGGGGGGGGGTAGGGGGGAGAGAGAGAGACAGAGAGAGAGAGAGAGAGAGAGAGAGAGAGAGAGAGAGAGTGATTGAGTTAATTGCTTAAAAATTTTAGTCAGGCAATGAGGACAGCTGTTTTTGCCACAGCAATGGATTTAGTGGTCTTCCAGGGACCGAAAGAATACTGGAGATTCAACTTCCAGTTTTGCCATGTTCTCAGAGGACTTAGTGAAACAATTGTATTGCTAGTTCACAAATTGGAGTTTCTTTACAAAGCAATCCATAGTCAGTTTGTTTGAACTGACTTTAATCGAAGGGTTCAGAGTCCCCTATTCCAAGGTCTAGATTTGTTGTTTTTACATTAGTTGTGTGTGCCTACCATTTCTGGGTCAAAGTAGATTTTTGTCTAACCAAATACTTTCGTGTAAGGCAAGGACAGTCAGACATCAAAATATATATTCCCCCAGGAGCAGTTTTAAACTACTTCTTTTGATAACATTCTGCCTGACACGTTCAGTGCCCCATCACATCAAAGCTGACTCTGTCTTAAAAAAACAAAGAGCCAAAATGCAAAACAAAACAACAACAAAAAACAATGAAGAAGCTGTTTAATTTGTTTTTATTAGAAAATGCATCTTGCAGTTTTCTCTCGATTTGTATTTTTAAAGCTATCGATGCACTTACCAAAGAGGATAGTCAATAACCTTGAGGAGACCTGTGGAACGCACAATTCTTGTTTTGAACGCACAGGACCTGACAGATTTAGGGAGGGTTGTTAGAGGGGGTCACTTTGGGGCGTTTCTGTAAAATGTTTACTGCTGACCTCAGTGGCCATGCGCAGAATGAAAGCCTTCACATCCCCCTCTCTCCTCGGACAGTGATAAGTTGACATAGTGCCTGGAGTGCCCCTTCCTTTCTACAGTCATTGCCAAACTCCTGAGTTCTGTCCTTCCGATAACTGAGCCATCAAACGAGGTTTTTTATTGTATAAGCAATGGATCGCTGAAATCAGAAGCAAAGGAATTTTTTTTGGAAGGACCCACAAAATACTGATTAAAATGTTATTATTCATGAAAACACATTTAGGATGAAAAGTACACAGGTGGAATGTAGGTTTATGTCCCTTTGTATTTTGTCCAAAATGTCTTTTAGAAGGTTGGCTTGGAAGTGGGATTTCAGGGCTGCTGCAATGTTTGTACTTCGGTGGAACTAGTGATAATAGCTGTGGTGAAATACGTGACCCGCTGCTGAGATTTCTTGTGCTTATTGGTGTCGTACTGGTTTTCGAGCATCTAGTAAATGCCAGGTGAATAGTGGGGCTACTGACATGAATGCTATAGTTACTGTCCTCATGGGTCAAAAAATCTGCTGGGACAGGCAGGGAGGAAACTGTCCGCTGTTCTTGTAGAGATATGCTCAAGGGGTGCACTTTCAAGTAAGAGAGTGAGGAGTGATTAGGAGGGCTTCGTGGAAGAGGAAGCCATTGAGTCTACTTTGACATCTGAAGTATCCTTAGGGAGAGCAATATGCAAGGTGGGGCAAAAGTAGGGTTACAGTTGTTCAGATGGAAAATAATGCAAAACTAACAAATAGTAATTAATACAAGAATAAGCTGTTTTGCATACTTACAACTGTAAACAATTAAAAATGTGATTAAGTTGGTCAGTGTGGACAAGTTTGCCTCACAAGCTCAGTTTTCACTCTTTTAGCTAAAACTTCCCTAATTTAAGCATGAAATTTGGGAAAGAGACCTGGGTTTGCTTTCTTTCTTTTTCTTTCTTTCTCTTTCTTTCTTTCTTTCTTTCTTTCTTTCTTTCTTTCTTTCTTTCTTTCTTTCTCTCTTTCTCTCTTTCTCTCTTTCTTTGTGTGGATGTGCCCTATTTAAACCAGGGGTGGCACTGGACCCAAGACCTGTCAGTGTTGAAAAGAGTCTCAGTTGGACCCTGGGCGTCTTTATTTCTCCCTCTCTGTTCCCTGCCCAGGTTGCTGCTCACACACAATGTGTCTGTCATTGGTTGTGTTTAGGTGCACGCAAGGATCTCCAGCCCATACTTCTTCTCTGGGTTGCAGACAGATACAGCCTACCATCTTGTCTCCAGCTCTTCTTCTCCAGAGAGTCTTGGAGGAATCTTTACAGTCAGGCAGAACTCATTTTGACCCGAGTCAGTCTAATCCAATTAGGGTCAACTAGAAATCCTTGTTTTGCCTTAACCCACTCATTCCCAAGTTTCTTCCACATCCAGTTCATCACCAAATTCTGTTGACTTCACTTACTAAATTTGTCTGAAATTTGGCAATTTTTCTTAATATCTCTCACCAAGGATATCCAACTTACAATAAACCCTTGCTGGTTTGAGTATGAAATTGTTCGTTGTCCCTCATATCAGTCATAGTTGTCGGGATTCTCCAGTGAAATATGTGCACATGTATATGAAGGTGTATGCACTTATTTTGAGGAATTGGCTCTCACAGCTGTGGGGGTTGGCAAGTCTGAAATCCAGAGGGAAGTCCAGTGGCAGGCTGGAGACTCAAGCAGCGTTGATGTTAAGTCCTGAGGCTGAAATCTGTAGGGAAGACCATCAGGGTAGATAGAAACTTAGGCAGCAGTTCTATGTAAAAGTCTTGAGGATGAAGTCATTACTTTCTAGGAAACCTCAGTTTCTTCTCTTAAGTTCTTCTAATGATGAGAGGAGACCCACGCACATAGTGGAGGGTAACCTCCTTTACTTTAAATCAGCAGATATTAGATGTTAACTACATCCACAAAATACCCTCATAGCAGTGCCTAGACTAGTATTTAAGTAACTGGACACATATCCTAGCCGAGTTAATGCATCGAATTTAACCCTCGCACCTCCAATGCCTTCTAATCCCTTCTCAGTACTGCAGCCAGAGCTGTGTTTTCAAAGCATACATTGGATGATACCACTGTTAACTTACACCTGAAAAACATCAAATGTTACAGTTATTCTTCCTGGTCTACAGAGTGGAACGGGCTACACCTGGCTGAGCCATAACTTTGCTTCTCACAAGCTTACACCCTGGGGACCAGTCCCAGTGGGTTTTTGTATTTCTTTGGTTGAACCCCCTTTCTCCTGCTGCAGGGATTTTGCAGACTGTTTTTTTCTGCTACATGCAATGTTCTTCCTCTCCTTGTCGGGTTCCTCCTGTGCACCTGTATTTCAGCTCAATTGCTCCATGTTCAATAAAAATTTTCTGACTTCCTCGACAAGGGCAAGTGCATTAGGTGCTGTACAGTGCTATGAACTTCTCCTTTACAACGTGTTCTGTATTTACCTATTCAAGTTTGCGTGATTCCTTGACTAAAGTCTCACCCTCCTCTAAACAGTCAACCTCAGCACTTCTCCAAGAACAGAGACTGTTTCTGTGTATGACGGTATCCTGTGCATTCACGCAGTGCTAGATTAACAGCAGATGGTCAGCAAATACTTATGGAAAGAAAGAAGAAGTTCATATGAATGAATAATTTATTGGGCAACTCTTTCCCAACGAACATTGAGTTCTTTGTGGGCAAAGACACTTCTTGGTTTGCTATTTTATCAATATCCCAGGATTTTACTAGAAATGTGAGAATTTTCCCCTTGAGAAATTTAGCTTAGAGATATTGATACAATAGTCATTAAATGGCTGGTCCTAAGACTGAGAGTTCAGTACATAGAGTTGTAGTTGTTGGTAATGCATTGCCTTTAACAAGGCAATAGAATGAGTTGAGGCAGCTGTCGGGGAGAGGGATGAGTTGGACAGCTGATACGGAAGGGACCACGTGGCCCTCAGAGGTGAAGGGAGTGGCAGCTTCAGTTGACACATTACTGTGGTTTTTTTGTTTTTGTTTTTTAAGATTTTATTTATTTACTTTTTTTTAGAGAGAGCAAAAGAGAGAGAAAGAGAGGGAGAGAAACATTAATGTGTGGTTGCCTCTCGTGCACCCCCTACCAGGGGCGCACAGGCCCTGCAACCCAGGCATGTGCCCTAGACTGAGAATTGAACCAGAGACGCTTTGATTCTCAAGCTGGCACTCAACCACTGAACCACAACAGCCAGGGCATTATTACTATGTTTTTAAAATTTTCTTTGTTTTAAGTCTGGAAATACTTTACTTCAGTACTTGGATTCTAAGAAATTTCCATATCCCTGTAATAAATCTCAAACCTACTCATCCCTTTTAATATTTAGTTTGTTTATCTGAGTTTTTACTTCAAAGGAACTCTGAATTACACAGCGTGCGTCTAGCGGATGCTGACTGGATTACTCTCTACCCTGCCTTTCTCGACTTTTTCCTCTTGTCCTTTACCCCCTTCCCCATTTTCTGTCGAAAGTGCATATAAAGAACAACAGTATAGGGTAAATTTTGTTGGCCTAGTCTAAGAATGAACAATGAGATTTGTAGCTAGATTTAAACAAAAGTGCAATAAGCTTAAAAATCCACAAAAAGAAAAACTGCTTATTTATTGTTTATTGGTTCCTTGCATTGTGCCTGGTACTCTGCTAGGTTTTCTTGAGAACTTCCCTGACTGTGGCTCGCCCTCTACCCCTGGTTGGGTTGGGTACCCCTCTTAGCCTTTGTTTCCATCATATTTGCATACTTACCAGTGTTATTTTTTTAATTTTGTCATTGCTATTCAATTAGAGTTGTCCTGATTTTCCCCCATTGCTCTCTCCTGCCCTGCCCATGCTGCCCCCCATTCAATCCTCCTCTCCCGTTGTCCTTGTCCGTGGGTCCTTTATATACATGATCCTTGACTTGGCCCTTCCCCTGCTTTCCCCTGTTCTCTCCCTCCCCCTCTGTAATTGCTCATCAGTCATTCTCACTATGTGGTGATCTGTTTTGAATTCGGAGACCCTAACACAATCATTTTTAAAGCCCAAATGTTGAATCTGTCTTCTATTTGGATAAACAAATAGGTGAAAATACATTACCTGTAATAATTTCAACAGAATTAACATCTACATAGTACTTATTAGCTTCCAGTTAGTTTTCTAAGTGCTTTTAATCTGTTAAACTAATTCATAGAGTCTGTTTTTGAACTGCAATGTAGGGGTTTCTAGATTCCTAAAGTGGTAGTCTTTCCACCAAGTTTTGTCTCCTTGAGGAAGCTGGATTTTAAATTATGACTCTGTGCCTTATTTGTTTTGATATTGGGTGTATCACAGTTCTGCAAAGAAACAAAATGAATAAAATATATCTATATAGATCGATATAGATAGATAGATGTAGAAATAGATATAGATATAGATAGATATATAGATATAGATACAGATAGATATATAGATAGATATATATAGGTAGATATACAGATAGATATGTAGATATAGATATAACTGGTATAGATATAGACATATAGATACAGATATATAGAAAGAGATTTATGATGAGGGATTGGCTCACATGATCATGGAGGCTGAGAAGTCTCACAATTTGATGTCCGCAAGCTGGAGGCCCAGGGGAGGTGGTCGTGTAATTCCAGTTCAGATCCAAAGACCCCAGAACCGGGCAGGCCAGTGTCTTGGGGTAGGAAAAAATAGATGTTCCAGCACAAGCAAGAAATAAATTCACACTTGTTCTGCCTTTTTGTTTTATTGAGGCCCTCAGCGGATTAGGTGATGCCCACCTGCACACCCGAAGGTAATCTTCACTCAGTCTACCACTCAAATGCTAATCTTTTCCAGAAACACCCTTACAGACCCACCCAGAAATAATGTTTTTCAGCTCTCAGGCATCCCTTATTAGCTCAGTCAAGTCAGTATGTGAAATTAACCACCTCATTGAGCAAGTCACTTAATCCCTTGAGAATCAGTTTTCTCTCAATAAAATGAGAATTGAGTCACTCACTTCTCCGCATGCTGGGACGGTAGACTTGTGTTTTCCTAGCTCTCTGTGCCAATGACGTATATTATAAATCCTCAACATCCTTCACCTTCATTTTTCAGATCAATGTAACAAAATGATAAAAGAAAGAGGCCAGGAAATTCGGGGTATAGAGAAAATAACGACTGTGGCTGCTGAGCACTCGCAGGTAAAGAAGAGCGGGAGTAGGATCAATGGACCGTACGTAGGTCATGGTGCTGCACAGGGACTAGTGGGGAGCTGGAATACTAGACCGAGGACGCTGGGAAGAAAGGAGGTGCTGGTCGAAGTGGGGAGTGCACAGACTGAAGATTTGGAACAGTCACCGCAGTCGGAAATGACGAGGTTGAGGTGGAACCACGGGGATGAGGGGCTGTGGTAGGTGACCTGGCGTCAGGGCTGGAGGAGCGGTATATACAGGGGACTGAGGGCTAAGGAGGGGGAGAATAATTTGCACAAGGAAACTGGAATTATCTAGAAGACAAAACAAATACCTTGTGTTAGAAAGAGTATAAGCGGCCTTGGAGTTTCTGTGGTCAAAAATGACCCACATATTTCTGGTGGATAATTACATCATGGAATCAGAAAACTCGAACCTCACTTTTTCCCTCAGTGTATCTCAGTTTACATTACAGTGAGTTGCTTCATTTTTATTTTTTTTTCCTCTAGCTAGGTTCAGAAAAATACACACGTTTGCTTACAACCTAGATAATCTTCCATTGACAGAAAAATTCTATTGTGTCCCAGGTTCAACATCCTACCCTCTTACTCAATGACAAGACACACCTGGTGGGGTGGATTACATGAAATAGAAAAAAAGCAAGCAAGCAAGTAAACACACAAAGTAAACATAATCATATTAGAAGATTTGAGCATGCAGAGTATTTCTAACTAATTATAAAAGACCTTGAGTTATGTATAATTTTATATAATGTTTTAATTTTGTACTTTGAGTCAAAGATCAATAAAATTAATTGTTTTGTAATTGTCATTACTGAAAGTTATGACCACTCTTACAGATGGAACCAAATATATAAGGCTCTGCTCTGATGATAATTTCAGTCTCTAAGATGTCTGTATTTGCCAACAAATGTTAAATTCTTACAGAGCAAGGGGTATGCCAATTTTGTATTTTTAGTCCTAAGACTGTACACAATAGGTCCTCAGTAAATGTTAGTTGCTTTTCTTTAATTAAATTTTTTTAAAATTTTAATTGTTGTTCAAGTATATTTTTCTGCCTTTTTCCCCCATCCCAGCCCACTGCCCCAGCCCTCTCCACCTCCCTCCTCTTTCCACCCCCACCTTGTTATTGTTCATGTGTCCTTTATACTTGTTGCTGCAAACCCTTCACCCTTTTCCCCTGAAATTCCCTCCCCTCTCCCCTCTGGTCTCTGTCAGTCTGTTCTTAATTTCAGTGTCTTTGGTTATATTTTGCTTGTTTGTTTGTTTTGTTGATTAGATTCCTGTTACAGGTGAGATCAATGGTATTTGTCCCTCACCACCTGGCTTATTTCACTTAGCATAATGCTCTCCAGTTCCATCCATGCTTTCACAAAGTGTAGGAGCTCCTTTCTTTCTGGTGCATAGAATTCCACTGTGTAATTGTACCATAGTTTTTTGATCCATTCATTTACTGATGGGCACCTAGGTTGCTTCCAACACTTGGCTATTGTGAATTGTGCTGCTATGAACATTGGGGTGCATAGGTTCTTCTGGATTGGTGTTTCAGGGTTCTTAGGATATAATCCTAGCAGTGGAATTATTGGGTCAAAAGGCAGATCCATTTTTAGTTTTCTGAGGAAGTTCCATACCGTTTTCCACAGCGGCTGCACCAGCCTGCCTTCCCACCAGCAGTGCACCAGGGTGCCCTTTTCTCCACAACCTCTCCAACACTTGTTTGTTGCTTTGTTTATGATGGCCATTCTGATGGGTGTAAGGTGGAATCTCATTGTGGTTTTAATTTGCATCTCTCTGACGGCTAGCGATACTGAGCATCTTTCCATGTGGCTCTGGACCCTCTGTATGTCCTCCTTGGAGAACTGTCTGTTCAAGTCCTTTGTCCATTTTTTTAATTGGGTTGCTTGTCTTGTTCGAGTGGAGCCATGTGAGTTCTTTATATATTTTGGCGATTAAACCCTTGTCTGAGGTATCATTGGCAAATACATTTTCCCATATGGTTGGTTCTCTTTTTATTTTAATACTGTCTTTTTTAGCCATGCAAAAGCTTTTTATTTTGATGAGATCCCATTTGTTTATTCTTTCCTTTATATCCCTTGCTCTAGGGGACATATCAGTGAAAATATTACTGCATGAAATATCTGAGATTTTCCTGCCTATGTTTTTCCTCTAGGACTTTAATGGTGTCACGACTTATATTTAAATCTTTTATCCACCTTGAATTTATTTTTGTGATGTTAGCTGCTTTTAATTAAATTAAAAAACAGATGGAATTTATTAGAATAAAGTGATGTTTGCATTGAATTATAAACCTCAAACCAAAACAAGTTAACACTTTAAAAATATTAAAATACTGGTAGCTGAGGCCACCTGAGTGGCCGCCACCACAGACACCTCTGGAGGGGTTCGGCTGAGGAGGAGGCAGAGGTGTTGGTCACCCCAGCTTTGGATTCGGCTCTCCATGGACACCCAATGGGGCACTACAGTACGCCCCCCTTTGGTGCTGAAGGAGTTGTTGCCCACACCAAAATGAGTCTACAGGGTGCTGGTGGGGGGCATAAAAAGATCAAGACACAGACATCAAGAGATAGACGAAGGTCAAGTGACGGATCACGAGATTCATCCCATGAAAGAACAGAATCTGAGCTCACTCCTAGTATTAGAAATTTTATTTCTCCAACACAACAGCAACCATGTTGAAGGAGAAAAAGATCCCAGTTTCTCTTGTCCGAACAGTCTTCTTCCACCAAAAGCATCTCCAATGGTCCCAGTAGCGGTGCTGGGAACAACAGCAGATACATTAGTCAGTCAAGTTCAGACCGTAGCTGTAAGATGTCTGGGAAGGCGGTGTTTGTATATGAAAATGCAAAAGAAGGAGCTCGGAATGTAAGAATGTCAGAATGAGTGACACTAATGGCGGTACCACTAGATGTGTCGTGGACCCACCCATTTCTATTGCACAGCCAAATACAGTGTTGGGCAGGATGTTTGGATCTAGCAGAGAACATAGCTTGACACATCCCCATGAGAAGGGAGAGTATGAGGTGGCAGAGGGAATTGGCTCCAGCTATTCTGGATCACTCTAAAATAGGAGTCACCTGATGCCCTGGTGGCTTGCCTGCTCCTGAGCTGAGAGAAGCCTGTGACTCTCTTTGTGTCTGTTTTGAATATAGTAATAAATGTAGAGATCCTAATGCTCTGATGCAGGAGCTATCAAATGATGGTGCTCGTAGACCATTTGGATGCTACCTAGAAATGATTCTGCCTCTCACGGGAGCTAGTGCCCAGAGGGGGGAACGAGAATGCCACATAGCAGTGCTTACGGATGATGGTGTGGTTGATTGAGATAAAGAGTATCCACCCTAGCTGGGAGAAGAGTATTCACAAATTATTTATAGCACAAGTTATATAGATTTTTCAAGTGCCAGTACATTGAAAACAGAGATATGGTCAAACCAGTTTTAAAAGAGAGGGGTCTTAAGAAGATTAGATTCAGAACAGGAGGTTATCCTGCCTATAAAGAAAAGCAAAGAGAAGGTCTGGGGGCCCCCCAGAAGTGATGTACAACTATGTATTGTCCAGAGACCCTTGATTCGCATGTGCTGGGAGAAGGAAGAAGGAAAGAGTTGCATGTAGCCTTTCAGTGTGTGAAGAGTAAATCTATCACCAGCCTTGCGGCAGCTGCCTGACATTCCCCGGGAACGGCTGGTAGTCGTGCACCCAGCTCCGAAAGTAGATGAGCTGGATATCCTCCCCATCCATCCCCCTTCAGACAACAATGACCTTGATCCTGGTGCACAGAATCCAGTGCTGTGCTGCTGATGTTCCCTGAAACCGTAGCATGCTGCTCCTCCCAGTGGCACTGCCCTCTCCTCATTCTGCACTTCAAGGCCATTCTCTTCATGGCGAGATGCACACACATAACAATGTTTAGGATATTGCAGTGGAGCCTTCTGTCAAGAGCAAAGGTAGCTGAATTTTTTTTTAAATATCAGCATTGTTTTTTTTTAAGATTTTATTTATTTATTTTATTTTTAGGGAGGGAAGGAAGGGGAAGAGAGAGAGAGAGAGAGAGAGAAACATCAATGTGTGGTTGCTGGGGGTTATGTCCTGCAACCCAGGAATATACCCTGGCTGGGAATCGAACCTGGGACACTTTGGTTCCCAGCCCACGCTCAATCCACTGAGCTATGCCAGCCAGGGCTTGAATTTTTTTTTTAATGAGTACAACTCTAGCAGCCTGAGGTTCCAGTTATATAAATGTAGCTGTTCACTAGTGGGTTTGTGAAATTGGTTCTTTGGATGGGGGACAGTCCTTGTTCATACATCTAGGTCTTTTCAGAAGTGGTGGAGACTGGCAGCTGGGCACTTTCAATTTAGACTGATGTTTGTCACACCCCAGGTAACATGCCGAATATTACATAACCACACTTTATAAATGGTGGTTAAAGGGGACTTTTCAAGCCATTTTTATAGTTGCGATGCACAAAGTAACTTAAATAAATGCTTCTATCAAAGTTTTCCTTCAGTAAAATGTGTATATTTACTGCCCATGATGAGCAAAACAGTAAGTATCTATCACTGGGCTTATTTGAATGATTAGAATGAGATTCAATTCTCTTAACAGTTCAGTTATTGCCTGTGCCATTTTCACCCTTTTAGAGTGAGTCACATGCAGGGAATGTGAAAATTACGGGTGCTTTATTATCCAGCCTGCCTCACCCTTAATCTGTTCACAGATATTTATTTACTAATGATTTTTTCCTTAGGAGTTATGGGATAGGAAAATGAAGTGTTTGCTCTTCATTTACTAAATGACTGTGAACTCGAGTTTTCCATCAAAATAAAATTCTATTGTTTTCATGTTTCTAGTCAACGTCAAATAATAAAATATGAAAATAAGTATTATTTCTAAATTAATCTTATAAAAACCATACATCAAAACTGTAGTGTCTCAAGTAGTTTTATCTTTGGTTTTGAAACAAGCCACAGCTATGCAAAATGTTTCTAAATGTTAAGAACATGTTTATGAGGAATAAGTAATTTACCATGTCTGACATTGCACGGTAGTTTAGCTGACCCCTCCACCCTTCAAACATCTGGTATGTCTCCCATAAATAGGGCGGTGTAAGAGGTAATAGAGAAGAAAAACCCACTCAGGGGGTTAACGATGTAAGTTTGTTGGGCTGTGGGATTATGGATGTATGTGCTTTTAATCATGAAAGATTATGGACATATAATCAGAACGTTTTTTATTAAAAATAGAAATAGCTTCTGAACAACAATTGGAACCTGTAATGGAAGCAGTGAGCTCCAAGGGCAGTATAATTTTCTTAACAATAAGAGCGTCCATTGGATAATAATTGTTATTTCTCTGGGCATGGTGATAGGCAAGCTGAGTTCGTTACCTTTCACCCTTAAAATCATCTTAAAAGATAGTTATGGTCCTCCATTGAATCATGAAAACAGCGCAGTGCCAAGAATTGAACCGACCCCCGGGGCAAATCACAACCTAGACTGGCAGAACAAGATTTGATTTCAGGTCTCACAGATGCTAAGGCCCAAGCTCTTCTTGTTACCTGCCCTGTAGAGTAGTTGTGGGACTAAGATGATGATGCTGTAAACGTTTTACACATATTAACATAGTTAGTCCTTTCTGCTGCCCTAGGGAAAAACTAAGGAACAGAAAAGCTAGGTGACTTAGCCCAGGGCAAACAGCTGCCATGTGAGACAGGGCTCTTCAGCACAGAAGTGCACTGTTTTCTTGAAATCACATAAATTGTGGACAGCTCCTTGCTCAAAACATGACACATCTGACACAGCAAATAAATGTGAACTCCTTTCTTTCTGGATTTCTAATGCCTACCGTAGCGTGAACACTTAATGTTTTGTTAAATGAATAATCAAAATGATATTACATGTATGTTACATATAAATATATCTAAAAACAAACCAAACACTAGGTAGATGAAGGATAGCCCCCCAGACCATTGCATGATTTGATATTTCAGTCTTCCCACTTACCAGAGAGTTATGATTTTCTGTATTTTGTAAAAATATCTGGCACAGTCATCACTTTTGGGTTATGTCTGTTTCATAAACTCTTGTAGTCGGGACATTTTCATCTAAATGCCAGGCAATGTATGATTACTCTTTGTTTTATGACCTTTCAGTTCGTGTGCAATCTCTTTGACAGTGCTCATCCAACACCTAACGCAATTTCACCTAATACGAAAGCAAGTTTTCCTGAGACACTAACTTGGGCCTGAATAAATCAAATACAATCCAATACTTCTGCAGTGCTTCTTTAATCAACGTATCTTCAAATGGCACTACAAAAAGAGTCATGTTTTCTGGCATGATTTGTTTCTTTGGAAATCTATGCTAATTCCAGCTCATGGTCTCTTGCTTTTTCTCCCCTATAACCATTTTTATGAATAGGTAGTTCATCATTCTAGTGAAGCTAGAAATAAATATGCCTATGAAGAGAAGAGTTTCATGCCATCATCATGTGGCAGATCATTGAACTTCATCACTTGCCTTCATTTAATCTAGATAAAATTGGTAGGGAGACTATTTAGGAGATTTTTATTTGGGTTTTAGTCATTTTTCTGCCCCTCCTGAACACACATGCAATTGAGGATTTGTGTATATATTCTTTGCCTCCCTTTACATACTGTATCTGTTTGCAAGAGTTTCAGGTAATGCTCTTTATAACTATTTTATTAGCTCCTGCGCCTAGTACTATAAGAGGCACATAGTAGGTACTCAGCAATTTTAGTTGGTTCATGTTCTCAGTCAAGTGAACCAACGAAAAAGAAGGAAGCTGTTTTCACCATGCACTACTTAATAATATACCTCTCTATTAAGTAAATTACCATCCCAATAATGTGCACTTAAAATAGTTTCTGTTGGAGAGGTATGTCTGTGTGTATATGTGTCTATATGTGCGAATATTTAATCTGGCAGTTTTTCACAGTGATAGTGGAAAAGGTACTTAACCTCTATTGAGCCCTATGATCCTCATCTGTAAAATAGAATAGTTACTTCTGACTCACAAACAATAAAATGGTTGAACCCCCATGACTTCTTAGTTTAGATTCTTGCCCTGGATTACCCTGGTAACTCTCATATGCAAGGCATTTCTGTGTTTGGGAAGTATCATGGCTGCTTATGGGATCTGGACTACATGCTTTGGTTTCAGCATGGTGAAAGGCTCTTTTCCACCTAAAGTAAAATTTTACTAAAATAGGCAGGTCAGAGTCTCAACTGCATGAGATTTCTTAGGTATCCACAGTCCTCGCCTCTTGTTTCTCTGTCATTCCCCGGGATTTTTCCTTGTCTGCTTGACAAAGTTGGTTCACCACCCGAATGGCCACAGGCCAGCCCCTGGGGAAAAGGAAAGAGGACAGAGAAAGTCAGAAATGTCCTTGTAAGGACACCATTCAGGAGTTTAACATTCACAATCCACTGACCAGAACTTAGTCAAGGGGTCTTAACTAGTTGCTAGGGGGTCTGGGATAAGTAGCCTTTAACCAGGATGCTATGCTGCACCCCAGAAACTTAATTATTTAAAGGAAGAAAGGAAGAATGGATATTAGGGGGTAATTAGCAATCGATCACATGCATGCATTCCCAACAGTTCTCTATGGGTGACCTTATTGTCCATCATCAATGGATAAGACCGTTGTAATTTCAAGAGAGGAGATTACTTGTCAAACACACTTAAATGTGTAGATTGAGGAGAAAGGATGATTACAATCAAGGCAGAACTGCACTAGGTTTTCAGCTATCAAAACAGAATGAAAAAAAATTTGCTACTTAATGTTGCTTTGCAATCTGTCAGAAAATAGGTAGCAATGATGTGCAGGAGCCATTGGCAAGACTGTGCTTTAGGGACAATCTTGTGTGTGAGATGACATAACAGGAGGGAAATTAAATCACTGAAAGTAGTAGCTAGAGTTAAGTCTTTAGGGTGGGAAAAACAGAAGCATGATTTGTTTTCAATTACTTGATTACACAGGTCTGAAAGATTCTCCTCTATGCCTTAGGTAGTTGAAGTCTCCATTCTTTTTAAACATCAGCTACGGTTGAATTTTTAGTTTGAGAGCACAACCTTGGAAACACAAGTAATATGAATTTACACACAAAACAAATTCAACCCTGAAAATGAGAGGATGACAAGATAATAAAAAATGTAGGAGCAAAAACGATTGGACAAAGCCTATCTATTTGCCAACATTTTGAAGTCAGATGTCTACAAACCATGAAACTGTTCTGGACAAATAAATATATGTTTGGAAGAATTGCTTACACAATGATTCTTGAGCTTTCTCTCTAGGAAAATGACAAGAAAATTTAGGAGAGAGAAAAAATTCTTTAGGGCCAGTATCATGGATACAAAGAAATATATCCATGCATACAGATGACTTATTCAGTGACACAAAATCACTGCTCTTACTTCCCTCATTCATGGGAATAAATTTCTTTTTTTTTAAAACTGTCTGTGCATAAATTTTTGTATTTTTAAAAATTTTTTTTTAATTTATTTTTTTAGAGAGGGAAGGGAGGGAGACAGAGAGAGAGAGAGAGAGAAGCATCAATGTGCGGTTGCTGGGGGTCATGACCTGCAACCCAGGCATGTACCCTGACTGGGAATTGAACCTGTGACACTGGGAATAAATTTCTAAGCAGCCTCAATTATTCTAAAACAAACTTAAATACTTCTTTTACTCATTAAATTTTTTCAGTCAATCACTTAAATTTATTTTAGAGTTCTTACCTTTTTTTTTTTACTATATTAGAAAGATTCAATTAAATGCTGCTGGTATTGACATTCTTATTTTACCTGATAAAAAAAAATTCGCCTATAGGCTTTGGTGGTAGGTAACTTTGGAGGGAAGTAGAGAGATTTTGCTTGGAAGTGACAAATATTCCACAATAAGAACCTAGAATTTGAAAACAGAAAATATTCCTATATATTAAACATCATGGTTAGGGAACCTCAATAGATTTCATTGGCATGTAATGAATTGATTACAGCAGCAACAACAAAAAGAATGATACGATCTCAGCATCTCAAGTTACAGCCATCACCCTCTGCAGATTCCTTCTTGCCTGTTAACGCCCTTGCACACCAAAAACTGGTGAATAAAGTCAGAATCCTGGTCTAAGGAGCCTTTGGGGAGTCTTCTCTCCTTGGCCCTCAGTCAATGGCTGAGTAATAAACACCCAGCAAGACATGTAATGCATTAATTGTCTAGCATGCAGAAGGAAGCAGAACATTTAGCTATGATGATGGAAAAATGAAGTTAGACTCTATAAGACGAATTTTAGTAATTTATAAAATGCACATGAGAGCATGGTATATTTACCTTGGCTTTGAGGACATCTGAAATTCCCACCGTTTTATTCAGTGCTTTCGGTAAGGCTGTGTGTTTGTCTGCTCAAGCTACCACGGCAGAACACCACAGATGGGCTGGCTTGAAAAACCGAAATCCATTTCTCTTTGGTACTGCAGACTGAAAGTCCAGTATGGAGGTGCCATCAGGGTTGGGGTCTGGTTACACCTCTCTGGATTGCAGACAGTTGCCTTTTTACTGCATCGTCACATGGTCTTTCCTTTTGTGTGCATATGAAGGGGGGGGGTGAGATGAGAGAGAGGGAGGGGTGGAGAGAGAGAGAGAGAGAGAGAGAGAGAGGGAGTAACTTTAGTCCTATCCAACTTGCCTCTAGCCTCATTTAACCCTAAGTAAAGGTTAAATGTCCTATCTCTAAAAACAGTCACATTGGGGGTTAGGGGTTCCAACATGTGAATTTTGAGGAGACCCCGTTCAGTTGAAAACCAACTGTGTCCATGAAACACTGTGAGAAAACAAATCTATAGCCTGAGTTGGAGTGGACTGTTTTATTATATGTATTAGCCATCATTTTAGAAATCACAAAGCAGGATTCTGGTAGTATGGGTCCTGGTACAGAGCTTTTCTTTTTTTTTTTTTAATTTTTTTAAAGATTTTATTTATTTATTTCTAGAGAGGGAAGGGAGGGAGAAAGAGAGAGAGAGAGAAACATCAACGTGCGGTTGCTGGGAGCCATGGCCTGCAACCCAGGTATGTGGCCTGACTGGGAATCAAACATGCGACACTTTGGTTCACAGCCCGTGCTCAATCCACTGAGCTATGCCAGCCAGGCAGAGCTTTTCTGATAGCGGTGGTGTGATGGCCTCAGAAAAGACAATATACCATTTGTGGGTCGGAGAGGTCTCATAGGGACCCAGGTGGTAAGAAGTTGAAGTGAGGAGCGGGGACACAGAAATGGGCCATAGGAACCATGTTTGACCCATTCTTGCTTCTTTGGCATAATCCATCTGCCTCTCTACTCCTTGGCTAACATGGAAAAAGTGAACTCCTAAAAGTACCTATTGTGGTTTACTGTCACTATCTTCATCCCTTTCTTGGGTCTTGTTGTCCAGGTGGCCTCAATGTTCTTGATCTCTGACATTTGATCCTAGTAATTCTCATTGTTCTCATTTCTTGGGCATGTCGGCTGAAACTTCTGTGAGATATAATATTAAAACAACAACTTAATATGCTCATTTAAATATCATAATTGATAGTATTATTATAAATATTCATCTATAAAAACATTAAGTGATATTCCCTGAGAATTTACCATGTGCTAAGCTCATTGTATTCTGAACACTAAATGCTTTATTACCTCCATGTTCTTCCGGTAGTAAAGCTAGATTCAGCCAGTATCCCTCGTTAGTTTGCCATGTGCTTGTTTCAGGGTAAGCGTCTGTGCCTATCCTTTAGGATATAACCTACGATAGAAAATTGCAGAGACACAGAACGGAAGAGTGCTTCAAATACGAGTCCCCATAACACAACGGCGCCACAGCAGGTGGCCAGTTCGGAGAAAACATCCATCAGACCAATTTGTTTGGTGCTAAGTAATGAAGACAACTGCTTGATGGGGTGGATTTTCCACTTGACATTGGGTCGTTGCTGTTTATCACTGTAAGGGAGAGTGTGCATGAGTGTTTCTGCAGATCTGTCATCTCCTCTGACAGCACCTCTAACCTGCACGGTGCCGTCTGCTCATCTGTTGTATCGTGGCTCAACAGCCAGGGCTCCCTTTAGCTTGAGTGCTCAGGATTTTTAATGCTAAATACAACTGCTTAGAATGAAAGAGAATGAAAGGATGCTTTAGACGTGTAGTATTGTGCTTTCAGATTCTTCATCCATTTAGAACTTATTTCCTTGCTTATTTAATCCAGCTTGAATCAGATTATTATCAAGTTGGTTCAATTAAATGTAGCCTACAACTCATTTTCAGTAACTATATTACGTAACATTAGTGTATAGTATTTATGTTGAATGAGTGCCTAATGTGTGTCTGACATTATGCTAAAATGATATACTATGTAATAATAATGGACTATGTCATACAATCAGAATGTTAAATATTTGTTACCTTCATCAACGATGCAGAAACCCAAGTGCAGGAACGTGTGTGCGTACTCACACGTCTTTTCCAGAGCTACGGAGCTTCTGGATGGCAGACAGTGCTGGGGTTTGAAGCCACGGCTAACAGACCACAATTGTGACATGTTCTACCACTATCCTACGGTTTCACGAATGATTTAGGCTTTTCCAAGTTATGAAATGTAGTCACAGGTGACCACAGCCGCTGTGCTTAATTTCTGTCCTGGTGTAATACAAAAGTTCTTCACTATTTCTGCTATTTTCTAATGACTGGTCCAACTTGCTTTATAAGTTTATGATAGAAGTAAAAAAAATATGCCTTCTTTGTATACAGTGGTACCTCGATACTTGTCATTAATTTGTCCCAGAACTCATGACAAGGAGTACTGAGCAAGTGGCGAGTGATGAATCCTTTTCTCTTGCAGGGTCATCATGACTCATGCAAGTTCTAGCAAGCGCGATACATCCCAAGCAAGCGCTGAGTGCTGCAACATTTTTTTTTCTTGTCAAAATGCATCAAGTATAGGGTTTGACAAGTTCTGAAGCCAACAACCAGGTATGGCTGTTGAAGGTATGAATGTATATATTAGAAGTTTTCCTCGCTTTGAATAAAAGAACACTAGGACACATGCAGATTAGAATTTTCTTGAACCATGTTAAAGAAAAATAGAAGATACTAATTTGTGTCATTTAGGTTTGAATACACTTCATGCTCTTTTAGGTCAGGGGTTTGGTTGAAAGCCTTGGCCCTGCTTTGCTCCTCAGGCTTGTCTGTGTCCTCAGAATCGCTGTGCAAATTCCACGAGTGGGCATACTTGGGTGTTTCTGAGAGTTTGCTCGTCGGTCTCTGGAGTTTATATCTGTGTTTCTGAGGGGGCATTTCTCTGTGAGTATTTATGAGTCTATATTATTTATTTTTCCCCCCACAGGGATTATTTTATTTACTATGAGACCTGACATGCAGTTAAGGGTATCTTCTGATATTTAGGAGAATTTAAATCCTGCTTTGAGAGACTTAACGTGAACCCTCTGCACGCTGATATTCTACCACCCCAGACCCCTTTGGCTGCTTGCTTTATGACTAAAACCATAAGCACCCTCAGAGCCAATTTCCAAAAATTTTACTTTGAAATTTTTATTTGATCAGCAGTCTCAAGATCTGAAGGGGATTACATTTTTCCCCCTTTTCTTATTTCTCGAAGTAGCATAAATAATCCTCTTTGTGATAATACCGACTCCCAGAGCGCTTGTTTATCATAAGAAGACTCTTGTTTCCATGGACCAGTGCACTCAGAAGCTTGGCTGACTTTCTGATGCAAATGTCAGACAGGAACCGCGTCTTTGCGTTTCCAGCCAAATTGCTTCATTTTTACAACACTGTGCTTGATTTATAGGGGTCTTTGAAATATTGAAATTGCCCCCTGCACGAAAGAAATGCAACGTGTAGGCATTTTAGTATAGAAACATTAATAAGAATAATTTATAGGGGAAGTGGGTTGCAGGGTTTTGGAAAATACTCAAGTCTGTGAGCAAAAGAGAGCAGTGTCAATGAACAACGCTGACATTCTAAAGGGAGGCGCGGGGATGGCGGGATAACCGGAGGCAATCCCAGGAGAATGTCATAATTTCCTCACTGGGATTTAAATGGCCATTATAGAAATAGCAAAAGGAAGAAAAAGCAACATAAGTAATCGATTTGTTTTTGTTTTTCTTGTAGTATGCTTCATTTTTAAGTTGATAAACGGTCCTCCGTGATCATCAGCCATGTGCTTCCTGAGAAATAGGGTTTGTGTCTCAGTGAGGCATTCACCTGGGGACAAAACCCCTGTCTATATAGGCAGTAGGGAGGCTGGAGAGTGGGAACTGATTCATTGTACGTGTTCAACACGCCAGGAACAGAGACAGACAGCTCCTAAGTCCTTTACAGGATCGATCATTCCTTCCATGTGATGGGAGAAGCCGGTGAATGGGTGTGAGTGCTCACATGTCCTTGCTCGCAGTCAGAGAGGTGAAGCGACACTCCCCGTGTTTCCCGGTGAGTTGGCCTTGGGTGGCATGTGCAATTAGGAGAACGTGTTGATGAGAAGAGAATAGAGTAAAATAATAGGTTCGTTTGAAAGCTTATTTATTTTACATATGTGTTTTTAAAACACCAAAATACTGTGACATCCAATGAGTCAAAAATCACGTTTTTCCAAAGACATGACATTATTTCCACCCCGATTGGTAGGTTAGTGTTGTGGGGATGGGCAGTGCATTCTGGAAACATGATTTTCATGCCTCTTCAGAGTAGTTTCATATGGTATTAAGTATCACTTAAATGGTTTTATGGCCATTTAAACATTATAGGGGATCTTTCAAGATGCTTTTATGAAGGGCTGTCTTTGACAAGAGACACATGGCAATAAAAACTAAAATAGAAAGTAGAAGGGAGAGTGAGAAAAAAGTAGGAATGCAATGTAAGAACAAAGAAAATGAGAACATTGAGGAATAGAAGGGGGAAATGTTGACTAAATTTAATGCCCTAAAGACCAAGACTGCTACTAGTTCTGGATAATTTTTATTTATTTATTTTATGTTTAATCATTTTCTTGGGGGGGGGTCATTATTTTTTAAATGCTCTCCATGTACTAGACTTTGTTCTGAACAATGAAGGCTCAGAGTTTCATGACCTCAAGGAGCATACAGCCTACAGAGTATGCCAAGATGAGACCACTGGGGCTTACCTTGAGGGAACTACAGAGGACCCCCGACCCAAAGTAAAAAGGTCCGGAAAGGCTTCTAAAGGGAAGTGACAGTTACACTGAGTTGAGGCTAGGTGTGTAAGGGAGAGTTAGACAAAGATAAGAAGCTACAGGCAAGGGATATCAAACTGTTCCAGGTGCATTCTGTTTTTTGTTTTTGTTTTTTTTTTTTTTTTTTTTTTTAAGAGAAGGAAAGGAGGGAGATACAGAGAGAGAGAGAGAAACATCAATGTGCGGTTGCTGGGGGTCATGGCCTGCAACCCAGGCATGTACCCTGACTGGGAATTGAACCTGCAACACTTTGGTTCGCAGCCCGAGCTTAATCCACTGAGCTATGCCAGCCAGGTGACACTGTTGATTTTTTTAGTTGAGAAGTTCAACTTGCAAAAAATTAATTTTTTAAAAAGAGAATCTAAAAGTTTTCTGCTTCATATTTAGTTTTATAAGCAGATTTCTTTTTGTTTTTCTGATATTGTAAAATGTGTTCAATGCAACTGTGTGATAGAGTTTCTAGGGAATATTAGGTTCTGTAGCCTCTGCCAGAGGGAGCTGACTGGGTATATATAGTAGGCAGGTGGAACTGCAGGTGCTACTGGAGGCTACTGTTTTATCCAGAGCAAATGCAGCTGGTCAGAGAGGACATCCCGCCATGCAAAGCTTGAAATCTAGGTTCTAGTTTAACCACCTCACAACCCCAGACTTGCACACCTGGAATGAGTTGGATTGTAATTTAGTACCCATCCAGAAGAAAATAATTTTCTTTCTTGCTTTAAAATGTGTTGAAAATTTAGGATTACAGAAATAAAAAATAAGAACTTATAGAATTTATTGTTTCCAAAGAGATTTGTAAGTGAATGACTTCTGTCTAACTTTTTGATGGTTTGAAACAACCAGCATTAATGTATGCACTCAATGATTAACAAACACTGTTACCTTAGGACCTTCAGTATGACCTAGAACACAGGTGGTAAACACAAGGCCTGTGGGCTGAATCCAGCCCTCTACCTCGTTTTATCCAGCCCGGCACCTTGTTTCTACCCAGCGGCAGTATTGAGCTCTTGCTTAACTGTTAAGGAGCAGTTACATGTATACAGTCCTAAAATTACATTTGGCCCTTTGAAGACAACCACAAGGCTGATGTGACCCCAGGTGAAAATGAGTGTGACACCCCTGCTTTAGAGAGTATTCGTCATTGAGAATAAAACACGTGAGATTTAGCCCTGGATGGTGTGGCTCAGTGGACTGAGCACCTGCCTGTGAACCAGAGGATGGGTGGTTCAGTTCCCAGTCAGGGCACATGCCTGGGTTGTGGGCCTGGTCCCCAGTAGGGGGCACGTGACAGGCAACCACACATTGATGTTTCTCTCCCTCTCTTTCTCCCTCCCTTCCCTTCTCTCTAAAAATAAATAAAATATTTTAAAAAAGAAAACTATAGTTTCTAGATTCTAGAATATTTGGTTGAAATACCGTTCAACACAGATATATGTAAATTAAAATAATTAAATACACATTTCCCCAACATATTCTCTTCTGAGAATAAGTTCTACCATATCTGGCTTTAGAAGTACATAGAAAGTGCTTTGGACAAGATTATCTTCAATCGCATTAAGTTTTTTTGAAGACAAATGATGATATCTCTTAAAAGGAAACAAGCTGTTGTCTTCTCAGACTGAAAAGGTGTGCCTTTTAATACTGTGGTGGTTTTCTTTCCCTAACCCAAACATTGTCAGAAGAGCCTTAAAATGAAATTAAGTTGCTTTAATGATAATTAAAATTTATATCCATTATCTATGTTTTGCATATATGTTTAGATATTTGCATATACACCAATATGCATATAGAGTAGTAAAGTTTCTTATAACAAACTGTATGCTGGAAACTTTGAAATGAAGATGAATGAATGCATGCCTGGCCTCGATAATATATTGTCAGTAGAGAAGAAGCACATTTTCCCAGCTGCATTAATTTGTCACTTTTGTTGACAGACTGGGTACAATAAATTTCCATGCAGAGAAGATCACTCAGAGGCTCACTGCATCCGGAAAATGCCTGCAATCCTTTCTTATACACAGTGTTTGCCGTCACCTGAAGAAGAGATTTTGGCTGATATTTGCATCTTCAACTGGCACCTTTTTTCTCTTGACTTGCTTTAAAACAGAAGTGCAATGAGAGAGTAGATACACGCTGTGGATTGGTAGAAATATTAATGCTCCAGGTGTGGTTGAATATAAATGGGGTAGGGCAAGATATCCACTTTGAAAACAGCAAAAAGCTTTGTATCTAGAAACACACACCCAGTGATAACCTTCTAGATAAATCATGTGCATGATTTTTTTTTTCTCTCACACATCGATACATGTGCATGATTTGATTCACTAATCAAATTAGGGGAACCATCACTCAGATTGGATTTGTTTTATTGGTTACCAGCTGGCTGAGATAAGACCAGTAAGCCTGGTTTATACATAGTATGATGACAGGAGATGCAGAGGATGCTGTGTGAACTATTAAATGAACTAGTAAAATAAACTCAGCTTTTTTCTTTTTTTAGAAATTTCTTTTTATTTTCACTTTTTCACTTTTTATAGAATTTATTGGGGTGGCTTTGGTTGATAAAGTTACATAGGTTTCAGAGGGGTACATTTACACAATGGAATACTACTCAGCCATAAAAAGAAGGAAATCTTACCCCCTTGCACCAGCATGGGTGGAGCTGGAGAGCACTGTGTTAAGGGAAGTGAACCAGTCAGAGAAAGACAAGTACCGTGTGATTTCACTCATATGTGCAATCTAATGAACTCAGCATTGTAGGTGTATGGAGTGTTATTCTTACTTGAGGTAGGGCAGACTTGTGAAAACAGCTCCCTACGTTTCCAAGTTACTCTGCATCTTTAAGCGTATGACTTCTGAAATAAGAATATAAGGACTAACAAGTGTGTGCCTCCCTCTTTTCTACCCATTGTCAAGTGATACGCTTTTCCAGACATTATAGATTTGATGTTAGGGGAGGTAATCAAGTGGAGTTTTGGACCAAGTTGAGAACCCTGATCTTAATTTTTAAAATTACAATGCATAATTAAAAATTATATAAACTTTAAAATTACTCTCTTTTAAAAACAATATTTTAGCTGTTTTCATGAAACTCTGGATCATGACAGGATGCTCATGGTGTTATATCTACCGTGTTGGGTTTTGTGTAATCTGGAGAATGCTGTTTGTCTTGGTGCCCGTGAGCAGTAGACAGTTGCTATTGTTGATTTTGCACAGCATGCGAGAGCCAGGAAAGACTTATGAACTTTTTTCAGAAGAATTCAGTGAAACAAAGGGGTGCATGTATTATGATCTTATTCTTATAGAAGGAGAATTGGACTCTCAGAGAAGTGAGTGATTTTTCTTGAGTTTACTAACAAGAACAGAGGATAGACTTGAACCTGTATCTTTTGGTGTTTGCATCTTTCAAAAATATGCTGTTTTTCTTGAGGACCCCCTCTTTTTTAAGGTCCATAATCCTGATGTGTATCAATCCCAGGTAATTTCTGAAAGCAGATTGCAAAGACTTTTATTTCCAAATAGGCCCATGGAAGGTGAAAAGATTGCATAATGCTTGCTACTCTGGCCTTCTTGTGTTTACAATGTAATTTTATGTATGGTATCTCTGAGATGCATTTATCTATGGCATTATTTTCATATCCAAATCCAATACAGTGTGTGGAGACTTAAAAAATCCATGAATCTGTCATATTCATGTTTGTGTGGGTGTATGTATAAAATGCTAACTAATAACGTTATCAGTATCCTTATTATTTTATGATGAAATTAATTTAAACCTTTAATAAGCATAGTAGTTTGTGAAAAGAGAAACACTGTTGAGGTAACATTCAATATGAAATCTCTCCCTTGGCTTTTGAATCTCAAGTTCATCTGGAAAATTCATTTCAATGGCCTAAACCACAGCACTCTCCTGGGAATCAGAACTTTTTCACAAGATCCGATTTTGGCTTCAAGTTTAAGAAATTTAAAAAATTACGGGTAACTGATAACAGTCAATGAACTTCTAAACTTTTGTGAGTAGGATTCTGGAGACATCTAAGCCTTTATTTCCTCCAAACAGACCTTTAATGCTCTCAAATAGTTATAAAATATCTAAATATCCTACATAAAATCTATGTAAGTTGTTTAACAGCTAATTGATATACCAATTATTATAAATAGCCTAGGCTTTGGGTTAAAGCTTCTTTCTTAAACAAACAACAAAAAGAAACTTTAGAAATGATAATTGCACGAATCATATTGAAATGTTTACATTTCAAGTGTGAGCATTTGCATTTTTTTAAATTTTGAAGTTATTTCCACTCTTACATTGTTAAATATTTTTTAACTTATCTGGCTTAATAGTTTTGATTAGCAGTTTTCTTTATAGGGAGATCCTGTATCGGGGTATTCAGCCTTTTGGCGTCTCTGGGCCACACTGGAAGAAGCCTTGTCTTGGGCCACACGTTAAATACACTGTGACACATAATCACACAAAAAAGCTCATAATGTTTTAAGTAAGGTTATGATTTTGTGTTGGGCTGCATTCATAGCCATCCTGAGCTGCATGTAGCCCATGGGCAGCAGGTTGCATACCCCTGCTAGGTTAGGTAATGTCATAGTTTTTATACATTGACATAAATAGTTCTGATAATCTGGACAGTATGTAATCTTTGAATCTTGTCGGAATAACTCATGGAATTAAAATAGTCCATCTGTTTGTGGCAGGCTGAATAATGGTCCCCAAAGATGTTCCAGTTCCCTGAACCTATGTTATCTTATTGGCAGAAGAGACCTTAGAGTTATGATTAGAATTTTTGAAATATGGAGATTTCCATGGATTATCTGGGTGGGTCCAGTATAAAGACAAGTGTCGTTATTAGAGGGAGGCAGAGGGAGATTGGACCGCAGAAGAAGATGAGAGGATGATGGAAATGGCTGTTGCCGGGATACATATAAGATGGAGAAGGGGCCATGAGTCAGGAGATGTAAGCGTTCTCTAGAATGCAGATCAAACAAGTAAGCAGAGTCTCCTGAACCCTGCAGAAAAAATGCAGCATCCTGATTTTAGACTTCTGTCTTCTGGAACTATGAGAATAAATTGTTTTTTAAATTAATTTTTTTATTATTGCTTAAGTTCTTATAGTTTAGGAAAGAAATTTGTGTTGTTTTAGGCTCACACACTTGTGGCAATAGGGAAAAGAATACACCACTGTGGTGAAGAGCTGAAAGTATACCTGCTTTTTGCCCTTCTTCCTTTAAATAAAATGTTAGTTGAACAAAGGACAAAACTGAAATTGGGTAGTTTTCAAAGAAGGGGACTAAGGAATTTTACCCTTATAAGGGTTGCAATGGCTGTGACCTCTGGAAATGGGGTAAGGAGAACACTGGGGGGGGGGTGGGCGGAAACGCAGTGAGCACGTCCTGGTTATCTGGGGGCCGATTAGCGTGGACTTGTCCTAACGTACGAGGCGACCAATGCCTCCCTTTGCAAAAGTGACTGACCGCTGTAGCCGCTGTTAATAAATGATACTGGCAGTGATACTCGGCCACTTTTTCATGTGCTTTCCAGTCTTCACATTATCCACATTTTGGTTCTTTCCACTCACTCATGAACAATGCCTAATGCACCAGAACATTGCATTAAGGGGCTATCTGGCTCTCCATATAAGCATTAAAATAAAAGAGTCATCAGGAAGGAAAAAAAAAGATTATAGCAGAAAGAAAGGCCTTTTGTAAATTGCTTTCCAAGAGCTAGGCACAATTCCAGGAAAATGAAGGGCACTGTTCAATGGACTTTAACCTTCTCTTGGTAGTATTAAAAGCCCTTCCTTGGGACATTATATAAGCCAATGGTGAACATTTTGCCAGAAATTTTCCATTAAAATTGTAATCATTTAATACTTTGAGGTTAGCCAAAGAGATTTTATTATATAGAGAGTGATCTTAAAATTTGCACTTTAAGTTAATTACTATTAACAGAACAAGCTTGTCAAATACTTCTCCTTCTGGGACTCATCCAACTATATGTTATTTTTTTCCATATATTTGTGCCAGAATATCAAGAATTCCCATTGAGGAAAAGAAATAAGTGGTTCTTTTAAGAGGAAACCTATGTTTTCAATATTATGATTCCGTGGAAGAATAAATATTCCTGACAGGTAAAAAGTGATAGAAATTTAGACATGAGAACCTAAACATGCCATATGCCTTGCCCACCACAAGCATTTAAAATTCGACACAATGAACCACAGAAAAGTGCTGACTAGCGAGGGGTAAAGTGAAATACAAAGACATGTAAAATGCATGATTATTTCATACTCATTAATGAAACACTGGTGCAGAACCACATTAGGAAAGTTTATGTGCAGGTTAAACGATGTTCAGGGATCACCGTACTCACCTTATTCTTTCTTGAGTAAGTGAACTGACATGAGACCAGGTGTAGCAAAGGAGAGAGCAAGCTTTCATATTACTCTTTGCTGTGTGCACATGTGTTCTACCTACCTCACTTACACACTTACACACTTGCACAATTACAATTTGGGTGAACCTCGTGTCATGCACCGCAGGAGCAGAGAAGCCCTGGAATGGACCTTACTTGGGATTTTGCAGGTAGCACATGACAGAGGTAAGATGGGAAATTAAGCCTTTTGATGCAAAGACTATGCTTTTTCCTCAAATAGAGGGAATTCTTAAAAAAGGGGGGTCAAAAGGGGAAAGGGAAAGCTCAATTGAATTTTTGTTGCTGGAGGAGACGTACGAGGGATGGTGTGTCGAGGTTTGTTGAATTATTGTACGACTCTTGGTTCTTTGTGCGTGTGATACTTTCCTGTATGTGACAGCCTGGGAGCTCATCTGCATCCGTTAATGGGGAGGCTCAAGACTTGCTTTTCACAGTCCCCCAAAATAGTTTTGCAAAGCAGAAATAATTAAAATGAATCTGTGGATCCAACCAAAATGGATCTATGACCCTATTGACAGTCTCACATTTACAGAGACACAGAACTTACAAGGAAATCTCATGTACATCATTTTTCGTAGTCGTGTCTGATCTTATCTGGGAGAAAAGTCATGTAAATGTCATTTTCTGAAGGCCAAACATGTATTCATTGACCTATGGAGACAGTATAGGGTACCAAAAATGCTTGTGTAGAAACAGTGTTAGAAAACATTTCAAAAGTTATATGTGCCAGAAGAACTTCTAATTTCTTCAATGCATGCCAGCATAATCCTTGCAGTAACTGTCTCACAGTAATCCAGCAGCCACCTTATGAAGTCATCGCAATTGTGGCCTCCACTTCACAGACCGAGGAACTAAGCACAGAGAAGTCCAGTGACCTGAACAAGGTGTCACTCGGACTGCAAAGGGCACCTTTGGAATTCGAATCTGGGTAGCAGACGGCATGGGCTCCTGAGCCTACATGCCTGAATATTTAATTTCTAATTGGAACTGAACAGATTGTCTTACATATTAAAAAATGGAGGATAAAAAAGTGCAAGAATAAAAAAAAATCCTAGAGACAAGTTTCAATATGAATCATCAGCACAAAATAGCCGGTCCCTGTAGCACTGAGCATGATGAATGGAAAATGCCCACTGAAGCACAACCTTCAGGAAATTTCAGAACGTGGAAGATACTTCAAAAGCTCCCAAAATAGGCAGAGACAAAAACAACAAGCTGGTTACTTACAATGAGATGAGAATTAGATTGGTATCTGACATCTCATCAGCAAAACGGAATGACGGGGGGGAAAAGTTATTCTAAGTTCCAAAGGAAAAGGCTATTCCATGCCAAAATACCAAGGGCACGTGCAGTGGCGAGAGAAAAGATCTGAGATGTTCTCACTCATGACAGCCAGCCAGAGAATGGGAGGAAGAGAGAGAGATCCAAGGGGGATTCATCAGTTAAGGCCACCGGCTGAAACCAGCAAGAGACCGCTCACATTTCAGAATGTATGTTGGAACTCAGAATCAGCCTCCAGGTGGCTGTTTCAGCTTTTCTCTAGAGAGACTAGCTGATCGCCAGATACCACCGCATCTTGCTTAGGCAGGAATTCTCTGGACTTTTGCCCATAACCAACCGAAAAGCAGCAAATGCTTCTTCCTTGTGGACTTTGCACCTATCCCGAAACTTTGCCTTATCTTCTTCTGTCCCCTTCATCTATAGCCAATGTAAATTCTTTCTGAACTTACAGCTTTCTTCTCCAAATGCGTTGTGTGAAGAGCCCGTTCCAGCCCAGGGCAGCAGACCTGTTTGTCTCCTCACCTGGCTCTGCTTCTGGTGGCTTAGCTCCGTGCCTCAGGATCTGGTCCTCTTCCGGCTGACGTGTGGCTGAATACAGCCTTTGTTTCAAAAAAAACATCAGCCTCGAACATTTTTATTTAGCAAAAGCATAAACACGTACTTAGATAATGCATAGATTCATAAAGTTTACCCCCCATCTCTGAAAGTGATTTTCTAGAATGTATGTCAGCAAATTTGAGACAAAACACAGGAAAAAAAGACACAGGATTAAAAAATATCATGAAACATGGGACCCCTGGCTGGCATAGCTCAGTGGATTGAGCGCGGGCTGCATACCAAAGTGTCGTAGGTTCAATTCCCAGTCAGAGTAAGTGCCTAGGTTGCAGGCCATGATCCCCAGCAACCGCACATTGATGTTTCTCACTCTTTCTCCCTCCCTTCCGTCTCTAAAAATAAATAAATAAAATCTTTAAAAAATCATGTAAGATTTGAGTAAAATTTAAAAAACCCAATTGTTAACTGTGCAGTTGGCTTAGAAAATGAATGAACTAAAGTAGAACAGAAAGTCCAAAGTTTTTTTAAAAAATGACGCTACAGAAGAAAATGTATTCCCTGTCACAAATAGGCTGCTAGAGAAGTTAGATCACCTTAGTGCAGTTTTTTCGGTGTTGGCACCGTTGTCCTTTTGGGTTAGATAATTCCCCGGCAGGGGGGAGGCTGTTCCGTGAATCACAGGATGTTCAGCAGCAACTGGAAAGTGACGAAATGCTGTTATCTTTGTGTAACACATGTTCAGTAAATATTTGTTAACAATGACATTTATAGAAATCAAAACAAACGTTGAGAAATATCTATGGAAAAAATAATGGTGAATAAAATATAGGAGAAGAGGGGCCATTATATCTGCTTACATCATGGATAATCAGAAAAATAATGTTTTAAGCGGACAGGTTATAAAATAAAATTTAAGTAAATATGCAGATCTGTGTAGATAATAAATAGGGAAGCCGAAAATAAAATCTGTCATGATTTGAGAAGAATGGGGCATATACGAACACAACAGAAGGTAATTGAATCGTGACCATCATATTTTATATTAGAAAGACAATATGCTATCAATTGGAAAAAAAGAACATATATGAACACTTTGTGTATGGTTTTCGAGATACTTATCAAGATGATTAAAGTATTTTAAAAACAAACATAATCACACAAAATACAAGTAAACAAAAATAAGCATATTTATGAGAAAAGAGTCTTAACAGTTGAGAAAGAGAATCTTTGTTTTTCACTTTCTTATACTCTTTAATTAATACATTTTAATTTACTTTTTAAAACAAAAATTATACATTTCATAGAAGAGATTTTGGAAAATAATCTCACATGTAATAGGCTACTTTCATATACAATCTAATATCCTCTTCAGGATCACTGAGTGAAGAATGAGAAATGGGAAGATGAAGAGTAAGGAGATGCCCCCATGGAGAATTCCAGACCAAGGAAAGGTGCAATAAGACATGTTTTAAAAATAACACATGGCTGTGTGGATGATGGGTCAAAGAGGCAATAGAGGTCAGAGTTCGATTAGGGCTTTATTTTCCGTTAGGAGCTGAGAGTAGTGATGGCTGTAAGTCAACAGCATCCTTGGTTTTGGAGGGAGGGCTAACAGGCGGATGAGAAACGTGGGGAACAGGAAGGGCAGGCTTTGAGGACCAGTTGCCAGATGAGACAAAGGAAAACAAATGCTTTGGATAACCTCTGTGGTGTTCCACTGAAAGACTGGATGAATTTTGGTGCTGTTCACTAGAAAAGATAATATAGAAGGAAATTTTATCTGGGAAAAAAGAAAAAAAATTTAATTTTGAGACATGTTGAGAATGAGGGCCTGCTGTTAATTCATGACGATGTTGGAAATACAGGACTGAGGACGCAGAGGAGTGAATTGGAGATACACACTGGTCGACAGTTTTCAGCCTAGGGCAATATTCAGGATAGTGTTATCAGTGTGGGAACTGGTACGCTCATACGCCAGTCAGGGCTCTGGCACTTATATGTGTTAGCTTGGAGAAATTGTGTCTTTTCCACACCGGTAAAATGGGACAAAAGTAGGGTAAGGTGATGTTAAAGACAACTTGTGATTTGGGGAATTTATCAAACCTGCTTATGGAAATTAGTCTGATTTGGATGGTTAGGTTTGTAGTATCAAGACCAGGTCGGTCAAGACTGAGCTGTAGTCTCTACCTCCGAGCAGGGTGCCTTCTCATCAGCTCCTCTCTGTAGCTGACATTTTCCATGACCCTGGGAAGAGAGGGAGTGATGGACGGAGGCAGGAATTGTCACAGCTGCGAGGCCCTGATTTAAGATCACTCACTTTTTGTTTTATTGTTGTGCTCATGGATTATATCTTGTGTAGTGGTGCCTGACATGTTTCTGATTTGCAACAAAGCATGTCTACTATTTATTTTCGAGACATATATGATAATCATTTTGTCGTTAATTAAAAAATATCTTTAGGGAAGATGGTCGAGTTGGGAAGAGATATGCTCTGAGGTTCGGGAGGATCTTTAGAGGATAATGTACATGTTTCTGGTTAGAGAAATGGAACTTTGGCCTGAGTAAATTTTTGTGGTTCAGATTGATGAGATCTTGTTCAGTTTATATTTCCTGGTTTTATTCTGATTGCCTGAAACACAGTTAATGTTTCCCTTGTTCTTTCTCTGCCTCCCCAGTCTAGCATGGAAATATGACTTCTCTAAGTGTTTGGGAAATAGCCCAATATGAAACTCCTTCATCAAATCCTAGGTACAGCATTTCCCTGGGAAACATGCCAAAATCGATCACTTATGCCAGATAGGAAAGCTTCAGCATGCTTTCCAAAGTTAAAACACCAGGATTCTTCCAGCAGAGATCTTTGAAGGCCAAGATATATGAGTTTTCATACTTTGATTTACAATACTCAAACTGATATTTGATTCACCTTGCTTTTTATTAAGTACCAAGAAGAGAATAAAATAATCTTTTCCTAGAATTCAGCATAATCTGCTTCCAACTGTATTCTGTGACTATGAAAGCATTTGGAGTGATTGAAAAATAACCTTGGATTTGTAATTCAGTACGGTGTGCATAATCACAGGGCAGCTGACCTAAATCACACGTGTTGTCTTATAAATAAAGGACTCAGTTGGGAGGAGGGAGAAACTTTTAGATTTATAAAATACAAGATGGAAAATGAACAAATTCCAGGTTCTATTTTAAAGCTTACGTTTTGGAAAAATGCTTTCTGGTTAATGCTTATTGGCTTATACAGACTAGTTTAAACGGTTTGTCCTTTGACTCGACACTCTCTTGTTTTGTTTGCTTGTTTTTTAGTAACACAGCCTAATACATCAGTCCGTGGTAGAATCCACAGTTTTACTGCCATGGATTAATTAACATTTAGTTATTTTTATCACTCCGTACTAATACAAGTTTGAAAACTGTATATAACATACAAATTGGTCCCCTGGGGAGAGGGAGGGAATTAGCCTGTGGTCTGTCACACAAATTACACGTGTTTGCATCTTCTTAGCTGCGCCAGGGAGGCTGTTTTCATGCAATCTAGGAAATCCAAGAGAGAGAGCAGACAATAGACCATTCAGCTTGCGTTAGGTAAACATCATTATAAGCCCCAGAACCTTGAATGACATCATGGGCAATAAATATATGCAATTTTTGGGCTGGATTCACCTATACTTCACAATTATCAGGTATTTTTTTTAAGTTGAGCAAAATTAATCTCTTGATTACAATAATGTGTACTACTAAAAGATGTACAAATATAGTATAATTTGGATTCATTGCTCCAAATATATCTTAAAGATAAATAACATTTGAAAAATATTTTTCTAATGGGTGTATTTCCTTCACTTTTAATTAAATTTTGTGTGTGGTAGTAGTGACAAAAAAAATATCCTGTTTACATAGCAGTTCATGGTGTAATTTTTGGATCGCCCAGGACTTCCCTCCAAAAATAAATATAGCCACTACAACAACATATCAGAAGTATCACAAACAACATCTATAATAAAATTATATGAACGACTATTCCCGTGTGTGAGGTCTGATCACAACCAGCCATAAGAACTATATGGCTTCAACAACTCTGCAAGAGAAAAAGAAGGGAATAAATAATTTTAAAATGACCCATGGGAGCCAAAACCCCCAGAAATTGGCCCAATTGTTTTAGGGAACTTGATGGGCAAATCTAGAACAGACAAATTAGGAGGGTTTCTCCAGAGGCTTAGCTTTGGAAGGAAAACTGATGGTGACCGTGAGCGTATCAGCCGGTGCGGAGGTGGCCTAGGCACTCAGCATCCTTGCAGCTGATGGAATGCAACTCACTTTGCAACGGAGCACCGGACTTAGATAAAACTGCTGTAAGTAGAATCAACACTGAACAGAAACATAGACTTAAGGTACAAAGAGCCCTGGCTGGCGTAGCTCAGTGGATTGAGCGCAGGCTGGGAACCAAAGTGTCCCAGGTTCGATTCCCAGCCAGGGTACATGCCTGGGTTGCAGGCCATAACCCCCAGCAACCACACATTGATGTTTCTCTCTCTCCCTCTCCCTCCCTCCCTCCCTCCCTCCCTTCCCTCTCTAAAAATAAATAAATAAAATCTTTTAAAAAAAGGTACAAAGAAAGAGCATATAGTCCATACAAAAGTCAGCACAGAAAATGCGGTCAGCACATCTCAGCGATGCAAGGCCGTATGTTTGAACCTTACGTGGAAAGGATAGAGAACATTGCTGTGGAGGCATGTAGTTAAGTGACAGTTTAGCCTACCCTATGCTTCTAAGAGTCCAGGGAACTTTTTCTCTTAGGAATTAACAATTGAAACATAGTGCAATGGAACACTGTATTAAATTTCTTTAAGAAAAGAATATAATGAGCAAAATAACCTACCTATAGACATTTAGGTAATTCCAAAAAGACATGCACAAAACAAGCTAAAATCTATCAGCTGCATTTCAATACTGCCAAAAAGGAATTAAGGAATCAATAGAAATCAGGATTAGAAATCTTGACAGTAGTTGATTCAACATATGTGGATATGCATGAAACTAACAGAAATAATAAAAGTACTAAAAATGAAAGAAAAAATAATGTCAGAAGTAAAGTTGAAACAAGAATTAGCACCACAGATAATATGATAAGGGACCCCAGTAATGGAAAAACAAAACAAAAAAAGAAGATATAAAAAAAGAGAAAAAAGATTTTATGAGAATTATATAAAAAGAAAATGATGAGGCAGCACCTGTATAATGGTACTGAAGAAGAGTAGCAAAATAATAGAGTGGAACAAACACTAGTAAATAAAATCAAATAACCTTTTTTTAAATACTAAAGACTTAAAACTTCACATTAAAATACATACTGTGAAAATTGACCCAGAAAGATAAATTTCTAGCACAATTAAAAACTTTAGAGAAACAAAAATTCCTTAGGCATCAACCTCAAAAGATGAAGTCATTTCTCAGAATATGAGATGGTTATCAAAATTTAAGAAATTAACATTTAATGCCAGAAGACAGCGTAAGAAAGAAAATGTAAGCCAACAATTGCCTATTGAGCCAAATTGATGTTTAAATATAAAGATGATTTTACCTAACATGGACACACTATTATTAACAGGCATAATATCAGTTAATATTTTTCCATGAGTCCTTCATAAGAAATATACTAAGGAAGGATCTTAAGGTAACAGAAACCCCCCAAAATACACTGTTATGCATATTTAAAGTAAGCATTGAATGTAATTTTACCAACAGAACTAATATAAGTTTAGGGAGGAGTTGGGTTGAAAAAGAAAGCAGAATGACTTTACTGATTGCTTCATGGGTATAAACTGGGAGTTATAGCATACAGTCCGAGGACAAAGACAGGAAGACAAAGAACTTCTACCTAATAAGCCTGCTTATAGTACAAAACAGATAGTATTCAAAAAGAGGGAAAAGAAGAATGATGAAGAATATTATGTAAAAAGTTAGTATAAATGTCTATCACAAAAATACAGACTTGTCTAAATATTAAAAATATGCAGCCAGAACAAGAGTGAGAGCAAGGATGGAAGAGAAAGGGGGAAGTGCATGCGTGAGAGAAAGAGAGAGAGAGAGGCACTATAGCAAAGTGACATTGGAAGGTCAATGTAGGATGGAAAATACTATAGAACTCAAAAGGCCAAATTAGTCAATGTGCAGTCAGGAAGACAGGGGCTACTATATATTCAGATAAAATTGTTTTAATGTAGAATAAGGAGCTTAAATATTTATTTGAAAAGCTGGAGGGGCAGAGAAGCTGCTGAAAGTCAGATCTCCTGAAAACCAGAAGTGAATACTAAAGTCTCAACCCAAAGGAACAAAGTGGATCATTTTCAAAACAGGGAGCTGCTGCAATTCTTGGGAGTCTGAGAATCCCCCTCCAAATATCTCAAGCTGCATTGGAGAAGCTGGTAATTCTTAAAAGGCGTAGGGAATTTCTTCTGTGCCCCTATGTCTGTCTGGTTGCAACTGTCTCAAGAGCATAATGTCTGCTCTTCCAGTTTGATCCTTTAAATTCATACTTTTTTTTTCCTTTAGGCAATCTTTTACCCATCACTGTACAGAGGTGGATTCGGGAAAATGCTTTGCAGTGAAGTTAAGTAAGGGACATGCTGAGATGACAACTTATAATCCATCACAGTTAACAAAGAAAGTCACATAGTATGCTGTACACAAGAAATGCATCTAAAAAAGAGGTTCTCATATGTTTAAAATAAAATAGTGGACCAAGACATCCTGGGCAATTGCAAATTAAAGAAAAAACAAGAGTCGTGATTCTGATATCAGACAAAGTCGAACTGAGGCCAAGAAGCATAAAAAGAGACAACTAAGAACACTTTGTGGTGATAAGGCCATGTTTAATAACAAAGATATAAGAGTCACTAATATGCATGTATCCGATGACCCAGCAATGACTCCCATAAAAATAAGCTGCAGGAAATACTAGGAAAAAATAGGCAACACAAAACTAATATACATAACATTCCCTCAGCACATAGCTATTAATAGTAACATTATAAAAGGCATCACATGGCTATTACATCCTTGAGTTACTATTAATATTGCAGGTAAACCATATATTTTCATTTTATACATAAGACTGTATATGTTTTAAATTTCTAATTCTGTGAACTGTTTATTCATGCCTTTGTACCTTTTAGCTGTGGGTTTCTTGGTCCTTTTACGGAAGTTTTTGAGGAGACCTGTACTGCTGCATGCTGGTAGCTTTGGCTGTGGTCTAAATGTGTTACAGAACTGTATCACGGCACTTGAGCAGCTACGTGTGTCTGAGTGAGTTTACTAGAGCCAGAGTTGAATATACTTAGCTTGTTCTTATAATTGAGTTCTGGCTGCTATGTAAATGGGCCACTCCATTCCTGTGGCTTCTGGCTGGAATTAATTTCCCGATCTAATATATTATATATCTCTTCTAGATGTCTTTCATTTCTCACCATTGCTTAATATTTACAACCAAGCTTGCAGCTAATTCACTTTACCTCTTGATTTGCTTCAGCCTGTATTTTTACTGCCTCACGGGATTCTTTATGGTTTTCAGATTTTTCTATCTGGCTCTAGGCTTCCATTTTATTGTCATTTTGACACTGTTTAATTTACTTCAGAATGATTTCCAAGTGGTAAAATATATACTTCTAAATGTATGAACTTCCGCTTCCATAAACAGCCCATTATGTGAATCTCATTCCTTACTTGCAGAGAAAAAAATGTGTTTATGGAATGGGTGGCTTTGGTCATGACCACATTTCCATTTCTCTCCCTTAGGTAAGAAAAATCATAACCTGTGAAAAACCTAACCTGTGAGCCTCAGCAAAGATTTTTTGTTCAATGATTGTGTCATGCAGATCTGGGCCTGAGAGTCCCACCTCTTTTTATGTGTGTTTCAAAGAAGTAGAGAATACATTTGTTGTACTACCCTTCTTTCCTCCTCTTCTCCTCTTTGTCTCCAGGAAGCCCAGTCTCATCTCAGAAGTCTGGGCAAAATCTGGGGCTCTACTGTGCCAAAGAAAGATCTCCTGAATGAAAACGTTTCCTCTGAAACCTACATAATGCTACCCCAATCAATGCAATTAAAAAATAATAGCTTCTTGATTCATTCTGATGTTAGGTTACTTGGGTACCATATCCTGTTGACCTAACTTTAATTCCCCAATTATCTTGCCTACCGTAGGTAGACGTGACTCACGTCAGGTATTATTTCCACCTTCTTCATTCAGACCTGCACGTTTATCTTTCAATTTTTATTCTGTAAGTATTCTACGTTTGGCCTAGGTGTTAGGCTTTAATTATTTTATGCTAAAGTTTCTGCCTTAGGATATGTGAAAAATAATCAGCTTTCAAATTCCAAAAGAAAGGCAGATCTTGAAGGATAAGAAGGGTTTAGACAAGCAAGGAGAAGGGAACCAATATTCACTGAGCATAAAATTGTTTTAAATGAAATATGGGTGCTAATATATACAGTATTTCATACATAATGTAAATGCCCTCTTCATTGCATTTTACCTTCTATTATTGTCTGTGTTATAGCAGTTAAAACTTGAAATGCACACATCGTATGATTCTATCAAACACATAGTTTACCATAAGGAGTTCTGGGTGATGGTATCACTGATTCATGGATCATGATTGTATTTTCTCTGGACCCTTGTCTAACAGCTGTAAAGATTGGGTTAAGATCAGACTCTGGAAAAACATTATTTGAGTTTGGATTGTGTTTCTACTACTTTTTTATAGGACAGTCTTGGTGAAGTTATTGAACCTCCTTCTGTTTAATTTGGTTCATCTATGAAAAAGCACTGTTATGCCACACCCACCTCCCATGGATGTTGTGATGATTGCATATGTCAACATCTTAGAACAGTGCTGGCGTCACAGCGAGGGGTATGAAACCAAAAATCATGGGCAGGAGGCAGATGGTAGACATGGATGAGGGCCATTTCAAATTATTTTCAATCATTAGTGGCTTCGTTACTCCCATTTCCATTTCTAGTTTTGCTTCCTCCATCTAAGGTTGTCTATGTCTCAAAGTAGCAAGGATGTTCTAGACTGGGAAATAATATTTGCAAATCGAAGCAAGGTTTTATCATGTTGTCTTTCTATAGCTCAACAGCAACTATTCTAGGTTGTCCTATGAAAGTCTATAGAGCCTCCCTACAAAATAAATCATAAGCCAAATAATCCATGTACTACAAAGTTAACTCCCACATAAAACTTAAGCTAATTTCAGAGGATGTTAGTTTGACTTAGCCAAGTAAAGATTAAAAAAGAGAAATCTATTTTAATTAACATCTCAAGAAAATACACTATAAATACACTATGGCTTAAAATACTCCATTTATTTTCTCTTTGTTTGATTCATTATCCCAAACTCTTCAAATATTTAAGCACTGTGTTTGGAATAAGATATCAGGCACTTACACCATCAATTTTAATATTTATCTTTGTTGAAAGCTGTATTTGTGTATAATAACATTTATAGAGATTAGAGAGACTTTTCATATCTTTGAGGATGTCTGATATGTAACCAAGTTAAGAGAACATTAAGCAGGCACTTAAATGCCAGAGAGAGCTGCTATTATAAGAAAAACATTTATGCTATCTAATGTAATATGCTCCCCATTATATTCTAAATACTGAAGATAAAGCTGATAAAAATGAACTGACAATTAGATCAATGGAACAGAATAGAAAGCCCGAAAATGTTCCACATCAATGGCCAATTGATTTTTGATAGCAGGGCAACCTGTATCTCTCTTTTTATATCTATAAATGCAAGATGATTCATTCTAAAAGTATAAGAACTTTATAGTAAAACATAGAGGGAAATCTTTTTGACTTTGGTTTAGGCAAAATTTTTAGGCACTACACCAAAACTATTATTCACCATAAACATTGATTATTGGCACTTGGTCAAAATTCCAAACATTTGGTGTGCAACAAATTTCATTAAGAAAGTGAAAAGACAAGATATAAACTAGGAGAGAGTATTTGTAAATTTCATATTCAACAAGACTTATATCCAGAATATGTAAAGAAATTTCAACAGTAAGTGAAGTAATGACCAGATAAATTTGGGGGAAATATTTGAACTGACTTATCACAAAAGACAATGTAATGTTAGAAAATAAGCACATGAAAACATAGTCAATATCAAATTAAAATGCATATTAAAATATTGAGATACCCTTGCATGAGTACTAGAATGGCTAAAAGAGAAAATAAACACACAAAAAATACCAATTGCCAGCTAGAATGTGGAACAACTCAAATTCTTAGCCACTCTGGAAAACAATTTGGAAATTTCTTATAAACATACACGTACTATATGGTATTTAC
This sequence comes from Phyllostomus discolor, assembly GCF_004126475.2. NCBI lineage: Eukaryota > Metazoa > Chordata > Mammalia > Chiroptera > Phyllostomidae > Phyllostomus > Phyllostomus discolor. The sequence continues at coordinate 9,777,998 of NC_040903.2, forward strand.
CTTAGGTATTTACTTTAAATGGCATGCTGTTTACCCTAGGTATTTACTTTAAACAAAAGGAAACGTGTTTACCCAAAAACCTGCATAGAAATGTTCACAGTGGCTTTATATCTAATCTCCCAACATTGGAGAAAACCCATATGTCCTTTTTTTTCTCTGGCTTTATTGAGATGTTATTGAGAAATAATATTGTATTGGTTTAAGGTGCACAATGTGTTAATTTGATACTCGTATGTTGCAAAGTGATTACCACAATAGTGTTATCTGTATCGTGTCACACAATTACCATTTCTTTTTTATGGTGAAAACATTTAAGACCTACTCTCTTAGCAACTTTTAAGTAAATAATACTCTGTTATTAACCATAATTACTGACGCAGACACTGGCCCACAGTGTCTGCAGCATCACGGATGAGACATGAGACTTTCACACGGACTACTGAGTCCTGTGGAGGAAAAGGGACGGCACAGCTACCCTCTCAAGGGGACGGTGTCTCGGAGGGGCCTGGCCACTCTCTCAAGAGGAGAGCTACCCAAGTCCTTGCCCGAACAGGCTTTTATTAGGATTTTTTGGATAGTTATACAGATACAGCTTATTAATCATTGTCTGGCAGTGAGGATCAAATGATAGATAACGTTCAAAGAACTAATAGGGCTCACACTGAGTTGGAGTCTATCATCTAAAAAAGCTACAAAACTTAAGGGACTAAACTCATTTCTTGCCCCAGCCTTTATAATCTAATTAAGGGCATCCTCAGCAAAGCAGGCTTCACAGGGTTTTACATATCCTTTCTGAGGCCTCATCACCCCGGGAAGCCCACCATTTCCAGTGCAGGGTTGCACCACCCCTTGTCATTGTTACAGGCTTGAGTCAGGCAGAGGAGATGAGGCAGCTGAGAGACTGGAGACTTCTCTCAGGCAGAATGAGGACTCAGACTTTGTCAAAGCCGAGGGGCGAGCATCGATCACCCTCTTTATCCACAGTCCCCCAAATCCTTCCCTGAGGGCCTTCCCATGTGATCATGCCTGTCTTAGGTGGTTCCCCCCTTGGGGAATCTTACCCGTCATTAGCTAACCGACCAAGCAATGGGGGCCAGGCAAGGAGCAGAAGCGGTGCTCCTGCCAGGGAGATAAGCTTTGTCTCCTTGGTGGCTTCTGGTCCGGAGGTCTCTCACTCAGCCTTAGCCATGGGGGGTTGCAGCTCCTGAAACCAGGCAGGGAGGCTCCCAACAATTACTATGCTATACATTAGATCCCCAGAACATATTTATCTTAAAGCTGGAAGTTTGTACTCTTTGTCTGATATGTCCTTCAGCCAGCACCTGGACACACAAACAGTGGTATATCTACACAATAGGACAGTATTGCACAATAAAAGGAGAGAATTCTTGATACCTGCAATGACATGGGTGAACTGAAGAGACGTTTTTCCAAGGAAAAGAAGCCAATATGAAAGGGTTATACACTCTGTGATTCCATTTCTATGACATTCTCTTAAAATCAAATCTGTGGGTTAGAAAGCAGATTTCTAGTTTCCAGGGGTTCGATGTTTTCTGAGAAGATTTTAGGGTTCAGGGTCTTTGCAAGAAGGGAGTCTTGGAAATAGGATCTGTTTTGTATCTTGGTTGTGGCCCTCAACACACAAATCTGGTGTTAGAAGAATTAAAACAGTATACAACAAAACACTCAGAAGTACTTTTATTGTATGCAACCTTAAATTATATTTAAAAATAAAAATATGCTAGTGCGAGCTGTAGAACAAATTTGCTTAATGCATGGAGAAATTCTGGGGGGACATTTCTAAGACTATAGAGCACATGTATCTCCCAAATCAAGGGGAAAGGCTCCTTCTTAGAACCACGGTACCCAAGTCCGTCTCTGTCTGTGTGTGCACTGGGGGTGTGTTATTGCGATCAGTAGGGATATAGGGCTTCACACTTGAGGGACTTCTGAGTTATGGTTGCTTTCTATTTGCCTCTAGTACAAGAGGATCCCCACAATCTTCATGATAATCCTTGCTATGAATTGAGCTCCACTCCTTGCTGGAATTATAATTATGGATCTGTGAGTGAGAGGTCTTAGAATCCGAAAACTTCATCTGTCTTCAGAAGAACCTCAGGAAGGTGGAGCTCCGTGTTCTTTTAGACACTGGCGAGTTCCTGGGTTGTGTTCAATCTGTTGTCTTCATCTGCTTCTGCTTCTCAGAATCCTCCCCACTCGTCTCAGGCCCGTGGTCCCCGGGAATGCGGCTTTGACCGCCGCTCCTCCTGCACGGCTGCGTGGAGTCTACGTCTCCTGCACAGCTTGGCCATTTGGATGTAGCCCTGCAGTGTTTGTTCCCTCCAACAGATAACTGTCTTTTGAGGCTACCACGCACCATTAGTAATAGATTTTACATCACTAAAGTAGATAGAGCCTTCACTCATTTCCTAGCCGTGTGTTTTGCATGCCAAATACACCAGGAACTGGAGTTAGAAAGAAGAATATTGCAGAGCACAGGCGCACAATGTCAACAAGGGCTTGTTTTCCAGTCTGTGGGCATCTTTAAGCACATCCACTCCCACCGCACCATTCCTTACTCCTGTCTAGAATAGAATCGAAGACTGTCGGATACCAAAAGAAAAATAAATATCTAACTTTCTCCTTAGGGTTAACATGCAAGCTATCTAAAAGGGAGATTTTGCCAAGCGCACTCCCACTTTTCTGAGGAAGAATGTCCTGGCAGAAGGGACAGCAAGTGCATAAGCCAGGTTAGGACTCTACCTGGAACACTCTATGAGGAAGGAAAGACAGGTTTCATAGGAGCAGGCAGGGGAGTTTTAAGATATGGTATAACAGGGCAAATGGAGACCAGATCATGCGGTGCCTTCTAGGCTATTGCAAGTATGCTGGCTTTCATGCTGAGAGAGATGGAGTGCCATTGGAGAATTTGAAAAGAAGAGTCATGTGCTCCCTTTCCCTTGGAGAAAAACAGACCTTCCTGGGGCAAACATGTAGCAGGGACATATTGGGAGACCATGGAGAGAATCCAGGTGGGATAAGACAGTGGCTTGAGCAAGGGCATAATGACAATGTTGTTGACAATAGTTTGATTTTGTATGTTTTTAGAAGCTATTTTCTTTGGTGCAGAGTATAACAGAAATAGAGGATTTGGGAATGACTTGGCATGAGTGCTTAGAAAGCTGGAATGGCCATTCAATGAGATGAAGGAGGCTGCAGGAGAAGCAAGCCTGCTGGGTGAGGGAGGAGAGACTGGGTATCACTTTTAGAAACGTTTAGATTCAAGTCCTTATCAATCATCCGAGTGAAGGTGTCTACCAGGTAGCTGTGTTTTTGAGTCCAGGTCTTGGGGAAAGGCTTGGACTGAAGACATGAATTTGGGAGTTGTCAGACTGGAGACGATATTTAAACACTTGGATTTAGAAGAGTTCACTTAGGGAGTAAGGACAGACACAGCGAGCCTGAGGACTGGCACTCAAGACTTTTCATGGCCTAGAGATCCAAATCTGTGCATACATTAATAAAGGAGATGAAGAGAAGCTGCCAGTCCAGGAGAGAGAGAACCAAGTGAGACATTTTCTGGAAACCAAATGAATCAGTGAGTTTTAGACAAGGGTGATTACCTGTTGGACATAGCTAGCAGGCGATGTAAGATGTAAGCTTGTAATTGAACAGTTTCGGTGGAATCATGAGTTGGGAGTTTGATCAGATTGGGTTCAGGAAAGAATGAGAGAAGACGATTTGAGAATATAATATTCAGGTGCGTTTTCTGAGAAGATTTTCTGTAAGGAGATAGAAAGTTGAAGCGGTTCTAGAGTCAAAGGAGAATTTCCTGTTGGTTTTTACAGAGACGTTATCACAGCATACGTACATGATCCAGGACAGACTAGAAGGCGATGATTTCTCAATGCTGGATCAGCCACGGCCCTGAGGAGGTGAGAAGAGATGCGTTTAGTGCACCACCACTGGGGTGGTCCTCATACACACGGGCAGCGAGTGCATCAGGAGCGAAATGAAGAAGGCGTCTGTGGAGGCAAAAGTGATTTTGTTGTAGATGTTTTGGTCAGAGCATGTGGATGATTCATCTTCTGATGGTTTCTGTTTCCTCAGTGAAATGAATCCCATGCTAAAAGCTGGGAATGGGGAGCTAGCGAAGGTGTTGGAAGTTTGAGGAGAAAAGTTATAAAACAGCTATCTAGGAGAATAGTAAAGGGAATACATTCTCACTAAAATTTCTAGGCCTCTGAAATGGCCTTGGTGAAGTTAGAGTTGAGGCATGTAAAGTGAGTCTCCTTAGCATGATTTTTCTGGACCCAATTTAGTTACATCAGTACAGGGGGAGCGTACCTGGAGAGCTGGACTCTTACCAGGTAAGTTCAACACTGAGAGAGGGGCAAGGGAGCTGGTGGTATATACGGGTGTCATTAAAATCATGGATCTTATTGGAGGGCAAACTGGCAAACACTCTGTTGTGTGTCCCCCTAATCAGACCTTGATTCACGGTTCCAATACGAAGGGCGCTGGCATCATTATCATTATGGATGAAGGTGCATTAAGACATACCTGCATCTCCCATGACTGTCTAACTAGAGAAGCAGTCAGTTGGATTCCTGTTCTCCCAGAGGGCATCCAGTGATGCCCTATGGGGAGGAGACCATTTGCAGACAGAGGAGGGAGTGGAAGTCAAGACAGAAGTGCCTCCCCCAGGCCCCAGACAGGGGCTGAGCTGGCGTCAGACCCATTGTATCTTTTCCCGGGGATGTTGTTCTGCCTGCTACAGCACGCAGCCCCAGCCTGCGCCTCCGGCCATAATTTAATTCCATGTTAGTTTTAGTTCTGGTTTGGAATAACTGTTATCTGACTTGCAATTTCCTTTGTACCTATTAGTGAAAAGGTCAAAAGTTTTGCCTTTAACTGAAACTCACCTCTAGTAAATGACAGGCCTTCTTGTTAACTTCCCTTGGTCTTGGAGCAGGAGCTGTAGGATACAAGATTGCAAAAGCCTCTCTTTATGCAACAGAAATTGCAATAGAGAACTGAGAAAGTTTTGGAAACTAAATCTCAAAGGCAAATACGGGGTAATTAAATAACCTATTTTGGGGGTCAGTGTTTATTTTCCCCTAAAACGTGGCTTACTCAAGGAAATAAAAATTAAGAAAATAGCTTTTATCAAAACATGAAATGGAAATGTAATTTTAAAAGGAAGAGATGTCTCTGTTTTTCACCATGGAGGCTAAGATCCCGGGAATTGCTCTGCTGAATCTGTGATGCATTTCTTATACAAGTTCTAGTTCCTAATTAAAAAAATACACAAACGGAGAGGCATTTTTCTGTACATTGCTCATGTTAAGCTATTTAGAAATAAGTTACTTTGATTTGTAACAATTGGAGCTCCGTGATTACAATGTTAAGCGTAAGCTGTTTTGCCAGGTCAGTGTCTGAACTTTCTCATTCAGGCTCACGTGGCACTCTGAGAGAGTTGCAAGTGGTGGCATTTTACATGTGCAGACATCCAACCCCGTACCTACCATGCAGTGGCATATGCCTCAAGCATCTGCAGTGGAACATATTAAGATTGATCTCATGTGTTTCTCCCATCAAGCAGCACCCTGTCCGGTTATTCTTGGCATCTCTTAAGGAGTCCAAGAAAGATATCTGGGATTTACTCTGGGCCCCATTGCCCATTAGGTAAGAATTCAGGCTCCAGAGCCAGGCAGACATGCATTCGAACCTTGACTGCGCATGTGTTAAGGCTGCCCTAACACGATATGCAGCTTCCACAAACACTATGTTGCTCCTCTTCAAAAATAAGAAAACAGTGGTGGCTAACCCGGAAGGTTGTTCTGCAGATTAAATAACATAATACACCCAACAGATGTGTTCTGAACCCCTACTATCCAGCGTTGTGTGCATGCACAAGGGCACAAAGTATGTCAAGTTATTTCTTTAAAAGCTTAAACACTCTAGTGGGAAAACAGATATTAAATCAACACATCAATAAACAAGCATGAGTAGATCAAGTAATAAATGCCATGATAGAAATGAAAGTGGGTGACGAGAGATATTTTGTCATTAGATTGACAGGAGAGGCAAGATTTTTGCAAGAGGGTGAAAATAGAAACCCAGCAATGTAGAGATAGGGAGAGAGGATTTCAGTTGGAGGGGAGGGAGCAATTATTGCAAAAACACTGAAATAGGAGTGTTCTTAAGATATGTTTAATGAGAGAAAATAAACCGAGATCATCAGAAAGGAATGACAAGGAAACCAAAAAGTGCAGATAAGATCAGAGTGATTGGCAGAGAACAAATGAAATAGCTTCTGAAAAGTTTAAAGTCAGTGACAGTGAAAATGCAACACGACAAGATTTGTGGATTGAAGGTAAAACTTAGGGGGAACTATGTATTTTTAAGTGCTTATATTAGAAAATAAAAAAAGATATAAAGTTGAAGGCATACATTTTACCTAAAAACATGGAAAACGAATTTATCAAAAGTGTGGAAGAAAAACAAATATAAAGAACATAAAGAAATGGAAAGCAGAAAATGAGAAAATTTAAAGAGCCAATACATCATTATTTTAAAAAAATTTTAAAAAAGAGATTAACTTCTGGTTAGACTGATTACAGGAGAGACAGAAAGAAGTGACGAGGTTGGAGTAGGGAGAAGAAATGCACCAAATATATCAGGAATGAAAAGAAGTTATTATCTCAGATCTTAGACAAATTTATGTGAACAAATTTAACAACTTGGATGATATCTACAAAACCATTAAAAATAATATATCAAAAATGGATACAAAACTCTGATATCTCTATACTTATTAAATAATTCAGTTTTGTTGTAAAAAATTCTCAAAAATAAATCTCCTGGCCCAGACGGAGAAAAGCTTCATTGTGTGAAGTTTATCAAACATATAATGAAGAAAGAATACCAAATTGAAACACACGTTTTCAGAATGTGGAGGAGAGGTCAGTACCCAAATCATTTTATAAGGCTAATGTAAATCTGATACCTAAAACAAATAAACCAACCCACAAACAAAAACTTACAAAAAGAAAAGACCACTATCCCCCATGAACATAGATGCTAAGTTCTTGGAAACATATTAGCAAATCAAATTGACAATAGGAAAGATAATAAATCATGAAAATGTAAGGTTGATCCCAGATGTGTGAGATTGGTTTACCCTTTGAAAATCAATCAATGTTGTTCGCCATATTAAAAGTAACATGGACATTTTTAAAAAAATATAAGTGAAAGGTAAAAATAAAATATGATTACTTTAATTGTTACATAAAAATCATGTGAAAGCATTAAATAGCCATTCAAGATAAAAATATTATGAACAAATTAGAATTACCACAAAACTTTCTCAATGATAAAGGGCATCTATTAAAATTCCCCAGCCTAAATTATGCTTGATGATGAAAGACTTAATTATCTTCCTCTTGAGACAGAAAACAAGACAAGGATGTCCACTATTGCTATGACTATTTAACAGTGTACAGGAGATGATAGGCATAGCAATAAGGCAAGAAAAAGATATAAAAGGGCTAACAATGGAAAGGGAGAAGATAAACTCTATTTGCAGGGCATTGCAGAAAATCCCAGGGAACTTACAAATAACTACTAACACAAAAAAGTTAAATTTAACAGTTTCAGGTACAAGGTTAATATAATATATAAACTGTATTTGTATATACTAGAAACAAACAATTGGAAATTCAAAATTTAAAAATAACCCATTTACAATGATACCAAACCACAAATTACTTAGCAACATATTTAACAAAACATGGCCAAATCCTCCACACCAAAAACTGAAAAGCATTAATGAAATTGTAGGAAACCATAATAAATGTATTGATCTATGGATTCTATAGAATTAATAGGTTTTAAATCTATGAATTGGAATGCTCATAATTAAGATGACAAATTTTAAAATTATTCTAAAGATTCAATAGATGACAAAGTTTCAGCACTTATTTTATAAACCTAAAAGAATTAGACATGTAAAGAAAACAAAAATATTTACTACTGCAACGTAGGCTAGGATGGATTACATAGAATACAAAAATCATGAAGCCTAATGTAAAAAAATAATTAGTTGGTTCTCACTAAAATTTTAAAAAATTAATATTGAAACAGTTAATTAAAAAGATATAAATGAAAGCTACATACTGGTAGAAATATATACAATATAAGGCAAATGACTTATTTCCAGAATATATAAAAATGCCTATAACTCAATAAGGTAAACCATCCAACATAAATTAGGCAAAAGGTTTGTGCATTTTACAAAAGAAGAGATAAAAATGGGAAATAATGATATGAAAAGATACCCAATATCATTAATTGTCAAGGAAATGCAAATTAAATCACAATGAGATACTATTACACATTCATTTAATTTTAGAATTACTAAGATGAAAAAGAATGAGCATACCAAGTATTGGCAAGGTTTTGGAGGAACTCTCATATACTGCTGGTGGCAACATAAAATGGTACTACAACCTGGCATATTGTTTACATAAAATATTAAATGTACACTTAGTTTGTGACCCAGCCATATCTATACATTTAAACATATCATATTACATACAAATACATGTATTTATATATTATATATTTGTACTTAATATATAATTATCATATATGTATATTTTATATGTGTGTTATATAATGACTTGTATGTGAATGTTCTTAGCAAATTTGTTTGTAGTGGTCCTAATGGAAAACAACTTAAATGTCCATGAATAAGTGACTAGAAACTCGGCCATGAGAAGGAATTAATTATTGATATACAGGGTATGAATATCAAAATCCTTACACAGGGTAAAAGAAGCCGGGCAATGAAGAGTTCATACTCCATGGTTCCACGGACATACAATTCAAGGCCATGTAAACTAATTTACATTTTGAGATAGCAGGTCAATTTTTTCCCGGAGACAGGGATGGATTGCAGAATGCATTGCATATGGGCATAAGGAAACTTGGATGATGCTAGAAATGTTCATTACCTTAATTCTGTGGTTGATTTCATATGCATATACAAGTGTCAAAACTATTTATATTGTAGTATTCAAATATATGTTATTTACTTCAATGATAACTCAATAATGTCAGCAAATATTTAAAAATCTGACAGTAACAAACATTTGGGGAAATAGGAGTGTCATTGTCAGCTGCTCAGAATTTAAGTAGACACATTTGACATATTCTGATGAAATTGGAAATAAACATATCTGAACTCATATATTCTAATTCTGCAAAGGAAATTAGAGAGGATTCTTACTGTAGCATGATTTATAATAACTAAGATATTTAAACTAGCAAAATATTTATTAGCAGGTGGACGATTGAATAAAATGTGACATAGTTATATAAGACACTATATGATGCTATTATACAAATAAACTACATTTTAAATAGAAATATGCTTAGTTGATGTAAAAACATCGTAACTGAGTGAAAAGAGAAACATGGTAGAGTATTATATATATAATATTATATAATTTATGAAAATTAAACAAACATCAAAACTACATATTGCATACATAAACTACATGTGTTATGGATATCCATATATACACTTATAAAAATAGGCATATATATACAGTCAATATATAGTATAAATAGTATAAATGGATATATATTTATTATATGCAAATGCCCTTTACTCATTATATGTTTTTTTCTTGAAGGTAAAGTTAGTGTATAAGGAAAGAAAACTGGAGGCATCTCAGAGCTTAGGAGGCTTTACTTTTATCCAGAATACATCATTCCCTAAAATATCTTGAACAAATATTAATTTCACAACTATTAATTCTGAGTGCTTGGGATATGGGTATTTGTTATATTATTCTTGATCATTTTAAAAACTTCTCAAATACACTAACAATACCTTGTACATTTATATGTTCATGTATGCAAATATGTATGTATCAGTGTGTGTGTGTAAATGTCTAACACATAGATTGAAAAGGAGATAAACAAAAGCTATAATAGTTCTTACTTTAGACAAAGAAGATGGGATTTAGGATGGGCAATTTGCAGTGAGCAAGAAGGGGTCAGTTAGTCAACAAGGATTTTACTTTTACTCATGTTGTTCAAATTTTGACAATGAGAATAACTGTATTTGTGTTTTACCTGTGCGTGTGAAATGAAGGCCTCATGGAATGAAGTTAATGATAAAATGGCAGCAGCCTGGGTCAAGTGCTGTGGTACAGCCCAGCATATGCCACCTTCAGGGTCCTGAGGAAGGCTGGTGATGGAAACAGAATGGTCCCTTAGAGCTTCTGAGAAGGTGACTCCTGAAAAAAATCAACAATTTAACTTGGCTCTGTAATTCAGGAATCCATAGGGAAAAGGTACATTCTCGATTTCGCTAGCATCTAACCAAAATCTAGCACTTCTGTCAACTGTGAGTGAGAGCATCCACCCTCATTGGTACAGACAGCCGTGGCCTCTTCTTATCGCCCCAAAGTCATCATATATCAAAACACCATTAACTCATCATGAACTGAAAATTATAGCAGTAATTTGATTTCTTGCAAGGCCTGGCTATTCCAACGTGTTAATAAAAAGGACATATATTGTTTTAATCTGGAATTTGTTATTTTTAGAAATTTTAATAACTAACTTCTTTTGTGTTCATGCATATATTACAGTTTTATAAAAAATGTTGTTCCGAGATGGGATAAATACGTTTTACTAAACTTCCCAGTGAGTCCATGACAGATAGAAAATGTTAAGAAACTCTGTGCAGAAGAAAGATTCACAGAAGGGTTTGTGATGGGCAGGTGGACTGGCAGGTGGATGGAGGAGGGGCACGGAGCAGGCGAAGGAGCTGAATTGAACTCGGGGCGTGAGAGCGTGATGGGATATGGCACGGTGGACCTCAGCTCATCAGTGACTTTTCCTGTTGCAGATACAATTTTTCCTCCATAGTTACCCTAAGGAAAATACAATTCTATCCTTATCAGTCTAATCAGCAGGTGGTTTGATTCAGGCAGTGAATAACTTTGGAGCATGAAAGCATATCATGAAAAAAAAAACGCTTCTTGGATCCTATTCTTCACCCCACATTACATGAGAAAGTTATTATCCTCAGAGTTTAAACATGAGTTCATAGTCTGTAATTGCCACAGGATACACTGTTAAAAAACATCCCCTGAGATGCCCATGATCAAACCTGATCTGATTAGCAAATTGGGGTGTCTCCATGATTGCCAACATCCACGTGGAAAATGCATTTTGTCTGGATCATTCAATATATTGTCTTCAAATGAAATTTACTTGGGACTGTAATATACAAAAATAAAAGCAAAGCTGCCCTTCTTGGTAAGCTAATGGGAAAGTAGGAACTCTGCCCACTTTTCCGTCACCTTGTCTGTCAAGGTGGCCCTGGAGGGTACTGTGCTCAGCCTAAGGCTCCACGTCCATCAGCATCTGGACACTTGGAGGCACATCTTTTTCTCTGGAATGGCTCTTTTTAATCTCTGCTTTTGAAAGTGTACAGCCCCAGCTCTCTGCTTTTAAAGTATTATCATCATCACATATTATATATATAATATCTATTTCAACTATATATTAGTATTTCAATATGTAACATAATATATTGCATTGCATTTATTATATACAATACATTGTATCATTAATATAGCATGTTAATGATATTTTATGATATATATTTTATATATGACTCAATTTTTCAATTTTTGCTTTGAGATTGGTACCTCTTCAGCATAGATCGGGGCACTGTGCAGAACAGTAGGGAGGGGAAAATCCTGTCTCTTCTCTCGTGTATTCATTCATCTTACCTTCTGCGTCACTGGCCATGAAAGAGTTCTTAGAGTTCTTTGGTAAGCATAACCTCAATTTTAGCTCAATAATATTTTGCTTAGTTTATTAACATGTAGGTTTTTCTCAACTTCAATACCTTCAACTCTTGAGTAATCATTCCTTTCATACATCAGAGGTTGATACTTCTACTTGGCCTTTCTACATTGAATTCCAGCCTTGCTATAACAAATTACAAGTGAAAATTTTGAAATATTTTATGTTGGCATTAGCTGCCACTCAATAGTTCTACTTTGGCCATTTCACCAGGATATATTTAATTATGTAACTTTAATACTATATATTTTATTATATTTTGTTTCATTATCTTATAAAAGTGGGGAGAAAAACAAGAGATTCCTATTGTATCGAATACAGTTATACATAGTTTGTAGAAATGTCAAAGGCACAGCTCTCCTTTTTCTGGATTGGCTGGCTACTCATTGATGATAAGCCTCTCTATACCAGTTCAATTATGGTAGAAAGATCAGTTTTGTGAACTCGTAGAATTAAATTGTATTATCAGCCCTGGCTCATATGGCTCAGTGGATTGAGTGCCAGCCTGTGAATCAAAGGGTCACCAGTTCGATTCCCAGTCAGGGCATATGCCTAATGTTACAGGTCAGGTCCCCAGTGGGGGGTGCATGTGAGAAGCAACTACACATTGATGTGTCTCTCCTTTTCTTTTTCCCTCCCTTCTCCTCTCTCTAAAAATACATAAATAAAATCTTTTTAAAAATTATATTATTAAAGATATTTAGTTAGGAACACAAAACATTTCCTTATCTGTCACCCTATAGCACATGTATTACTCAATCAAATTCTGCTCTTTCAACAGCTGTACAGACAGCAAAATGAGGAGGCATCCCATGCAGTTCCTGGTTTCCCACTGTCTGTGTACTACAGTGGTCCTGCTTGCTGATAGTGCCACATGCTCTGTAGCTCCGAACAAAGCACTTAAACCTTCTCAACCTGTCCCCTCATTCATGAAACGGTAAGGGTTTGACTAGCTGATCTCTAAAGCCCCTTCCAGAGCCACTGTTATAAGACTTAATAGTCAATGGATTGAGTCAAGATACAGTCCTGGCCTTCCCGCAGCGGTTACATAAACCAGGAGTTAGCCCACGCCTTCGGCTGTCTGTGACTCCGTATACACCGTATTTTAGTGTATTGATTGGGTGACAACCTTTTCAAAATAAGACATCCAGTGGGCTGCCCTTTTATATCACATGCTGTTTTTACCTTGGCGCTTTCAAAGCCGTGTATTCTCTTTAGATAAAGTATAAACTTATTTTATTATACCTGAGAAATTCTGACATTAAAGTAAAAGGTTTTCAAAACAAAATCAATAAGCATCAACTTTCCTCCAACACAATGCCTTAAAATGAAATGCCAACTAGTAATTTAGTCCCAGATCTGTTCATGACTTTACCAAAGTAGCTTCAGATGACTTTTTTTTTCCAGCTAGGAAATTGATGTCATACATTACATCTAAATAGTTTAAATCTGTGCACCACTAGTAAACTGGCTGAGGAAGTCTCCAGTCTGTGCAATATTAATTCAGATAAGCTTGAGATTTGTTAGCATAATAATGAGGTAATAGTTTGTCTAATTTAATCTTGACACGGTGATACGTGACACTTCAATAATAGCTAATGTGACCTTAAAGGTTAATGGTGGCATCACTCATCTGAAGTGACAGACTACCTCAGGTTCTCCTGCAGTCGATCTTAATTCTTTTCTTCTTTATTAGGTTACTGGCGTAGTAATGAAGCTTTAGTGAACTGTTATCTAGAATTGCAAACTCAGCCAAATTAGTTCCAGAGGTCACATGATGAGACACTTCATTGCAACAGTCAGTGGCAGCACTGTTATGACAGTGGACACGAGGAGGCAGAAATGTTACTACGCAGATCTCAAGTTCACGGGAACACTTAGGGGGGCTTCGGTGTATGGATCTTCCTCAGCTACAAAGATGAGGTGTTCTCAGGCTCTTGGACTAACATTTACACCCTTCTCTCGCTTGCGCAACAAGCACACGTGGGGCAGCTGCCCTGCATAAAACACAGGGCTTGGTGGTGGGAAGAGAAGTGAGATGGACCTTGCCCCTGGCTGGTGTAGCTCAGTGGATTGAGCGTGGGCTGCAAACCAAAGCATCACAGGTTCAATTCCCAGTCAGGGCACATGCCTGGGTTGCAGGCCATAACTCCCAGCAACCGCACATTGATGTTTCTTTCTCTCTCTCTCTCCCTTCCTTCCCTTTCTAAAAATAAATAATAAAAATAAAATTTTATAAAAAAAAAGAAGTGAGATGGACCTCAGTGGGCACTAGGCTATAATGAATAAAATCTCAAAGAACGACAATGAATAGACCAATCACTGGAACAGAAGGTAATGAGCACCGTTGCCTTATGAGAGAAAATAACACAGTGCTTTCCAATTCACGGGAGGCCAGGAGAAATTTCTCCCAAGGAGAGGCCTAAGGAAAGCCATTTATTCCCTGGGTCACCCTTGGAAGCAGGGGAATTCAAAAATGTTCTGACTGAAACACACCTTACTCTTTCTGCATCCTTCTCTATTATCTCTGCATCTTCTGTTACTCTACGGTGGTGACGCCGGAGAGGGAGAAAGAGAGAAAGGGAGAGAGGGAGGGAATAAGATAAATATAAAGGGATGGGATGGGGTACAGAAAGGTAGTTTTTGGTCATCAAGATATAGAGGGACTAGCTTCAAAAACATGGCTGTCTAAGCAGCCTGAGAAAGGAAATCCAGGTGAATGATCCTGAGTGCAGAGGCGTGTGTGTGGGTTCTTCCAACCCGTGTTGGGAGGCGTAGTAAGGAGCTAGACCGTCTTTAGAGTGGGAAGTTTAGAAACCCGTGGAACGCGAACTAAACATTATGCTTCGGATACCCTCTGGGGTGCTCTCCTTTTTGGACTCTTCTCGTGTGGTTCTCGAACATTCGGCCTGTCTCTTCAGCGTTAAGAAAGCCAAGGGGGGATTTGTGTTGAGTCAGGAAACAATGGACAGTAGCGCCCCCTCCCTGACAGCTTCACTTCCTGCAGTTTCAGTTAGGCTGAAAATATTAAAACAACAATTTCCAGAAACAAGCAATTTATAAGTCTAACGTCGTGCGCTGTCCCGAGTCCAGTGATGGAACCGCGCGCCACCTGGCCCGCTCTGCCCTGCCCTGCAGGGACACGCAGGGCCCCGCTGTCCAGCGTGTTCAGACTGTACCCACAGGACAGTGTTGTGAGAGATGGCGAGGGGCCATATTTATGTACCTTTCATTCAAGTATATTGTTATAATCATTTTATTTTATTATTAGTTATTATTGCTCATTTCTTACTGTGCCAATGTATAAGTTCGACTTTATCACTAAGTAGGTAGGGGATAGAAAGAAACAGCATGTGCAGGGCTTGGTTTCAGGCACCCTCTGGGGGTCTTGGGACACGTCCCCACAGTTAAGGGCTGGGGCCTACCGTATCTTAACGCTCCCACTCTGTTTATCGGTCAGATTTGGGAAGGCCCTGCCCTGGAGGACAAAGACCCCATTTACTCACTTTTGGGTTATTCCCCTCACACACACCCCTCCCTCCTCCCTCCTGCTCAGTTCCTGGATTGATTGAAAGCGTTCAATAAAGTTTTGATTCAAGAGAAATGAATTGATTGGGCTAAATTATTCCGTGCGGCTGCCACGTGACCTTCAAGCCACCGTTGAATGTATTTTTGTAGAGAACTCAATTCATTTATATAATGTATCAGCTCCCTCTTGTGACTATCCGGCAGCCAATTTTACAAAGAGGAAATACAGACACTTTTTCTTTATCTGCTTCCATTTCCTTAGTTCATTGCTTAGGAAAGAGTTGCTGCTCAGGGATAATTACACCCTCGTGCAAAGAAAAACCTAGGTCCTCAAAATCAGTGAAACTGGGGCCCTTCATCTCAGACTCCGAAGGCCTGTTCTTACCCACGTGATTCCTTTTGTAAAGGCCTTGTGCAATTACTGGCAGAGGGAATGCCCTGCCAACCTGTAGATACCAAGTGCACGATTCAGCTCCAGTGCTAGCAGGTGAGCTCACACAAGTATCACCTCAATAATACTATGGTGCCATTTATTTTCCAGTGCCAATATTTCTCAGAGTCCATTAACACCATCTAACGTCATTTTCTCTAAATACCAAGAATAAAATAAAAATAATAGAAAAGCAGTCATCAACTCTTACCTTTTCCTTATCATCTAAATATATCTTTTAAATCCATCTATTCATCGTATCTTAAATGAACTCTAATCCATTTTATTTTGTAGAATAACTATGTCTTTTGTTATGCCTTTTCTCGTTTGCCTCACCTTGTGTTCAGCCTGGGAGGTTGATGCTCTCGTCACTACCCTTTGGCATAAGCAGGGGCTATGGACATGGGAATCTCGGCAAAGTTCATTCTCAGCTAGCAAGTGGTGAAAATGAACGTAGGTCCCAGTCCTGAGACCCGGTTTTCTGACTTTAGGACCAGCGTTTTTCATTTATACAAGTGCTTTCAAAGACTTGAAAGAGCCACCTGCCGCTAAGCACATTAAGGTCACCCAGGCACTCGCAGGCTGCGGCATCAGGTGCCCACAGTAGCCTTGTTAACGCAGAACCTCTGACTTCCGCTGTGGTCCTTCACCCATGTGATTTCTGTATATACTTCTTCAGTGCTCACATCTTCATCCCTTTCCCCTTCCGATAAAAACTAATCCTTAAACTAAGTTTAACGCAGTTATTAAATAGTCTTCCATGCAACCGTGTTACAAATATTTACTGAAGTCCTACTGTGTGCCACACACAGAGCCCAGGAGGCTGTGACAGATGAGTGAGTTATCGTGGTTGACATGCTTGCTTGCGTTGTCACTGGGGAAATCAGCCATCAGACTGATTAGCCTTACCATTGGCTTTGGATGTGCGGGAGGCGTTCAAATTGAGATTAATGATTCAATCCTTTTTCAAAACAGACAAGTCTCTCAAAAGAGAAAGTCAAAGGAACAGAAGGAAACAAGTTGTTTTGATAACCCAGTGAGAAGCGGGAGGAAGAAGACCTCAGGTAGTCCAGACACGCCACGCAGGAAGGCTGAAGCGGGAAGACGACAGGTCAGAAATCCACTTAAAACCGTCTCACTGTGTACCCAGCTACCCAGCCCGGTCCCTTCAGCCCCCACAGGTCCCTTTTGACGGGAACTCACCGTGCGGCAGGTGAGGGAATTTGCAACAGAGCACGATCAAAAGCAAATCGGGTAAGTGGGGGAAAGCAATTACACAGGGAGATCATTAATTGGAGGGCTTATCTCTTCAGTGAGTTTGGAATGTATAAGCTGCCCTGCTGGGCATTGAATTTCATGCTCTCCTATTGTTTGCGGGGAGCTGGCTGCGTGTGGGAGGGGCTGAGTGATTTGCCAGAGTGTTGTAGGAACACCAGCAATCAAAAAGCCAGTGGGCTCTGAAAAGCCGGGAATCGAGTGAAGATGAAAAGGCATGGAGGCTGAAGCGAATTGGGACTTTTTACTGAAATAGAGCTCGAAGCCGAAGAAGTACAGTCAGTAATAAAGGGCCGTAAAGAGAGAGGCAGGCCAGAGGGTATTGGGAAAGTTCTCGCTGAGATCTCATTTCATCCATCAAATTTAGATGCCTGCTGGGACGAGGTCTACCTGGGCCTCCCGTAAAAGGTGCTCTGAAGTTCAAAAAGCGTATAAAAAAAGGGCCTGTTAGGAATCGCACACATATATCGTGGGGAAATAAGAAGCCATTCTAAACCGTTCACATCTCTAGACAGAGCAGGAGGAAACATGAGGAAGCAGCGGGCCCATTAATTTAGACACTCATACTCCATTCTTTTCTCCCAGGTGCTCACCTGCTTGGAAATCCAAACCCCATAGCGCTCTCCCAGCAAGCCGTGCCTCCTCTGCCCTGCTTTCTCAGCCTGGGCCCAGCGTTTGAGTCCTGGCTCTGGTGGTGATTTGCCTCTGAAACGGGTCAGGTTGGGAATGCTTCATGATGGCAGAGTAGCATCTGCCATAACACCGCCCCGGGCCCCGCCGAAACTCGGCAGCTTTGCCTCATGCTTTTCTACCTTGACACATGCTACGATGTCTTTCTCAAGACTGTGAATCCCTCTCCAGCCTTTAGAACTTTCTTCAGATGTGGGTTCCTCAGGGCGACCTCCTCTGACCCTCAGGTTAAATAGCCTGGCGGCAGCCTGCGTCTCTCATTTGAAACACCGGTTTTTGGACATTTATCTTCGTCACAAAACTGGATGCTCAGTGCGCGGAGGGCTGCACCTGCGGCGGCCTCTGGTGGCCCTGCTTCTCGGCTCAGTGCCTGGCACTGCTGAGCCCCTGCTGACTATCTGCCGTCTTTGCTCTTCCTTTCCAGTGGGTCGTGAAATCCACGTGGTCCAGGCCTCCGCCTTAGATTTGTTTCCTTAGGTCGTAACAACTTATTGATGTGAAAGCGTGTTAAATAGATATTAAGTGTGTGTTTAATGAACAAAAGCTAGAAGAGAATGTCCAGGGCAGGGTTTCTCAATCTAGGCACTACTGACAATTTGGGCCACATGGTTCTGTGTTGAGGGCAGCCATCTGTGGCCTGTAAGATCTCTACAGCAGCCCCGGTCTCCACCCACTAGGTTTCAGTGGTAGTCCTCACGATTGTGAAGGCCAAAAATGCCTCTGGGTATTGTTAGGTGTTCTTGGTGGAGCTGGGGCAGTGGGGGTGGGGGTGCAATGTCACCTCAGGCTTTGAACTGCGGATCTAGAGTGCACGTTTTTTAAATCACTCCAAATTGCCAGACATGGGGGGAAAAAGTGACCCATGAGGTATGGATAACAATTATAATATTTATGTATGATTATTTGAAGTTTATTTTCATTGAGTCAGGCTATCATCTAAGCTGTTTAGGCAGTGAGTTTTTATGTAGGCAGGTAAAGGAGTTATTAAACTCTCTGAGAATATTCCTATAAGGACTAAATTCGATAATGTGCACAAAAATATCCTAGATCAGTGCCCAGCTCAGAGTAACGCTTCAGTTAATATTATTTCTCTTTCCTTGATCTGATTAAAGCATTTGGTTTCAAATGGTCACAGCTAACAATGAAATATTGGGAAGAGTTTAGTCGAATGAAAACACACACACACACACACACACACACACAGTCTATTTAGTTAATTTTTTGTAAAGGCACAGCTTTTGGACCACTTGATTGACTGAGTTCTTTGTTAGGAGACTGGTGTGTTCATACAGAGAGCTGGTTAAGTTTCTTTCCTGCTGGGAAACACTAAATTACATCCCACCAACGTCAGCTCCCCGGAGGGACTCACACAGTGGTTGACTTTGGAGTTCACTGAAGGTGAGGGTTTGAGCTACATTAGGTCAGATTTCCTCCATGGAGCAGGACAAACACAAATTTATAAGGCCAGGCTTCTTGCTATAATTTCCCAGAGTTGAAGGCCACTGGTTTTCCCTTCCCCCACCTCTTTCCTGGAAAGAAAGTATAGGAACTATCCCCAGAGGCTACTGGAAGAAGGGGAGTTTCTCGGTAAGTAGATCTTTTTTTTTCCTTTTCTTTCACACTCAGGGGGATTCATGGCTGGCTGAGTAGTAAATTCACTCTCAGCGTTTCAGCTCACGAAGAAAGAAGTAATAAGAGAAGCTCTGTATGGAGATTGGCCAAAAAGGAAAATGGACAATAAGCAAAAGGAGTTTATAAGAAAACAAATCCTGCCTGAAAAAAAATGTGATTGCTGTTTTTGGAAAGAATTACAAAATTGGAAGGTGCAGGGAAGTGTAGATATCATGTAATTTAAATTGAGGCAAACGCTGGCTACAACAATTTGTGAAATGAGATTTGCAAGAACAAACAGTCAATTTAGATTGCAGTGTAGCTGTGAGCTGTAGCAATAAGCCTGAAAGAGTGTGAGGATATTGGGGGTAAGGAGGGGAGGTCTGTAGATAGGTCTGGAGAACACCTGAGATTATTATAGCAGAGATTATTATTATTATCACGGTAATTCAGTGAGCTGTATTCTCATATTTGGGCTCGGACTAAAATTGCCTGCTCGGCCATATCTCCCAAAGTGTGAACTACTGTGGTGTGTAGAAACTCCTCAATACATTTTTGTTTCTTGTGATTTTATGCAGGCGTTTTCTCCATGACTTCTAAATTTAACACTAAGAAAAGTTTTATACTTCTTACCTTTTTTCCAAAATAGGATTCCTTTCCTGTAAGACACGTGCATATAAATACAACGATTTTACGTAGTTACGAGATCCTAGGAGAATCGTAACCGCTCTGGCCTCTGTCCCCATATTTGGAGAAGGAGAAAGGTTTGGTAGCTTCCACAAAGCATGGATTCTTCTCCTTGACTCCTTTCTGCTTGAAATCAAATCCATTTCTCTCTTGCTTACTTTATCTTAAGATGAAATCAGACTGAATAAAAAAATGGGTGTTCGGGCTTCCATGGATAGCCCCAGCCTAGTTATGACTTAGAATCTGATTAAAGGGCATCGGTGCTTACATGGTGAGCAAGGCATAGGACAGACCAATGTCGACTGAAAACCAGAAGCCTGTGAAGTGACGTCAGAGATGTGTAGAAAGGACCAAACAGGCCAGGAAGCTAAGGGAAATCAGTGAGGGGGTGTCTACTACTTATTGGCTCTTTGGCCTTGGACAACTTACTCCTCTTTGCCTTCTTCATGTTTAAAATGGAGTTTTCCTTTTTTTTTTTCTGTAAACATTTTCTAGAAATAAGGAAGAGCCTGAGCCTATAAAAGAGGAGAGGCAGTGTTCCCGGGGGCCTAAAATAGCGATAAAGGACAGGATGCCATGAGAAGACTCGTAAGGGGAGGTGAAGCTGCTCAGAGTAATTCCTCTTCTTTATCGAGGAATATTGTGTAGATTCGTCTCATTCCAGTTAGCCTGCGGCCTCGGCCAGATGGCTAATGGGTGGCCGACACATTGTAGTTGTCCCTTTGTGACTTGACTTTTGAATTATACGCAGGCTAATTACCAACTGCCTCCTTACCTGACTGTATTAGTTTGCTTAGGCTGCCATAACAAAATGCTAGATTGAATGGCTCAAGCAGCATACATTTATTTTATTATGGTTCCGGAGGCTAAAAGTCCAAGATCAACATGCCAACAAGTTTGGCTCCTAATAAAGTCACTCTCCTTGAGCTGTAGATGGTGTCTTCTTGCTGTGTTTTGGCCTGGCCTTTCCCCTGCCTTTTAGAAGGCTTTAAATTCTATCAGGTTAGGGCCCCACCCTTATAACCTCATTTAACCGTAAGTGCCTCACTTAAAGACCGTATCCCTGAATATAGTGACATTGAGAGTTAGTGCTTTGACATACGGGTTTTGGAAAGAGGGACGCATTCAGTTCATAATCTCAGCCATTTATTCGTCTGTCCTCCTTAATAACTACAGGCTCCATGGCAGAGATGCCAAAGGAAAAGTACAATAACAGTAGTTTCTTGAGTAAGCTATTTGTAGGTCCCAGGACAGTTTGTATACATGGTCTGGACCTGTGTTTCTGCTGATTCTCACTTATGAATACATTTATCTGGAGTAATGTATCAGAAATTTTCAGGCCACCAAGTAGAAGTGGCATTGGACTTTGTGTTACACATTTTAATTTTGTTACTTATTCACTGTGTGGCCTCAGATAAACCACTTTTTGAGTTATCTGAGCCTCTGTTTCCTATGGATAAATAAGAATGACAGGTAGTATTTCTGGTTGAATCCGGGTAAACTACTACTAAATTACCTCTTTACCATTTCACATGCGCCCTGTAACTCCTTGTTACTCGTTACACTCCTTCCCCATTTCAAGACCAGCCCTTAGTCTACCTCTTCCATGAAGACTTCCATGACGACCTAAAATATTCTCTCCTATTAGTAACCTGATCGGATTCCCATGGTGCTTCAAGT
Organism: Phyllostomus discolor; assembly: GCF_004126475.2. NCBI lineage: Eukaryota > Metazoa > Chordata > Mammalia > Chiroptera > Phyllostomidae > Phyllostomus > Phyllostomus discolor. The sequence goes on from NC_040903.2 coordinate 9,799,797, forward strand.
TATTAACTTGTCCTGGAATTCTTTCTGGACATCCCCACTAACTTTGAGAGCAGAGGTTTTGTAATTTAAATTTTTATTCTTATTATATTCTTTAGTAAGGCCTCTGCACATTTTATAAGTGTAAAAACTTATTTCTTACTTACGTTATTACTTACATTATTACGTTAATTACTTATGTTATTTCTTAAATTGAACAACTGAATATAGTTTTAAAAATGAGTATTTGTGATAGAAAAAAAGAAGAAAACATCCCCAAGAAAATTTCAAAGATACCCCTGGCTGATTTTTGTGGTTGTCACCTCAGCTTCTGTCCTAAAACCTAACACATGCTTCTCTGATTGTTTATTTACTTATCCGTCTCCCCCACTATATTCTGAGATCATAAAAGGTATGGTTCTGTCTTCTTCTTCTTTATGTCTCTAGGGCTAATACACTGCCTATTAGCTCAAAGGTTTTTAACACATTGAATGAAGGAGGTATGTTATTGAAAGGCAGAGATTTCACTCAACTTTTGTTATGTTTCTACCTGTTAAATGTTTGTATCCCCAGGACCTTATGCTGGGAGCTAGTGTCCCTTCATTGGTTGAACAAACATTTGTTATGTGAAACAATAAATTACATAGAAGAAAACATATGTTCTGCCCTGGCTGGGGTGGCTCGGTTGTTTGGAGCATCATCCTGTAACTGAAGGATTGTGAGTTTGATTCCCAGTCAAGGCACATACCTAAGTTTGGGTCCAATACCTGTTTTGGGCACATGTGGGAGGAGACTGATCAGTGTTTCTCACATTGAGGTTTCTCATGTTGATGTTTTTCTCTCTCCTTTCATCTTTCACTAAAAAAAGAAAGAAAGAAAAAATGTTTGTGGGTGAAGATAAAAGAAAAGAGAGAGAAGAAAGCATAGGTACTAAACTTATGGACCTTGGTCTTAGGGAACATTTATGAATTTTGACCCCAAAGGCAAGAGGAGTAAAGGCAAAAATAAATGAATGAGACTGTATCAAACTAAAGGGTTTCTGCAGAGCAAAAGAAACCAACAACAAAGCAAAAAGACAACCAACAAAACGGGAGATTGTATATGCAAATAATTGCTCTGACAAGGGGTTAATATCTAAAATATATAAAGAACTCAGACAACTCAATACCAAACAAATAATCTAATTAAAAATGGGCAGTGGACCCGAACAGACATCTCTCCCAGAAGATATACAAATGGCCAGCATCTATATGAAAAGATGTTCAAGTTCACTAGCTATTAGGGAAACGCACATTGAAGCTACAATGAGATACCACCTCACACTGTTAGAATGGCTACTATCAACAAGACAGGTAATAACAAGTGTCAGAGGAAAAAGAACCCTCACCCACTGTTGGTTGAAATTATACTGGTACAGCCGCTATGGAAAACACTCTGGTGGTTTCTCAAAAAATTAAGAATAGAGTTACTATATGACACAGCAATTCCTATTTTGGTTATCTACCCCCCAAAATTCAAAACCATTTATTCACAAAGACATATGCACCCCCATCTTCACTGCAGCATTATTCACAGTGGCCAAGCCATGGAGACAACCCAAGTGTCCTTGGATAGCTGGTTGGGTAAAATAGATGGGTGGTGCATACATACTATGGAATGCTACTCAGCAGTAAGAGATACAGCCACTTGCAATGACATGGATGGACCTTGAGAATATTACACTAAGCAAAGGAAGTCAGTTAGAAAAAGTGAAGAACCATATGATTCATTCCTATTTGGGAACAAAACTGAAACTTATATACACAGGTGACAGTATGCTGGTTACCAGAAGAAAGGGGGTGATGGTGTAGTAAATAGTAAAGCGGGCCAAATATATGGTGACAGAAGATGAGTTGATGGGGCTGTGGGCAGAGAATGCAGTATACCGATGGTGTGTCATAGAAATGTACACTTGAAACCTATATGATCTTACTAACCAATGTCACCCAATACGTTTAATAAAAACTAAGTAAACATTTATAGAATACCTACAATATGTTAGGATCTATAATAGCAGTGTGAATCTATAGGGACGAAAGACCTAGCTCCTACCTTCGGTGCTTCAGTCCTGTAGAAGGGGTCCTTCCAGGAGACAGATCATTACACAGCACTGCAATGTGAGATGCACGGTGATGGAAGGAAGCACAGGAGCTTCAGAGCCCGGAGGGAAACCCAACTCTCCCACGCACTTGCTCTCTCCTCCCTCATACACACCGGGCTCTCTCCCACCTCAAGGCTTCCACACGTGTCCTTCCATCTGCCTGGCACATGATCTTCCCCACTGTCCATACGATCAGCTCCCAGTAATTATTCTTATTTCAGTTTAAATGTCATTTCCAAAGAAAGACATTCTCGATATTCTTGTAGATCTGCCTTTATTCTTCTTTTTGACATTAGCTTTGTTTTCTTCATGACATTTATGAAATTCCACACTGGAATTATGTAATTTGTTGATTTGTGTACTATCTGTCTTCGCTATTACACTCTGCAGGGGAGGAGCTGTGGGTCTTTTGTGCAAAACTGTCTGAAGCACAGAACCATCCTTGGAATAAACACAGAGCTCAGTAAACATCTGCTGATTGAATAAATGTGAGAATGAATGAGCAGAGAATGCCCAGCCCTGAGGGATCCAGGGAAAAGAGGACACGAAAATAACTAGCAAGTAATGTGTCTTTAGAATTACTTCACTATGCAAAGTGCTTTGATCTTCCTCTCTGCACATTTTTTATAAGCAACATTTTGCAGATGAGAAAATAAAAAAACAAACCTAGTGCTAAGTCCCACTTCTAGACACAAATAAATAATACATGGTGGTATGAGAGCTCCTAGTCAGGTTTATTTTGACCCAAATCCTCTACTTTTCCATGACTTATAGCAGCACCTCTAGGGGATGCAGGGATTGCTACCCTGGCTATTCATTTCCTTCTGAGGAAACAAATACTTCAGTACTCCAGTGCATCTTACAAACAACAACATGCCTGGATGCAGGCAGATGGGTAAATGAATTCCTGTTGCTTTTTTTCGAAGTCATGCACACCCTTTAATTTCTGCCTCTGGAATCCCCCCTCCTGTTATAATGTTCATGATGTTCCATTCTACATTACTTCGGCCCCTATTCAGATAAGGGATATTAAATTTATGATAACATCTTGCATCTCCATCCACTTTGCATATTCTGCATCAATTGCTTTGTTCACTATTAATTCTTTGCTTCATCGGAGTTAATTCTTTTATTAACAACCACAAGTTTCAATGGCCTGTCTAGCCAATATATAATTCCTTCTTCCATTCCTTTTATGTATTATTAAATTCTCTAAGTGAATTATTTAACTTTGCATAGCATTTTGGGATAGGATTTGCATGAAACATTGTACCAACTAAAAACATATCATATTAAAATGTCTATAATTGCTTGAAGGGATTGCCCCTGGGGAATGCATTGTGCTGTATATAATAGCTGTGGGGAAATCGTGAGTTATAATGTGACAGCAACATGAAACAAACAAACAAAAAGTGACAGAGTCACATGGAAAGATTTGACTTGCACGCAAACCGATAAAATGTGTGTATGTACCATCTGAGATTTTTTTTTAATTCCTTTTCCTTTTCCCTTCAAATTGAAAGGGGGGAAAGGGATTTTCTGCCTTGATTAATCCCTACAACAATTTTAATACCATACAATTGTATGGTGTGGGCATTGTTATCTCTTTGCTATAGATAAGTCTAAGATTATCTGTAACACAAAATGAAAGATGATTGCTGATTTAAAGGCGTTTCTGATTTCAAAGTTTCTGGCCTTTCTCTAAATTCTGCTTATTAAGAGAGCATGTGGCAGAGGGTATAGTGTAACTGAGTGGCTTGAACTCTGCCATCAATGACTTTTGTCACAGAGCTGAGCAAGGAATGGGTCAGGTGTTTTAAAGGGACAGATGTAGCCCTGGCTGACATAGCTCAGTGGATTGAGCGCAGACTGCGAACCGAAGTGTCACAGGTTTGATTCCCAGTCAGGGCACATGCCTGGGTTGCAGGCCAGCAACCGCACATTGATGTTCCTCTCTTTCTCTTTCTTCTTCCCTTCTTTCTCTAAAAATAAATAAATAAAATCTTTAAAAACAACAAAAAAGGACAGATGTGTTTAACAAGTCAGAGAGTGTTTTCTTCTAGAACATTTTTTCTAGAGCTTGAGCCTGAAAGCCAGAACCCCCTAATTGTATCAGCTCTCCTCAAGCACAGCAGCTCTGGCTGTTGCTAAAACATTTTCATTTGAATTCCTTTGCCTGACCATGAAAGCCCTTGGGAATCTAGACCCACTCATGGGCTCAAGCTAATTACCATGGTTTCCTCATTTTTCTCTGGTCCAAGGACTTACCTCTATCTTTGAAACATTCTTCTTTCGTGTCTTCTTTCAGACACTCTTATTTCTAGATGGTGGAACAAATCAGTGAATACTCCTCATCCGGTTTTCTTAGGAGGTGGGAGTGGGGAGATAAGACGTCACACCCATCTCTGACACCCAGAGAAGCAGAGAGGACCTGGGTGTCAAGTGCAGCTGGTCTTTGCCTTAGCTCAGGCTACCACGGCAAAAGGCCATGACCAGTTAACTTATCAACAACGGAAGGTTTTTTCTTGCAGTTCTGGATGCTGGAAGTCCACCATGAACTCAGCAGGTTCCGTGTCTGGGGTGGATCTGCTTCCTGGGTCTTAGATGGCTGTCTTCTCACTGTGTCCTCAACATGGAGAGAGAGGGAGCAAAGTCTCTCATGACTGCGAGCATACTCGTGCCATTCACGAGGCTCTAATCTTATGGCCTCATCTAATCCCAATTACTTTCCCCAAACCCCACTTCCTAATACCCTCTTGTTGAGGAGGGGGTTTCAAAGTATGGATTTCAAGGGAACAAAACCTTCAGTCTGCAATAGTGTTTAATTGCTTCTAGGCCACAAAATAACTCCCAGCTAATAGAGTAAGTGCCTTTCCATCACTTTGTTATCGGTGGAGGTGGAATACTTGTGGTGTTGTGAGGAAAGGCATTGTCTTAGACCCATGTGGGAGGATGGGGTTCCATGGTAACCTTTACTGATCATGTAAAATTAAGAGGGTTCGCCTCCTGACTTCCCAATGTCCTATCTCTATCCATCTCATTGCAGAAAAGGTCCAATGTTGTCTTCAGTTGGGCCAGAACAAAGGCCACTGCTGAGAGATGCTGCTCCAATCAAAAGTACAGTTCAGGCCAGCATCTGGACAGCCTGGTGCGTGTTTCCAGCTGCCCTTCAGTGCTGTGCTGGGATAGTCAAGCTCCCTCCTTGATCCCAGATGTGGAGTCCTCACCGCCATGGGCCACATGGCTGCTAGGGTTATGTGACTACAGAGAGAACAGGTGAGTACGCCATGTGAGTGTGGGTCACTGGGTGAGAAGGAGAGAGCTTCTTTTTCTCCTGAGATTGTATTAGCTTGGGCTTGGAAAATATCAGAAGCTTCTTCACATTGGCCAATGAACTTCTCAAGTTTTTGTGGGCTTTTGATAGGTCCACCCTTAGTTAGACTGACAGACCTCTTGGGTCAAGCACACCCCCCCCACCCCGTGCCCCTCAACAATCCAGCACCGCAGTGGGGAAAGGAGGAGTGTTAATCCCCTTGGCAGAGCAATGCTGTGATCCCTTGGGTTGCAAATTTATAGCTTCCTGGTGAGGCAAACAGGCTTATGCTTCCCAGTTTATTAAGCTCAATGTTAAGTGTCTTTGCACCCTTTTCTTATACAGATAATTAGCAAAATACCAACAGTAACATTATGGTGTTGAACTTGTTGACTCAGAGGAAAATTCAGGCCCTCACAGAATTTGCACATCTCAGAGGAAATATGGTAAGTTGGTTGTGGGAGACCCATATTCAGACTAGTTCATGTTATTAGAACATGTTTCTTCTGCAGAAACTGGGATACGGATTGCACAAACCCAGGCTGTGGTGGTGTTTAGATTTGCAACTCAAGTGGAACCAAGGGGGAAAGCTCCTCCTGTGGGGGGAGAGGAAGTTGAAAGTGAAACTGGGGGCCTTCGCTGATCTCAGAAACTTGACCTGAGTTTTACAATGATAGCTCAGCAAAGTGGAGAGTTTGGGGAAAGAGTGGAGATAATCCTGAAACCAAGTGATGGGTGAAGGGAGAATCCATGCAAGAACAATTTTTTTTTTGCAAAGCCTTATGTGAGGCAGATACTACCCCCCCCACCACACACACAGAGGATAGATTCATTTGGTCCTCTGGGAATATGCATCACAGAGATGAGAATGTTCAATCTGATGGAGGCAGGTGGCTCTGCGTACCTGTGGAGGATCAAGTGTGAACCCAATGTAAGGAAAATGACTTTCAGCCTAGGTGGCACAGAGAAGATTCCAGACTCTACAGAGGGAAATTGATTTTTTTACATAGGTTTACAACGTGTATTGGAGGTGACCTTTTGGGGACTAAAATGGAGAGGGTTATATCGCCATTAAAAATTTGCCCCATGAAGTATGTTAACTTTTGAAACCTATGTTCAAATGTCAGTGCTTCTTGATGTAGTTCTAATACTCTCTAGCCAGGGATGAGCATTTTGGTATTTCCTTACCTCGTCATTATTTACATATGATTCATTGAAGATGTACTTTGTGCCAAGAAATGTGTGAGGCCTCACAGACGTCGGATGAGCAGGCTGACATGAGTGTGTGCATCAGGGTTCCACAGAGACGTGAGCAGTCCGGGCCCGAAGGAGCCATTACCCAGGCACCTTTCAGTGTCCATCCCAGCTCTCCGGTATTTGGTGTAACAGATGATTTGAGCTTACAAAACGCAACTCATAATGTTTTCTCTTTCAAAAATTTCGCTCAACTGCCTAAGGAAGCCTTTTGTAAAATAGGGTTTGCCCAACCTGAGGAAAACTTACCTGGGTATTATCAGGAATTAATCCTGTTTTGCCAATCTTGGCTCTCAAATTGTTATTATAATAATCCTATTAACATTCAAATAGTAATACAAAAATAGCATGGGTATTAGTCTATTCTGTTTTTAAGAAACTTCATATTGTGAAAACTGCATTACAAAAGTATTTGATAATCCAATGTGGAAGTATGGTTTGAGAGGGCTAAATTTCCATTTAAAAAAATCCATCCATTCTGCAGAGATTTCCATTTAAGGATTCAAAAAAAAAATAGAATATAAGTGCTTAGCTATAAAATCTTACAATGACTAAAAAATTACAGTATTTAGCCCTGGCTGGTGTAGCCCAGTGGATTGAGCATGAGCTGTGAACCAAAGTGTCACAGGTTCGATTCCCAGTCAGGGCACATGCCTGGGTTGCAGGCTACGGCCCCCAGCAACCACACATTGATGTTTCTCTCTCTCTCTCTTTCTCCCTCCCCTCTCTAAAAATAAATAAATAAAATCTTTAAAAAATACAATATTTAGAATCACTAACGCCATCATTTGCTTATTACTTATATACACTTATATAATTTCATCATCTTTACCTCCCATTGTTACAACAAAGAATGCATAAAGCAACTAAATTATTGGTCGTGAGGAATAACTTCCTCATGATCCCGTCACTGGTTTGTGACTATCATCAGCACGATACTCTTCATGTTCTCGAAAACAACGACAGCTAACATTCACTGAAGTCTTACTCTTTTCCAGACACCTTATGGGCATCTTTATGTAAAATATTAACTTGATGTCACAATCGCCCTGTGAACTTGGTACTGATTTTAATCCCATGTTGGCAAAAAATAGTGGCTTCCAGGTAACCAATAGCTGCCCTGGGATTCGAGTCCTGGTGGCGGTGCCTCCCTAGCCCATGGCCTTCCCCAATTCACCTTGCTAGTGCCCCTCACTGATTCAATGGTATTTTGTAGAACTACCTTACTTTATCAAGGCAATACAGTTGTGGGGAAAAATTAGAATATGATGCTGTATAATAAATTTGAATATTGCATTTTGTATAAAAGAAATGTATATGTTAATGGGATTATATATGTTACATACTTCTGACTACTTCTTACTCAGTTTTGGTGACAGTTTGGACCTGCTGTGTCTAAGACACACATCTCCTTTGTGGCTTAAATCACCATTTTCTCCTCCACTGATTCCTGTGATCTTTTTCGATTTATTTCACAATTTCTGTTATGTACTGCCTACTTTTCGCTTTGGCACTGTTGTTATCAAAAACAGAAGAATACATTATGTCCATGCACTAGAACAAATTGTATTCTTTTTTTTTTTTTACTTTTTTAAATATTTTATTTATATATTTTTTAGAGAGGGAAGGGATGGAGATAGAGAGAGAGAGAAAGAGAGAAACATTAATGTGCGGTTGCTGGGGGTTATGGCCTGCAACCCAGGAATGTACCCTGGCTGGGAATCGAACCTGGGACACTTTGGTTCCCAGCCCGCGCTCAATCCACTGAGCTACACCAGCCAGGGAACAAATTGTATTCTTAAATAATATTTCTTTATTAGATGACGGTTTCCTAAGGACTTCGCTTCCTGATGACGGGTCACGCATAATACTGGCAGTTTGCTGGCTTATCAGTTAATGCATGCAGAACTATTTTGTCACCCTCCTTCACCTGAACACTCCATGCTGGAATGCTTTGTTTGTGTCAGTTGTTGATTCTTTTTTTTAACTATTTTTTTAAGTTTTTATTTATTTATTTTTAGAGAGAGAAGGGAGGGAGAGAGAGAGAGAGAGAGAGAGAGAGAGAGAGAGAGGGAAAGAAACATCAATGTGTGGTTGCTGGGGGTTATGGCCTGCAACCCAGGCATGTACCCTGGCTGGGAATCGAACCTGCGACACTTCGGCTCGCAGCCCGTGCTCAATCCACTGAGCTATGCCAGCCAGGGCCCAGTTGTTGATTCTTTGCCAATGACTACAAGAGGGACATTTTAAAACTTTTTAAACACTTTTAAAAACTTTAAACTTTTTAAAGACATAAACACTTTCAAGTTGCAGTCTCAGCTAAAAATGGATTTTTCCTTGAGTCAGCACCATGGCATAACCTATGCAATAAAATGTACTCTTACGTTACTCTCAGTGAGTTGTACCTCAAGCTATGACAACCTACTGCATGAAAGATTTCATGTTGACTATTGTTCAACATATCATTCAAAGGATCGACATGAGATCCGCAATCAGACCATGGTTCAGTCCAGCTGCATTACTATAAACAAGTTATTACCTTCTTTAAAACTCAGTTTATCAACCTTTAAGATGTGGCTCAAACCTAACTCATAACAAAGCACCTAAAACAGAGTAAGAGGTATATAAATCTTAGATTCCCATTATTAAGTTGAGGACACTCCCTTTTCTTCCTAGTTTTCTGGGAGTTTTCACCATGAATGGATGTTCAATTTTGCCAAGTTTTTTTCCCCCTGTATCAGCTGATATGATCATACACTTTTTTTCTTTAGACTGTTAGTGTGGTGCATGAGCTGACATCCTACACCATTTATGTTCCAGCTCACAGCCAATAGCATCTACTGCTCTTCTGTTTCTTGGCCACTTAGTGCATTTGGACCTTTGCACTTGTCATCTAGCTTCTCCCAAGATATGTGCATGGTTAAGAGCTTCACTTTCCAGAATTCTGCTCAGATTTTATCTTCTTAATGAGTCGTACTCTGACCATTCTCTTCAGTAATGTAACCTGAACCCGACACTTCTCATCCCTTTTAATCTGGCCAGTGTTTTTTTTTTAATGTAACATCTATCAACTTCTAATGTATTATATAATTTAGTTTTCATGGTCTTTATTTAATACTTTTTGGTTCCTCCATTTCAATTCTCCTCCTTTCTCCCTAGCTCCCTTGCCTACAATAATGTAAGCTCCATGAATTTTTATTTCTTTTGATTTTTGTATGAATCTCAAGTACCTAGAACTCAATCACAATAGGTATTGTATCCCTTTTATTGAGCGAATGAATGAATGAATGATTAACAGAATGTAACTTGAATGGATTCTGCTTTCCTCTTTGTTAGCTTCATTCCCCCCTATTGCAGGTAGGTTTCCCCACATGACTGAGGAAGACATGGGGTATGGTCCTGGGGTGAGCCATCCTCATTCCACATCCCTGAGGGAAGACAGAGGACAGAAAGAGGCAGGGTAGGTAGGTAGGTAGGTAGGTAGATAGATAGATAGATAGATTCAGAAAAGAATTACAAGCATTGTGACTGGCCAGGCTTGGCTAGTGTTTCTAAACCTGTTCTCAGGGGTAGAATGAGAACAGGAGTTTCTCCCCAGAATCAGAGCCATCTTGGATCTTGGTTTGGGTTGGGGGTCAAGTCATTTACCCAGAAGAAGTAAAGTGCTTCCCTAGAAGAAAGGGGTGAGGATACGTGGGACACACAAAATCCACAGATGACTACCACTATCTTTACGTCCGTGTGATACCTCCAACAGTTTTATCTGACCAAAGGACCAAAGTGACCAGCTATGTCAGTCTCCCTCAAATCATCTTGAAGTAAGAGTCTTTCCAAAAGCTTGAGTAAGCTGTCTTCCCAGTTATTTCTTTAACCATAGAAAATTCCAAAAATTTTGTTTACATTGTTCTTTACTCCTGAACCTTTTCAACTTACCATATCATTAGCTCTTTCTAAATACACACACAGAGGGCTCTTGGGTAACCACAAAGTTTATGTTTATTTTAAAGAAATTGCTTTAGTCAGCAAAGATAACTTTTCCATATTGGCAAAGCTCTCCACAACTTACAGCAATTATGGACAGATAAAGAGTTGAGAAAGGAGACCACAAATGAAAACAAACATGACATTTTATGATGGATGGAAATAGCAATGTCAATAAAACATTTTGAAAAGGAAATTTATACAAAATATAAAGTTCCCTATATCATTTTATATTTGCCTGTGTCTGAGAAGTAAAATTCTGTAGCGTGAAACAACCTACCAATTATAATATATATTTTAATATTATTTAATATTTAATCACTATTTTATGTGATATTACTTAATACTTAATATATTATTTAATATTCATCAGACACTAAGAGATAGGAATTGTTCTCCCTTTTTAAAAATCAGGAAACCAAATTGTCACTATCAACAATGCAAAGTAGGGAATTAGACTAATCTAGGATTATCTGATTCTAAAGTTTAATTTTCTACGTAAGGCAACAATAATACTCTCTGAAGAGACTTGAGACTATTTTATTCTAAATTGTAATATTGTACAATTTTCTAAACTGGTGGAAGTGAGGTGGGTGCTGAAAAACTGAACCAGGCTCATTAGGTGCAAAAGGTCTACGCATTATTTTTGTATAATCTAAAATCCAAACTACTGAAATGAAGGGAAGTTCATATATAGATTCTTTTGGTTATCACTAACACAAGCCCAGAGTTAAGAGTAGAAGCTAATTAGTGAAATGCAGAAGTGAAAATGCATATTCATGCCAATCTTTATTATTGGAAATTTGACTCCTGTAACAATGATTAATTACTGCTCAACACAGTATTCCAGATGAAAAGCATTTTATTGACCAAACCATAACTATAACATCATATAGCGAACCCAGAAACTTCTATTATACTGTCACTTGCAGTAAAGATTTCAAGTAATTAAAAACTCAGTTTATTTTTTATAACAATAAACTATTCAAGAAGAACTCTATTATTTTCTTTTACTTGAACTAAAAACAACACCAGAGAACACGAGGCTCAGTGAAATAAAGGAAAACATGTAATCTGTTATTTTAGAAGAATGCACACATATTTAGCAAAGGAGAGATACTCCTGTGGTATTTGAGATGTCTCTTGTCATTGTCACCTCTGGCAGTAAATTGTACTGAATTCCAGATAGGCTGTTTATGAGAGGTTCTGTTGGCTGATGCTTCCACTAACTTATCTGGTGAACTTGAGAGAGTCATTTAACTTCTCTGAGTCATTGTGTCTTTATTGATCATATGTAGATATTATTGTCAGTTTTACAAATATTTTATTAGAATACAGTAGAAATACACATACAAATACACAATACTTTTGAAAGTTTTATATATGTATCGTTGTTCTTCCATGTATTAGTAACCCTCTAAAATTTTCTTTCAACAGTTTGTCAATGTTATCACTGGTCAAAAGTTCTCATAATGAGAACTTATCTTAAACAGAAATCTGGGAGAGTGGCTTTACTTGTACAGTAAATGTTTTTGTTAGTTAGAAACCTGAACACCTATCCTATAGTTATAGCAGTAAATAAGAATATGTCTGTGTGTGCATTAGTGTGAGTGCATTTTAAGAGAAAGGTTGATCATAGTAAGACGTGTAGCTGGAGCAGTGACAATTGTATTACAAATTTGCTAATCAAAATATATGCAGCAATAACTTACTTTCTAAGTGAACTTTGAGAAGTATAGTCGATGTTTATTTCAAGAAGCAGTTGCCATGGCATCCTTGCAGAAAGATACACCAGTACCTGCAAACAAAAATAGCAGTTTTAGTATTATTGTTCTGCAGGCTGAAAAGCACAGGTATTTATAGAAACAGCACTTGTGGTTCACATTATAAAAGTGTGACTATGCCTTAGAACATATATTTTAATTGGGAGACTTTTTCAGAAAAAAAAATCATTTCAATAGAAGTTTTTCTAAGTAATAATAGATCACTTTGATTTATGTAGCTAGGTAATTACATTTGTGTGAGATAATGTTTTCAGAATAGAATTGCATGTCCCTTAATAAACTACCTTATTTCTCTTTATTCTTATGACTGCCCTTCCCCTCCTGCGGCCTCTGACTTGCCACTTGACTTGTATTTCTCAGAATGTGAATTTTCCACGCAGGCTGAGTTCTTCTCTGGATTTTTGTTTCATACCATGATGCATTCGACTTACCTGTCCTTCCTACTTCCCACAACACCTTTCCTCGGTGCACACTGCTCCATTCTTTAAGACCTGATGAAAAGTGTTCATGTTTTGAATTTTTCTCTACTACCAATTAAAATAAGGGCTTCTTAGTGTCTGTATGAGGATTTTCATTTACTTTTGTAATAATGCAGCGTAACTCGAGTGTCCACGTCTGCCTTAGCGCTCTAACCTAAACTCTTTAAGAGAAAGGTTCGACAAAGAAAAAGATGAATAGCTACAGGGTTATTTATTTGTTTATCCATCATTCTTCATTTCGACAAATATCTATGGTGCATTTACCATATGTCAAGTAAGCAACCAACAATGAAAATTCGCACAATCCTTGCCTTCATCAAACGCCATGGACCTGTCTCCAGCGGGAAGGTAGACATTCATCAAATAATCTCACAAGCAAGTTCATTATTACCACAGTGATAAAGTCTGTGAAAGTGATAACATGGTGCTAAGGTACCTGTGTCAGGGCAATTTGGCTTAATTCAGCAGATCACAGATAGTATCCCTTGTGATGGCTTATAAAGCCAATACAAGGCTGAGATGGATGGAGCAGAGAGAGCAAAGGGCAACCTTGCAGGAGATGAACCGAGAGAGATATAAGGGCCAGGCCTATTTGGAGTTCTGTCTCCATTCCAAGGGAAATAGGCAATTACTAGAAGTTTTATAAGGAGGTGGCAGCACCAGCAAAAAACAAAAGCATACGGTCTTCGGTTTATGTGAGTCAGCTGTCAAATGTTGCATGATGTCCAGGTGAGAGGTGACAGTGATTAAGTTTAGATGGAAAGAACAAACCATGTTTGAGATATTGTTAGCAGGTGCCGCCAGTGGGCCTTTCTGAGGGGTTGAGGGGTTGGGGGGGTCAAGGAAGCACCAGACACCAGGCGGCCGTCTCACTTTCTGACTTACCCCCACCAGCTGCCCGTCTCAGACTACGAACTCCTAGAAGTGGAAGGTGGCGGGCCCTTAACCTGTGGCTTCCTCAATGTCCTTGCTCAGTGCCTCGGCATTGTACTGCCCTTTTGCTTATTTCTGGTGTTTGAAACAACTACTATGTTCATGACACTGTATTTTTTTTAAGTTAAAAAAAGTAAGGCAGAATTTCTTCCCATGAGCTGCTTCCTATGATGCAGTTAGGGACAGAACAGAACTATGATATACAGGGTGGGGTAAAAGTAGTTTTATAGTTTTTGAAATACAAAGTTTATTCTTAAATTATTATCTGTGAATTATTACATTATTTACATCTGAGCAACTCTAAACCTACTTTGCCCACCCTGTACATAAAATCTCACATTTTCTCATGGAGTATCCTTCCAGGTATGATGAGTAAAGCAGGTATACTGGGGGTCACAAAAGCGTAAGGAAGCTACCATACATAAGAAAATGTGAGAGGAAAAAATACAATGGAATAATGAATCTAAGTACAGTCTGAAAGGCAACTATGGTTATTCTGGTGGAGGAAACATCTTGAACAATGGCATGGGGGGGAGATTTTGGGGGGTACCTGGAAATAGTGAGCCGTCTAGTTTGATGGGGACATAAAGTGTTTTCAATAAGAATAAAAGAAGATCACCAGAAAGGTTGATTTGGGTTTTGACTGACTTAAGATAGTAAGTGAAAGTTGTTGTTGTTTTTTAGTTAGCCACAATAGTAAGTGCTAGAATGTAGAAGACACAGGATTCTGGAGGATACTAGAGAATTATAAAAAATATATACTTGGTTATAAGGTCAGCATACTTTATATTTGACTAAATTTGAAACCTGAAGGTCAGAGAGAAAGAAAGGTTGATATATTAGCACAAATGATGCTAGATTCTATAACTCCAAAATTCCTCTGGTTTGGTCAAATACAGCTTTACTTCTCACATAACCTTCCAGAGCAGATGTTCTTGGCAGGTGAGTATCTCCCCTCCACATGACCTCACGTGCACCATCCTGTGGCTCCACGCAGGGCTGGGGGCCCTTCTGTGCAGCTGAGAGACAGGGAAATGGAGCCGGAAGAGGGAGAGATACTTCCCCAGAGCTCCCGCCTGAGAATTACACTCACAGCTTCCACTGGCACTGCATTGCCTCTGAGTCACTGAAATACAAAGAAGGCAGGAAAACAGAATTACGTTATGTATCCAGGCAAAGACACGGGCAGCAGGTTCTAAGGGACAGCTGGCTCTCCCTTCCGCAGACCATTCCAAGGACACTAATGTGCAACTGTGCTTAGGTGTTTGGGTCACTAACACACACGATATACAGCAAGAAGAATGATTCTAGATGTTAACTGTGTTTAAGGTGAGATTTTTGTAGGACACTGTATTGGAGATTTCTAGCAGAAATTTAGTTTGTAAGTCTGAAGTTTGGGGAAAATATTTGGGTTGCTTTTTGATTATGGAAGGGAATTTTTAGGCTACACTGACCATTGTAGAATTTTTTTCAGTCAATACAAATATGGTGGTGCTAGAATATGATGGACGGAATAGAGACGATCCCTTCGCTTTAGCAAAAGAGAAGTAGGGATTGGTAAGAGGTCAGTATAAACCAGCACCAATGGTGGGTAT
This sequence comes from Phyllostomus discolor, assembly GCF_004126475.2. Taxonomy (NCBI): domain Eukaryota; kingdom Metazoa; phylum Chordata; class Mammalia; order Chiroptera; family Phyllostomidae; genus Phyllostomus; species Phyllostomus discolor. Next base: position 9,815,252 of record NC_040903.2, read on the forward strand.
GTTCTACAGCTCTTCTGTTCTGTACGGTAGCCACTTGGCACAAGGAACGTGACATGTGACTGAAGAACCCAATATTTAACTTTATTTAATTTTAATGAATGTAAATCCAAATCTAAGTAGATCAAAACTGTTGATGGGGAAAGTATGTTTTAAGTCATTTGAATCATAACAGTCAAAAGCAATGATGACAAATGCCTCCGGAGCACGTACCTTGCCTAGGCCAAGTGCAATTCAAAGCATTCTGCATGTATTAACCAACTTAACCTTCATAACAACGCTGTGAGGTTAGTAATAGTGTTATAATTATCTTTATTTTTCTGATAGGAAACTAAGGCTCAGAGCTGTGAACTATATTTCCTGGTCTTAGAAAACATACAGTCCGGTGCGGGAACTAGACGCACAGACAATTCTGTCACGGTGGTGCTGACAGGGGTGAAAGGACCCGCCGAGCTCCTGCCATAAGCCAGGAAGCAAAACCTGGAATTCACCCAGCGCAGGAGAGGGAGCAGCTAAGGTGGGAAGTGGAACGTGCTAGGTATCAACGAAGGCAGGGTGGCAAAGCCAGCTCTGCAAAATCTCTGCTAGTTTTAGCGGAGTCCCAGTCCATGTCTGTCCTTCCTTCTTCTCTCCATCCCAGAATGATGGAGTGTTCAGGTTAATCCTTTACCCGCCTGGCAAATACCCAGTTATGTTTAACTTCAATCCTGTCTGAGATGACAACCTGTGGAGTGCCCTCCCCAAATGTGGAAATACTGAAATATCAAAACATCCAGGAGTTCTTTCTCCTCCCGCCCCCATTTTTCGGTCAGCGTGAAGCTGGGCCCAGCTGTCCTGGTCTGTCTGCCCTCCGCTCGGAGTAGGTCAGCCTGCCTGGAGCTGAGCTCAGCCCCTTGCCATGCGCCATTAAGACTAGGTAATGACTAGCTAAATTATTCCTTCTCTGAGCCTAATGAGCTATGAGGTGATACATTTGTAGTTCAGTCGATAAGATACAAAATAGATGAAGGTTTTGTCCAGAAAAAATCTTCCTCTAGAAACCATTCCCTGGGTCCTCCTTTGTCATCCTAAAGAGAGGTGGCCGCATGGTAACCCAAACCATGTGTGAACTAGGACCAGCTTTGAGATGGTAACAAGGGAGTTTTCTTCATCTATGTATTATATTATATCTATGTCCATGTGTGTGAATTCATGTTTGTGACATGCGACAGGCAGGATCCTGGAGGTCTCTCAGTTAAGGTAATAATAAATCTCTTTCTGCTTTTTGTTCTTTTTCACTTTGGAATTAGTCCAAATTTTACACCTTGCCGATATGTTTAACACAGATTTGCCTTCTATCTAAATGTATGCAATATAATGTGTCTCTGAAAAGTTAGATTCCCATCTTGTCTTTGGAAATGAATGAAGCAACTTCAAGCTAGAAGGAGGTTCGTGCACATCACGTGTGACTGGTGTAACTGGTGTAGAGGGAGTTTGACTTTATTGAAAGGAAGCCAACAGCTGTACTTACTGATGTCAGAACCTCTCGCTGTCTGCTGGGCCAGGCTCAGCTACGGGCATGAAAGTGTCGGTGGCTGGACAAAGCGGAAGCATCCGTCTTCCTCATGTGACTCCCTTGGGAGGTTGTGCAGGCCGGCAGAGCGGCTCTTCTCCCCTGGGTCCTGCTGGGACCCAGCCCCGCTCTGGCTGGTGGCTCTGCCATCCCTTTGGGAAGAAGAGGAAAGGAAGGGTAGAAGTGACATACTGACTCTCTTCAGAATTCTAAGAATTTCCCCACATCATTTCAACACGTATCCCAGTGGAGAGAGCCTAGTAACTTACCAGCAAGGAGGGTTGGGAAATTTAGTCTAGATTTGTAACCAGCTTTGACGTCCCCTTTCTACAGAGGGAGAGAATTGATATCGGTGAGCGGTTGAGTTTCTGCCACGTTCCGGATGTGTAAAATATTGTGCACATACAATGGACATGTTTTTCACTTTCTTACTATAAAAATATGACTTCTGTTTTTCAGATGCTCAGATGCAATGAGACTTAGACTGTCTCATTGTCTCTCCCATTTCCCTGGCTTATTTTGACTTCTGTATTAATATATATTTATTTCATGTATCTGCTATTGAGATGCTTTGGCTTTTCTAATTCCCCCCAGGCTCCAAACCCCCTCCCACAGGTTTAGATCAATCTTGGCCGTGTTTATTTCATTCTTCCCTTCTTCGCTGCCCTTTGCTACCTCTGCCTTGCGGGCCTTGAGTCCATCTTAACTGAACTGTACTATTGGCCTCTCAAGGAGATGTCCTGCCTCCTATCTTTCTCTCTTGCGATCCATCCTATACACTGAATCTTTATTAAATCTGCACACCCTTCTTGACCCCCACAAATCCCCAGGTCACAATTTATAAGCATTTCTCACTGTAATTTTGATTTAGACTTGCCTCATCCTGAGAGTCCAGGTGCCTCTCACCATGGTACCGACCCGCCTCCTGAGTACTGCCTTCAAGTCTGGAGAATGCACTGCAATCCAGTTACACCTGACAATCTGCATTTATTGCTTTCGTATCGCTGCTCTAGAAAATTACCTCAAAGTTAGTAGCTTAAGGCTAGACAAATTATCTTACAGTTCTGGAGGTCAGAACTTCAATAAGTCTCGATGAGCTAAAATCAAGGTGTTGGCCTGTCTGTGTTTTCTTCTGGAGGTGGGAATAGAGAATTCGTGGTCATGCTTTTCCAGTAATTAGAAGATGCCCATATCCTTTGGCTTGTGGCCTCCTCCCTCCAGCTTTAAAACCTGCAACGAGCCCTGGCTGGCGTAGCTCAGTGGATTGAGCATGAGCTGAGAACCAAAGTGTTGCAGGTTCGGTTCCCAGTCAGGGCACATGCCTGGGTTGCAGGGCATGGCCCCCAGCAACCACACATTGATGTTCTCTCTCTTTCTCCCTGCCTTCCCTCTCTAAAAATAAATAAATAAAATCTTTAAAAAAAACACACCTGCAACGACATCACTTGAACCTTGCTTCTGTTCTCCTCTCTTTCTCTGACTCTCTTGTGATTACACTAAGACCTTGAGATAATCTAAGATACTTTCCACTTTCCCTACTTAAGGACAATTGATTAGTGACATTATTTCCAACTGCAGTGCTTTTGTTATTTAACCTAACATCCATTCATACTTTGGGGATTAGGATGTGGATATCTGTAAGAGGGGACGTTATTCTGCCTACTGTACCATGTTTCTCTCTCTCTCTTGATTTCTGCTTATTATTTCCCTTTCTCTTTCCTTTCTCATCTCAGACTGTTTTCTCTCAGCCACTTTACCCTTTGAAACCCTATCCATCTTCCTTCCTCAAAGCTCATCTCGTACTCAATTTCCTCTCTGGATTCTACTCATCAGAAATAATTTATCCTTTCCTTGTATTTTGTCACTTTTTATGCACATTACCTGCTTTATTTTAAAAATCAATCTATTGCATTTTGAGTTATCTCTGTGTGCCGACTGCAGTCTTTCAGGAGGAAAGGCGTTATGCCTTACTCATTTTTTATAGCCTTCGCAGACTGTAAGAATGTTCTTAAACATAATAACCACATATTTACGTTTTGTTGCACTGAACAGAGTTAATGCAGTTACCACCAGCAACTAAGGGACATAGTAGCATAAATAATCCTTTGAGAGCAGGCAACCCACAACTAGCTTGCATGTGTTTTAGGAATGCCTCTTATGTGGCTTTTGCAAAAGCTGTCTCGCTAAATTGTCCTCCTCATACTGATTTTACTTTGTGGAGCTTCTCTCCTGTGTGGACTCAAGAGCAAATATGAAGATAGCATCTTTTTTTTAATATAAGGGTAGCATTTGCTGAATTTTTTAAATTTATTTTTAGAGAGGGAAGGGAGGGAGATGAGAGAGAGAGAGTGAGAGAGAGAGAGAGAGAGAGAGAGAGAGAGAGAAACAAGAAATATCAATGTGCGGTTGCTGGGGGTTATGGACTGCAACCGAGGCATGTACCCTGGCTGGGAATCGAACCTGGGACACTTTGGTTCCCAGCCTGAGCTCAATCCATTGAGCTACGCCAGCCAGGGCGCTGAAGATATCATCTTTGCCAGCATGCTTTACCCACACTGATCACACTTCTTGGTCTCCCCAAAATGGATCCTCTGGAGAAAAGGGATTTAAACTTTTGTTGGAAGGTTTTCTCAGAACAGAAATACTTACAAAATCCCCCCCTGTGTGAATTTCCTGATGAATGACAAAGTTGATTTCTAAACTCATTTTTTTTCTGTAGGTATCCAAAGTATAGATTTTCTTCCCATGAGGATCCCTTGGCTGGCCTTGGACAAACTAGCTTTTCAGCCTTTCACCTAGATGTGAATTTTGTCTTATGCTTTGATTGAGTGTTGGCCTAGGAGCTTACTTAAATCTCATTTTCAGGTATAACCTTTAATTATTTTTCTTTACTTGAGGGCTTTCCTGTAAATACTAGCTTTATGTATCTTTCAGATTTTAAGGCTATGTATGCATCATTCACTTCTTTACTGAAGTTTCAGTAGAACTGTACTTAAAAAGATGGCCTTTGTGTTCTATAATTAGATCTCACATGGACATCGTACAGTAACTGCTAGGGCATGTGTTTTGTGAACCCAGGTCCCGTCTCTTATCTTCCTGGGATACAGACTGCGGAATGTATGGTCTGCGCAGCATCAGTTGGGCGAAATAATTGGTTCTCCAACTTGACCTTGCATCTCATGCACTGGAGTCACTTGGCTACTTGCCAGTCTAGAGAGTTCTGGCCTCACTCCCTGGGTTTCTGGGATGGGCTGAGAATTTGCATTTCTATTAAGTTCTCAGAGGATACGGTGTTCCTGGGTGGGGTCCACACTTTAAGAACCACTGATCTAGGTAATACTCCACAGGAAGAGCAATCTAAAGAAGAGTTAATTAAATGTATTCGTTTAGTCATTAACATCTATTTAGCAAATATTTCTTGTGGACCTACTACATCTGATTCCAAAGTTTATATTCGTCTTTTCTCTATGTCCATTTTACCTCTGGAGAGGGAGGAATGGAACTGGCTTCTTTTCTTTGAAACTAAAGCAGATGACTCATAATCCCAAAACCCAACATCAGTTGCTGTATGCCTGTGTACATGTGTGTGCATGTGCACGTGTGTGGTCATGTGTGATACACACTTGCCTGAAGGTAGCTTTTTGCTCTTATAAGTGTATGTATTTCTTTCTTATAATCAATGTATTCATAATTTTATTATGGTATAAACTGCTTTCCATTTTGTATAGTCTTCATAATTATCTAACTAGTTCCTATTTTTCACAGCATTCCCTTTAATTTTAACATGTAAGTCCTCTTATTTCTCTAACTTAGAAAAATGTTTGAATATTATTCTTATGAAATATTTCTATTAGAGTGTTCTGTGGTCAAGGTTATGAATATTTTTATGATTTTTAAAATAAGAGTTGTCTTAATATCTAATGTAAATAGAAGTGCTTGAAAAATGATTTTTTTAATTTATCATCATTGGAAATATATGCTTTTTAGTTATTTGATAGACATTGCATGGGCTTTTTGTTTTTAACTCACATGCATTTTATTAACAGTGAATTTAATCATTTTCTTGTGTTTGTTTATAATTTTTCTTTTTATTCTGGGGTATACTGGTCATTTGAATCTATAAATTATGCTTTTTTTCTTGATAAGTCTGCTTTTTAATAGTTTGGACCCTGAGCATAAACCATAACCTTATTACAAGTGCACATTTTATTAAAATAAAACCACATTTTAAAAAGAAAAAAATTAATATTTCTTTTATCAATTTTTTGAATTAAAAAATAAGCAAAGATATCTAGAATTTGAACACTCCAACAAAGGATTTCATTTTGGTCATAATATAAGAACTTAATAAATAGCTTTTAGAAGATAAAAATGCATGCAAAATAATATTACCATCAGATAGTTTACTTTCCATTAGATGACTTGATAAAGCTGCTGTAGGCATGCTTGATAAAAAACGTTTTCACAGTATTAATTCTATGGACTGAACTGTGTCCCCCAAATCCATATGGTGAAGCCCTAGCCCCCAGTGTGACTGTACTTGCACACAGGGCTTTGGGGAAGTAATTAAGGTTAGATAAGGTCATGAAGGTGGGGTTTGAATACATTCAGATTTATGGCCTTCTAAAAGGGGAAGGGTGCCTCCTCACCCCCACTCATGCACCGAGGAAAAGTCACGAGAGGACACAGAGAGGAGGTGGCTGGCTATCTGCAAGCCAGGAAAAGAAGTCCCCTTGAACCTGACCGTGCCAATGGCCTTATTTATGTAAGCCTTTCGGCCTCCAGGCCTGTGAGAAAATGCACTTCTGTTCTTTTTTTTTTTTTAAAGATTTTATTTATTTATTTCTAGAGAGGGAAGGGAGGGAGAAAGAGAGAGAGAGAGAAACATCAGCGTGCGGTTGCTGGGGATCGTGGCCTGCAACCCAGGCATGTACCCTGACTGGGAATCGAACCTGCAACACTTTGGTTCGCAGCCCGAGCTCAATCCACTGAGCAACGCCAGCCAGGTGCACTTCTGTTCTTTAGTCCCTTAAATCCATGGTGTTTTGTTATGGCAGCCTATAAATTATAAATTATATAAATAAGTTAAATATAAATTTAACATATAAATTATAATTATAATGTATATTGTGTACATTAAATTATAAATTTAAGACATATAAATTATATAAATAAGACATATAAATTATCATTATAATGTATATTGTGTACAATAATAATTATTTGTGTACTTGTAAAAATACATATTTTCTTATTCCTCAAGGCACATATATTCATTGAAGACTAATGCAGAACTTTGTTTTGGAACAGCCCAGAAAATGTGATTTCAGGATCTGCCAGACTTTTCCCAAATGTGTAATAGAGATGATAATATCTGTCCTATATAGCTTCTTTTCTCACCAGAAGTTATTGTGTTGTTTTATATGAAAGTGGTTTGCAAGTAGAAAAACGCTATGGAAATAAAAATGTACTTTTAATCATAAAATCTATAGTTACCTATTGACCATGTACTATATTGCCTGGACCATATTCTTTTTGTCACAGTTCACATCATTAGATTCATTTGCTCCAATGTAGCCTACAACACAATAAAGAAAAAAATAAAGATTGTGGATACATCCATGAGCAGGAAGATCATGGTCAGAAGTGGTTTGAAGTTCTAATCTGATTCTTTTTTTAAAATATTTTATTTATTTATTTTTAGAGAGGGAAGGGAGGGAGAAAGAGAGAGAGAGAGAGAAATATCAATGTGCAGTTGCTGGGGGTCATGGCCTGCAACCCAGGCGTGTACCCCAACTGGGAATCAAACCTGTGACACTTTGGTTCTCAGCCCACACTCAATCCACTGAGCTATGCCAGTCAGGGCTAATCTGAGTCTTAAATGGAGGAATCTGGCATTTTAAGCAACACTTAGCTTCCTTGCAGAGATGTCAGTGTGGGGGGATACACTCAGAAGGCTTCTTTTGGAAAATGATGACTTGTTCATCACTGGTTTCATGTGTAGGAAGGAGGCAGGGTTAGTTCATCTGAAACATCTCTCTGCTCCATGGCCGACGGGGAGCTACAGGGAACTCGCCATGCACACGAGTTTTTACCTCCTCCACCCCTCACGGCCTCTCAGCACCCGCTGTCAGTCATGCTATATAAATAAACTCAGCAAAGTATGTAATTCTGTGGAAGGTTGTTATCTAAAATGAAGAAAAAGATTATCGGTTACTCTAAGAACAAAAAACATGGAGCGCTAGTCCTAGATTTACAGTCCAGAATCACTACCAAAAACTGTTTCATCTGTGTTAGCAAGATTTCACATCCCTGGGAGTTAAAGGCTACAATGAATATTTATTATGGCTAAGGGTCTTGTTCACATTTTTTACTCGACTTGTTTTTGCTGCTCTTATGTAACTGTGAGACTCTGCTGTGATTAACAGCCAGGCCAGGGTACCAGGTGTATTAAGACCTACTTGCTAAACCAAATGTGAACATGTTTTCTTGTTATCAACCTTCAGATAAAATGCTGGAAATATTGACTAACCCTGCAGCCTTGTTCCAGTTACTGTTATTCTCTGAATCTCATCGGACAAAGGGGCATAATAACAGCTCTCTCAGTTTGATGTGGAGATTTGTAATGAAGAAAGTGTAAAGTAATTCTTGTAAAGTGGGTGGCCTATGTCCGGAATATGTTAGTTACTCCTTTCACGTTACATATCCTGGCCTCTTCTCTCCTATTTTATAAAGAGAACTAAAGAGCATTGTCAGTGCCATTGCTGTTAAATCGTTGCATTCTGAAGCTCTCGAGAGCCAAAGATAAATTCCACAAAAATTTAAAAAGGGACTATTTTTGGATTCCTAATATATACAGATAATTCAGAAGAAGAATCAGTTATGTTTTGTTTCTGCTGCCTGCATGATTGCCTCAGTTAGGACTTTGTATTTTTGGAAGGCACTGCACTTGTCAGAGGCGCTTTTCTGTAGAACACCTTATTTCCTGTTCGTGGGAAAGCTTGGAGACAGAAACCATGCTCAGTCCTATTTTACAAATCTGAAAACATAATAAAGTTAAGTAAATACCTGAGTTTGAACAGGCTCTGTCTTATCAACCCAAATTTGTTCTCCTACAATATTTACCATCTCAATGAATCATAATTATGTAATTAACCAAGACTACCACCCAGCAAGCATCTTTCCCTACTTTTCTTCCTCCCCTGCCCATCCCATATGTCTGTCAGTTCCACTGCCCTGGGTTCTGAGATACATTCTGAATACATCAAGTTGTGGCCTTGTACTTTTACTACCTTCATCACTGCCACTGTTATGTGTTGTCTAGTTCTGTTGTGAGGGTACATTGAAGTGGGTAAAAAGTTAACTGAAAAGTTGAAACAATGTAAATTCTGTTTTATGACGGAGGTTTGAAGGGTTCAATATATAATATCCTCTTTTCTCCACCTGAATTCTTAACCAGTAGAAAGAGAGAGTAATTTGGCAGACGGAGATAAAAATATCGCCTTTATGACTTCCCTGAATTCAGGTCAACCCTTTCATTTGTTTAGTAATGGAACTTATGACCCTTCTGTAAGTGAATCTATGGCTTGAATTTGTGAAATCTCTTGTAGCCCCCCCATAAGCCAGAGTGTTCTACATATGCATTTCTGTTTGATTGTCTCTTAAGCCGTTAACAACCAGCCTAGAGTCTTCCTACTTTACATGAACTGGGGCCTGACAGCAAATTAACTAACTCACCAAGACCGTACTGGCCACGATACCTCTGGGTGCCTGCCTCTCCCAGTCGTGACCTCATAGCACAGGGTCTCTGTGTGTCCCTCCTGTCCACTCTGAGGATGACTCCAGGTCAGACTTGCTGGAGACCTTTCAGTTTCACACTTTTTCACCGTAGCATTGTGTTACGTATAAGGCTTGATCTCTGCCTCACTGACGTCTGCAGAGGCCAGATCACATTCTAACAGTTCAAGATCAAGCTGTGCCCTCACAGAGTCGAGGCCAGCATGAGCTGCTTGGTAAGGCAGAGCTCTCTAAGTCTGCTAAGGTCCTTGCGAGGCTTGTTTGTGAAAGATCTGTATTTTCTATGAGCTATGCCTGCTAAAAATAGCCCTTCCTAGATCTATAAAAGCCACTTGCCTGTGAACAAAAGTGCCATAAACCATAATGATTCACCAAGGACAAATTTCCACTTAGACCACACTTACTAAAGCCTTAAGACTGAAGCTGTCAGCCTTTCTCTCTCTCTGGTATTTTGTTCCCCAAAGCTACTCCTTGCCCTTTCTCAAGGTTCCTAGCCAATGCATGCAAGTCTCAAAGTTTAGGGGGGCTTACACATAACTTAACTCCTAACCTTGGTTCGGAACAAAATGAAATCCAGGAGGCAGAGAGACGGAGAGTCCATGCACCTGCTTCCTTGACATTAAGGTAAAGGTAGTCCCTGGCTGTACATCTCTAGGCAAGTGAGCTTGCAGGTGCTCTACTCCTGAATTGAGCAGATATGGCCACCTGTCACAGGCAGTACTGCATTATTGAAGACTCTGCCCAACATATCAGAGCCCACCTCTTGAATTATTCACTCCATGGGAAAGCAGGGTGCAGCTCTATGTGAGCAGGAAGACCCCAAAGAGAACAAGAGAGGAAGATACTGAGGCAGGAATGCTCAACAGCTGTTCCGAACCACACCAGACAGCTGGCTGCCTTCTCCCAGCTCTGGGAGGGCAGAGCCAGGAGAGTTCCTTTAGATGAAGTTTCTTCCCCGGGAAACATAAGGAAGAGAGAATTACTGCTCTTCTCCCAACAAATTTCATCCCAATTCTGAACTTCATTTCTTAGGTGAAGAAACAAGAACCAAGACCTTAAATGAGCTGAGAAACTAATGTTCATTAATTGCATACTAATATCAAAGAGAGAAAGGAATGCTCATAAATATGCAGTTGGTATGATTTTTCTCCATCCACTTTTTGATGGTGATGATGATGATTAGAATATGCTGCCTGCTTAGGATAATAAACAGAACCCTCCCTATGAAGTACTATCTTTTAAAAATCCTCTGTGTGTGTGTGTGTGTGTGTGTGTGTGTTTGTGTGTGTGTTTTAACTAATGTTTCAAAGTGTATGTGAGTAAAGAGTGTGGTCACTTCTCAGAATGAGTGGAAGGGGAGGGTTCTTTCCATAGTTTCCAATACCCAACTCCATCTCCATCTGAGAATCTCTTCTCAACTGATCTATAAGAGCAGTGGTCTAGAAATCAGCACCCTTTGTCCCTGAGGTCACCAACCTGAAGAGATTAGAAGACCATTGCCTCTAGTCATTTAATGTCCCATCACTACATTTGTGGCCCCACCTGGCCCTCCACTGGCCTGACATTGGAACCCTCACTCACCACGTTGGCATTACCCTCTAGCTATCGCCTCCTATAAATCTTCTCGCCCACACTGTTCTCTCTTCCTCCCCACCCCATATTAGGATACTACGGTTAACCTGTTAGAGTAAAGGTACCTGACTTCTAGCCCTTATCATAGAGCAAGGCTTTCATATATCCACTTATTCCTAAAACAGTTACATGCCAGACACTGCACCAGGGTTGAGAAGACACCACAATGGCCATGAAGAATCCTAGGTTGCAGTCAGAGCTTTATATTTCCCAAAGTACCATTCTCAGAACCTTGCTACTTAGCATATGTAACCCAATGTCATGGTCTCCCTGGCATTGGGTTACATATGCTGACTCTTAGACCCCATAAAATAGTGATTTATTGAATCAAATGATCATTTTAACAAGAACCACAGGTAACGGGTATGTGCATTAAACTTTGAGAAGTGTTGCCGTAGAACACACAGCTTGGGATGTGCTTCATGACTTACACACTCCTCTTCGTCTGCTCATGCTGCTACAACACAACACGATAGACTGGATGGCTTAGGCAACATTCATTTCTCACCATTATGGAGGCTGGGAAGTCCCCGCTCAGGGTACCAGCGTGGTTGATTTTGGGTGAGAGTTTCCTTCCTCACCTACGGGCAGCTGCCTCCTTGCTGTGTCCTCACGCAGTGCGGAGAAAGAGAGCATGTTTTTAACATATGTCCCAAATATTACATGGGACATCTGTATATGAAAATGCATTTTTTATTTGAAATTCAAATTTAACTTGGCTTCTTGCATTTTTATTTGCTAAGTATGGAAACCTTATGACCCCAAAACAACCTCTGAGGGAGACAGAGTGAGTATTTGGCATAACTGATTTTATGGGTAAGGACACTGGGGTTCTGTTAGTCTGTGGCTTTCCCCAGGTCATATGCTTCAAGAGATCTAGAGCAGAAAAGAGGTCTAGGCTTTCTTACTTCTAATGTAGGAATCTGTCTTTCACAGTTCTGGCTTGAAGGATGATTCAAGAAGGATTAGACTGTGCTCCTAGGGCTTTGGTTGACTACAGCATACATTATTTTAACATACACTGGAGCAGAGTGGTTACAAGTTGGATATGGCTTTCTCTCCTGCTTTGAATTGATGTCCAGATCATCATAAACAGTTGGGGAGAGAAAACTGTGTATTCCTATAACGTGGTGGAGTCCCATATAATTTGAAAAAATGTATATTTATTTAAACGTTGGTTATATGGGAGTCCTGATAGGTCTGGAGAAGGTCCAGTAAACATAGTATAATTCATACCATGAATAAAAAGTAGAAATAAATATTTTACTAAGAAACAGGAGGCCATCTGCCGTCATCTGGTTGGGGAGCTAGGAGTTAATATGATTCAGGGATTAAGTCCTTGGACTTCGAAGGCAAATTACTTGGGTTCAAACCTGGTTCTGTCTGGCCCCCTTCTGGGCAAGGCAAATTGCGTAGCTTACCTGAGACTCAGTGTCTTGTCTGTAAATAAAGCGAATGATGTAAACATCTCATAAGGGTGTTATGAGGATTCATTAATTTAATGCAAGTAAAGTAAGTGCTTAACAACTATGACTAGTAAGTGGTAAACACTCAATCAACTTGAACGGCGATGATTATTAGTATTTTCCTTCTGCAGTTGCTGCTACCGTCAGGTACTGTCATTACTCCAGGCCTCCCGTTGCCCAAACTGCCTCCCTTACTGGTTCTGCAGCAGCAAAGAGGAGCCCTACAACTGCAAACTGCTCCATTAATTAACACACTGCAGTGGCGGTAGGTGTTGCAAACCTAAGACGGTGCCTAAGCTGTCACATGCTGCCCCTGACTCTGGGAATGAGGCTAATTCTGCCTCTTCTCACCCACCGTGTGATTATGCATGACTGTCATTTAGCCTTTTAAGCTAGAGATAGTTCAGGCAAGGCATCTCTTTGGAAACAGAAATTTGTGACAAATGCATTCATTCTTTGTATCTTATCTCCAAGTAGGTCATTGGTGGAAGGAAGTTAGACATTTGGAGCGGTACGATGTGAAGACAATGAGGAGTCCGTGAGCCTGAGCACGTCGGCTCAAGTCCTTTGGACACGCACTCCCCCAAATGAGTCCAGTTATCAAAGCCAACTTGTGTTTGTTTCCCTGCATCTGCCAAGAGTTTGCACATCTGATAGGTCTGTGCTCTTTCTTCAGCTGATCGCACTGCCCCATTACTGCTGACTTTAAAATATTCGAACCACTAATGCAGTACGCAGCACCTGCAAATGCTGTGAGGTATTAGCACGGTGTAATGAGCATTGACGGCAAGCATAATGACAACAGGTGAAATTGTTCATAGCCGCTCATGTGGAGGACTTAAGATATAAACTCAATGAGCATAAATGGAATACGTTCATGACAAATGTGAAAATATCCCAAACTGCTAAAGCAATGAAAGTAAATATAATAAATCTTTTCTACAAATATAATAACGTCTCTAACTGCAAATGTAATAAAACCTATCAACAGCTGCAATATATTTGGAACATATTATATAGCTTTACAAAGAATTATACCCCCTGCTGGTGTGGCCTCAACAATGTCATGCTTTGTCTTTTTCCAGGGAGCCCGGATCTTGCAGACTGCACGTTGCCCAATATATATTAAGTATGACAGAGCGTTAATACAACCAGGTTTGAATTGAAAATGAAATGCTCAATCCAGATGTGCTCTTTGGCTGTTCTGTAAGCAGAGCCAAAGGCTGTGGATCTCCCACCAGGGGCTGAAACGCAGCCAGGAAAGCGAAGCTTGGGAGGTGAGGAATTGATACATCGCTGGGCAACTTTTTGGTTGCTGGGCTGTGGTATCTGAATCGGGACAGTGAACAGTAGGCAGGACTAAGGGAACAAGGGAAAGGGGCTGGAGTGAGAAAAAAGGAGTGTGGGGTGATGATGTTCTGCCAAGATCACGCGTGTGCTAAGCACTATGCTAGGTATTTCGTATCTTCACACCCTTCCTTGCTGTTTTCCTTCTTTCTTCCCACAATTCAGCACCTATCTTTTGAACCCTTACTAGTTTATAGCTACTAATTATATTCAGGGGAAAAAGGAGTAAATGACCAAGACATGGTTTCTGGCCACGTGAGGCCGTGAAGTGCCGTGGGAGAGTCCGACGGTGACAAGGTGAACCAACACAACGCACTGCCTGTGTCTCCGGGCAAGAGCAGAGGATGGGCCAGGAGGCTGAGGAGTTCCCATATTTAGGGATGGGCACTTCTCTCGAATTTCTCCCTTCACATCCCCTCTCATATTCAGCTAGTTTCCTTGTACTTCTTATGTATTGTATTAAATATAATGTTAAGAACTAGCAGAAATAGATTACCAAAGATAGCAACCAGACATTATGGCTATAAATGTCAAATCTCAGAAATCTACGAACTCTTCTACACTGAATGTACATTTTTTTCTAAATCATTATTGTTCTCAAAAATATTTTAAAAATGAGTTTGTTACCATTTCGGAGGTGATTCAACTTCCCACCCAAGAAAAGAATAGCAAATGCCTGCTGACATCCATGACCTAAAACCCGAACAAATGGAGCAGCACCCATGCATTTCAATAGGAAGTTATAGGTTACAAAAATATAAGCCCTCCCACAAGTGTACTGTCAATGAAATGAGGATGTCAACGTATTAGTTTAAAAGTGGTGTTTATAATGATGTTGAAGTTCAGATGAGAAGATAAGTTTCTAATTATGAAAAAAATGGAAAGGAATAGTGGAGGGAAATTTGCCTTAGCAGATATCAAAACTTACAAGAAAGCCATTATAATAAAGCCATTGTAATAAAAATGGCTGTCAATTAAATAGCTATAGACACACTTATCACAATAACTACTTACAAACAGACCCACCTCCCTGAAAACATGATTTAAAAGGTGACGAGTAAGGTAGAAATTTATTAATAGTACACTCGTGGGAAGACTCCAATTCTTGTAGATTACAATTTCCTATTGAGATACATGGGTGCTATTTGATTCGTTCAGCTTTTAGATTACGTATTTCAGCAAGCATTTGTTATTTTTTTCATCTGAGAGTCTTAGATAATTTTTTGCATTTTTTGTATTATGTCATTTAACATCATTTTTATGAACAGGATTTAAAATTTTTTTTTATTCTAACTAGTCATAAGCAAAATACTATTCTAGTTAGAGTTTTTATCATTTACTAATTTTGTAATGGTTCATCTTTGTGTGTGGTTGTGTGAATGCATTTGATATTTTGTTTAAACTAGATTCTTTTCAGGATGCTAGGTATGTAAATGTATCATTTTTGTAAAGAGAGATGATTTCTTGTTCAATGGTCATGCCAACTTAGAGACATAATTTTATTTTTAACTTACTGTATTAACTAACATCTGTATAGCAAAATACCATTATAATGTCTTATTCCTAATCTTAATGCAGATAACATTGCATTTAATAATTTGGCATAATCTTTTTTATTTGTTTGAATTGTATTTTGCCCCTATTTTCCTTAGAACTTTTAATTGAAATTGTCCAATGATAATCAAATGCACTTAAAAAATATTTTGATATAATAATCTGTTTCTTTTCAATATATTGATTTGATATATTATTGTATTTATAGGATATTTTTGTGATAATTGAATAGTTTAACTTGGTTTTATTATGCTGTATTATTTCTATTGTAATACAGGATTCAATTTATAATTTTTTAGCCTTAAATAGACTATTTTTCATAGCAGTTTGAGGTTCACAGCAAAACTGAGCAGAAGGTACACAAATTTCCCAACTCCTAATTTATTCATTATTCAAAATGTGATTGGTATGAAGTTGTAGAGGTCTTTTTTTTTTTTATCTTGACAAATTAGATGTTAAGGTTTGATTAGTTCCTAAAAGTGGAATGAGGAGCCTTCAATCTTTTGTAATCTGTACAATTTTTTCATAGCATTTGATTACATGGTATTTTAAGATTATATAAAAATCATCTATAAAGAAACTTTTATAAATGGTAAATATTAAATTCACCCTCTCTTTTCTGAAGTTTTTTTTTGTCTAACTTCTCTACTTTCTAAGAGACAAATTTTGATAATTTCTCCTTTGCTAAGTAATCATTTTTTTCTTCAAATATCAACTTTTGCACACATTTTATTTATTTTAAATTCTTTTGAATATATCATTATGCCTTCTTTTTCAAACTTAATTTTTTGTTTTCCCTTTTATTCCAAATTACAATTTGTCAATTTTTGACCATTTAAAAAAATCATACCATAGGTTTCTTAGAATTTTTTTTACAATTTAACTTTTGTATCTTAATAATCTCATGTTTTGTACTTTCTCTTGGTTTTTAAGAACAGGGAGAATAGATAAACTCTTACAAATATCACCAAAAATTGTTCACAGATAATATAACCTCTCCTCTAAATATTTATGCAGGCAATTTTTTGTCGAGTTGCTATGATCACATATTTGTTATTTTATCTTTGTTCCGCCTTTATTGTTGCCTCTTTCAGTTATTTTCCTAGCTAGATGTGCGTAAAACTGCTAATTTTTATGTCTAATATAAATAATATATAATTAGATTAATTTGCCAAAGTCTAGCCATTTGTATCCTCTCCAGTTCAATTGCCCTCACTTTTTTGGAAATTGAAACTGCTCCCAAATACAAGAAATAATATATAGTATAACAAGAAACAATATTGCCTAATTTGTTTTTTATGTTGGATTCCTTCCTCAGGTGTGCTTCTAGATGTGGTCGTAGTGGACAGAATCTTAGTGTGGCCCCCCGTCCTCACCTTGTCATTCATAGCCCGTGTGACTCTCTCCCCTTAATGTGAGGCAGCCTGTCACTTGCTTTCAAACAACAGAATATGGCAAAAATGTCAGAATGTATGAGTTTATGTTACATAAGACTGTAATGTCCATTGTAAAGTCTCTCTCCCTTGCTGGCTTTGAGAAAGCAGTCAACTTTGTTGGGGAGCCCCGGGTGGAAAGGAACAGTGGAGGCCTGTCAGAGGTAAGGGCAGCCCCCTGATCCCTAGCCAGCAAGAAGTGGATGCCTTTGGTACCACAGCCACAAAAATACTGCTAGGCTGACAAGTCAAGTGAGCTTGGAGGTGAATCATCCTCAGATAGACCCCAGTCCAGGCTGACACTGTGATGGCAGCCCTGTGAGGAGGCCTCAGGGCCTCCTAACCCATGGGAACTGTGGTACAGTCAGCATGTGTTGTTTGAAGCTCATAACTATGTACAAATATTGTCATGCAACAACAGAGATGAACAGTCTTATCAAGTCACATGGTGGCCACTCCAATAGAGTAATACATTCTAAAGTTCTTCTCCGGAAAGATTGTGTGCTCTAAGTGTATCAACACTATTAGAGTGTCTACTTCACCTTGCATTTGCACATGTTGTCCTTTATTGCTATTTGTTATTATTTGTGCATTTGATTTGTATGTCTACCTATATATACATATATATATTTGCATGTCTATATATAAATATTTGCTTATTACTGAGGCTAAAAAAATTGTCATGGCTTCTTTTGTTTATTTTTTTATTTATGTTATTTGTTTGAGTCTTGGTGTAAACTTTTAGTTTCTATTCTTTCCCTTTTGGCTACTGAAGTTTGGGGGTTAATTTAGTAGAAATCATTTTGATCATTTCTGGTAGATTTGGGAGTACAAACATTTGTCACAGCAATGAAAAAAAATTCTCTTTTGCTCTGTTTAGGCAATCTCTAAGCCACCCAAATCTCTTCTTTGCTCTCAATAACCTCTAGGTATATACTCACAAAATATGGAAATTAACTTTTTTTTAAAAGATTTTATTTATTTATTTTTAAAGAGGGAAGGGAGGGAGAAAGAGAGAGAGAGAGAAACATCAATGTGCTTTTGCTGGGGGCCGTGGCCTGCAACCCAAGCATATGCCCTGACTGGGAATCAAACCTGTGATGCTTTGGTTCACAGCCCGTGCTCAATCCACTGAGTTAATACGTAAATTAACTTTTTAATGTAAAACTCACATCTATTGAGTGCCCATTATGTGCCAGCCAATTTCTGCATGACACAGGGTCCTTATGTCACATGTCTAGGGTGGAATCCCCAGCATTGTACACAGTTACTGGCAAATAACAGTTCTTAAGTAAGTCACTATTGGATAAAATGACAATCATTTAATTGAGTGATTTAACCGTGTGAAGAACCCAACTTGAAAGTAATGTGGAAGGGAATGCATGTGGAAGCTTCTGAGTACACGGTCCATTAAAATGTGTTGTTCTTTCCGGGAAGTTATCTTGCCTCACCCATCTGTACAGTCTTCTGTAGTCTAGCACTTTCATTTGATGCTTTCCAAAGCCCAGTGAAGTCAGCACACCAGGTATACTCACCTGAACTCGAAAGTCAGAAAGTTTAAGTAACTTTTATATCACCGATGTACTTTATGTCAGAATTGGGGCAAGAGCCCACACCTGTGAATCCGGTGCTCTCTGCATTATTCGCAAGCCCCCTTAGACTGCTTATTTTAATACAATGCCCTTTGGAATAAAGTGTTTTATATTACTGTTTTTCATTATTATCTATATTCCCTGTATTATGTCCTGTTCCTCCAGCAAGATCATGAGTTTTATGATGGCTGGCATTTGGTCTTATGTCTCTATTCTAGGTCACATGGAACTTGAGAAGTCTTCAATAGACAGGCACTGAAGGATAGCATAAGTGACATTACATCTGTGATTCAGCTGTCCATATACTCACATCTGTGAACATCTCGACTCCATTGCCCACCTTCAGATGTAGATATTTTGCAGCTGAATCTGGTGTGAGACTATGCTAATGATGAAAGACATGAAAAGTACAACTTTTGCAATTTCCATATGACAGAACAGAAATGGACGGGTCATGCTTTGATTTGTGCAATGCCTTTGGCTGGGCCATACCTGCTATCTTTCTAAGTACTTATATTATAAGCAAAGGCATAGAAAATTCCGTGACAAGCCCTGGCTGGCATAGCTCAGTGGATTGAGCGCGGGCTGAGAACCAAAGTGTCGCAGATTCGATTCCTAGTCAGGGTACATGCCTGGGTTGCAGGCCATGACCCCCAGCAACCACACATTGATGTTTCTCTGTCTCTCTCTCTCTCTTTCTCCCTCCCTTCCCTCTCTAAAAATAAATAAATAAAATCTTTAAAAAATTTTTTAAAGATAAAATTTTGAGACAGCCATATATCAGTGGGAATGATTTTACTTCCCTAGTGGACCACTTAAAAGAAAATACATCTAATTGACTCTCTCGTACACCTACTTACCTTGGTGCCTTTCTGGAAGGTCACATTTCTCATATGATCTTTGGCCAAATATCACCTTTCAACATCTTCCTCATCATTTTTACATGTTTGAAAGTGAATCCTCTTTTTTGGAGGGTCTGTTGCATGGGATTTTGCTTCCTTTTGGGTGCAGGGAAATGAATCCATATTTTCCAGGGATCAAGGGAGCCATAAGGTGGGGCAGGGCGTTTGCACAAACTGGAACAGCATGTGCAGTGATGTGCAGGCATGTTCGGGGAAACTCGAGAAGCTGAGAGCATGTGAGATGGAGGAGGAGGGAATACATCAATCGCCCCGAGAGCCACGCTAAGAAGTCTACACTTCTACAAAAGGCAAAGTGAACCACGAGAAGCCAGGAGAGTGATGTAATAATCCCTTGGTAGTGGGGTGTAACTGAAATTAGAACCAAAAGTATCTGTTAATAAATTAGAGAGGTTTTGGGGAAAGGCAGACATGAGAAAGGGGGATAATGTGGTGGTAGGTTATACTTGAATCGGAGTGCATTAGACTCCATTAGCAACTTAGCTTGTATCAGAGTCTTCATTGGAAAGTCTATAAAATGGAAATGGTATCTTTTGGAAAATAAAATGATTGTGATGAAATACAGAATGGTATAGGCATGCGGACATACAATTCGCATGCAGTTACTGATGTGATTACTGTTGTTACTTAAGGCACCACACAGGATTCTGCAGGATCTGGCCCTGGACTTCCCCTGCACCTTGACTTCTTGTCATTTCCTGTTCTCAAAATATGATGTTTCAGAAACACTAACGTAGCTCGTTGTATCTTATATCCAAGCCCTTTTTATTGTTTTCTCTGTAGTGTTTCTTCCTCATCCTCAAGTCTCACCACAGGATTTTAATCTGTCAGAAAGGCTTTCCTGCCTTCCCCTCGGCTCCTTGTATGCGTTTTGTGTGTATTTTTAGCATGCCTTGTGTTAGAATGATCTCTTCATGTCTCCATCTCTTCCAGCAGGTATGATTGTGCTGAAGCCTGTGGTCCTGTCATATTCACTGTTGTCTCCCCAGCACTTAGCATAGACCTTCCTGTAACTGCTGGTCCTCGGTGACTTTAAAGTGTCCATGACTATTTCATAAAACTGGCTATATCAGTTGTCCAGATTAAAGAGAAAAATGCAATTAAGTAGGTAAGTATTACCAGCAATGGAGAGGAAGCGACGGCTTCAACAGACACCTAGCAGATGGAATAGACAGGATTTGCAGATCCCTTGAATGCCGTGAAGAAGAGGGGAGAGTGGGGTTGAACTCACGCTTGCTGGCGTGGAGAAAGAGTTCCTCACGGTGCCGTTGCCCGCGATGGGGAATCCAGATGGAAGCCCACACATGCACGTGCAGGGCTGCCCGTGAGAGATGCTCGGGAGACATCTGAGAACGTACAAGATTTAGATGGAAATGCATCATGAGCAGACTTAGGTAACGTGATTTGCAAAGTCTTTCCTCCCATTCTTCATCTTGGTAATTGCTGCCTGTGTCCAAAATCTGACCCAGGGCTCCATCCTCTGGGGAGCTCTGTCTAACCTGCGAGCCCACCTCCTCCTCGCTGGCAGACGACTTCTCACACCGTCTCCAAGGAGATGCTCAACACTTAGTCATTTACTTTTTAATGAAGACTTATGGAATCGGTAAGACTGATCTCTTTGAAAAGAAAAATAAATTGTTTCGTTCCACAGCACTAAAGCTTAGCCCTCCCTGTAAAAATGTAAAAGAAACAATATACCCCAGCAACCCGGAAGGCACACATCTTTATTAAGGCCAGATGGATTTTCTCTTCCCCCTTCCAATCAAGGCCTGCCGCAGCACACCATTAGAGAAGGTATCGTTTTACTTTTAATTTGTATTCCCCATTTCAGAATGCTGGGAGTTAAGTCTTCTTCAGATTATGGCAAACTGAATTTGTTCTGCATTAATTTTTCAATAGAGCTTCTTGCTTGGGGGGGGGGGGTTCATTTGGGTTGGGAGGGAATTCAAGACCACGAGTCACGATAAGCCTCTGACACGGAGGCTGTGGTGGTGCTTCTTGAAAAAAAATCTAGAAGAATTATGGTGGTGCTTCTTGAAAAAAAAATCTAGAAGAATTATGGCTCTCATGTTAGGATGTAAATCTTCAAGAGAGAAACTGTCAGAATCAAACTCTTAAAGCACCACCATTCAGTAAGAGGTGTTGCCCACGCTGGGCCTGAGAATTTCCCTGGCGTGGTCACTGGAGCATCTACCTGGTTTCAGCACCTTTCTGCACTGGGTAGGAGGTGTTCAAAGGGCTTTAGGAAGGAAGGTAAAGGGCTTCCATAAGAAATACTCATTCAATCTACATACAGTTTACTGTATATCTAAGTCAAAGCATCTGTATATATACATATACCAGCGGTAAAGAATACATTACAGGGATTTGAGGCAAACATCAATTTTTTTAAGACTTTCACTAAATATAGCTGGGTAATTATTCCACAATGATTCAGTTTTTTTTCTTTTTCCTTTCAGCTTTGTATATCCTGTTGGGGGTGATTCAGGCATGACCTGTCCACACTTATGTGGTCACAATGAGAAACATATCATTGGAATCATAGAAATCAAATACGTCCCATATTGCAGGGCCTGGCCAAAAGGAGGTGTTCGGCAAATATTCTTTCCCACACTTTCCTGATGACACAACAGTGACTGCCCTGTGAATGCGATGAAGTGCTCATTTGGCTTTCAGGGAGTCGGTTTCGCACGGCAGTTTTTCTTGCATTGTGGTGTCTCTATAACATAGAAGTGAGAGGTTTAATTTCTAGCCATCATGGAGATCTATATATCTGGTAGCTATCCATCCAGCTTATGGAAAGGCACAGACAGCCTAAATTGTGCTGAGCAAGTGGATTTTTTTAAAACACAATTGCGTCTCTGACTAGGGGCTCTGGCGAAGTAATTACTTTTCTTCAAAAGAACCTTCTTAGCCCATCACAATGGCAACAGACCTAATAAAGCCAAATAGAGCCCCGAAGTTATTGGAGCTGATGTCCTAGCTGATAGAAGCTATTTCCTCTCGTGTGAAAAGGAACACAGCTCTGGCCTTTTCCTTCTTGCTATAAAATTCAAATAAAGTATTTGGTAGCATTTTGCTGCCTGCTCTGTCTCTTTCAAGCATTTCTAAGGGTGCCTACAAGTTCTTGGATTTCAGAGTAAATTGCCCATTGAACTTTAATTCGTCGCCATTGTTTAGGGGACGAAAATGGTCTTCGGCTGCCTTATAACCTGAACGGGATTGAGTGTAAGGTACGGGAGTCTTGCCACGGCACTGCTGGCAGTCGCAGTGTTGAAAATGCCTGTGCCACCGAGTAGGACCTTGGGCTCAGGAATTCCACTCCCTATAGAGGCTGATCATGGAAACCAGACTTGGCCAAGGAGACGCCAGGTGAGAAGTGTTATCAGGTTTCTAGGACCAGACTGAAGGCGAGTATTTGGGGAGTGGCTCACGCTTAGGCTCATGAGCTTTCCTCACCTGCTTTTTCCCAGTCCCTGGCCGGGATTCCAGATTGTTGGTGACTCTGGAAATCATCTGTGGTGAGCCTTCCAACCTAGAGGTTATGAAAATAAAAGTTCACATTAATTTAAATGTTCACTATAAATGATGCTCTACCCGAGTGTTTTATTTTTTATCACCTCGTTTTACTGTCACTACAACACCATGAGAGATGAATAGTATCACCATTTTAAATATGAAGAATAGGAGGTACAAATGGTTGTGTTTACACACCTTAATATAAAATTATGATATTTATTTTACATAAAATATGTCATTATGTGCATTAATTGCATAAACATTTAATAAACGGCTAAACTGAAATGAAGTAAAACGTTCTTGTGATATGCTGCCTGGAGATATCCACTTTCAATTTAATTTTGTGTTTGTTCTTCTTTCCTACATGGCATCCACCATACAAAAACCACCTGTTCCCTTTAAGGTTTGAAAAACGTGAGTAAAAAAACTGTGACCTCTTGAGTTTTTAATATTATCATCAAATGATTCTTTGGTAACCTGTTCAAGTTAGTCCTATGTATTTTTCTATTAAGGTCTTCTATTTTTCCCCCTTGGATATGCTTTGTGACATATTGCCTCAAAATGATCAATTTTATGAAGATAAAAAACACTTGTGGTATCTTCTTATATCAGTCATATCTTTTATTTCCTTTTCAACAGACTCTGTTTTTAGGACAGTCTTCGATCCGTAACGAAATGGAGGGGGACGTTCCGGGTCCCCATGCATCTGCTGCTCCCTGACATCCCACAGCCGCCTTCGTTTCCACATCGCACCAGCATGGTGCACGTGTTCCACAAGGGCCTTACACCAACACACCATCACCACTCAGAATCCGTACTTTGTATTAGGGCTCAGATTTGGTGGTGTGCTTTCTGTGGGTTTTGACAAGTGTGTCATGTACCCACCATCAGAGTGTCATTTAGAACAGCTTCACTGCCCCCCAATTCTGTTCCTCCCTGTCTCCTCCCCAACCCCTGCAACTTTTTACTCTCTCCATAGTTCTGCTTTTTTCCAGAACATCCTACAGTAGGCAGCCTTTTTCACATTGGTTTCTTTCACTCAGTCATATAAACTTACGTCTCCTCCATGTCTTTTCATGGCTTGGTAGCTCACTTCTGTTCAGTACTCAATAATATTCCATTGTCTGAATGCATCTCAGTGTATCGGTCCACTCACGTAACAAAGGGCAACATTTTGCCAATTATGAAAAAAGTCGCTATAAACATTTGTGTGGAAGTTTTTATGGGAACAAAGGTTTTTAACTCCTTTGGGAAAATACCAAAGAGTGTGATTGCTGGATTATATGGTAAGAATATATTTAATTTTATAAGAAACTGCCAAACTACCTTCTAAACTGACTATAGCTCTTTGCATCCCACCAGCAATGAATGGAGATTCATGTCGCTCCCCATACTCACCAGTGTTTGGGTGGCCAGTGCTTCGCATTTTGGCTGTCTTAATAGGTATGCGGTGGCATGCCATTGTTTTAATTTTCAATACCAG
The DNA here is from genome assembly GCF_004126475.2 of Phyllostomus discolor. Classification (NCBI taxonomy): domain Eukaryota; kingdom Metazoa; phylum Chordata; class Mammalia; order Chiroptera; family Phyllostomidae; genus Phyllostomus; species Phyllostomus discolor. Next base: position 9,839,544 of record NC_040903.2, read on the forward strand.
CATGATGTTTGACATTGAACATCTTTTCATGTGCTTATTTGCTATCTGTATATCTTTTGTGGTGAGTACCTGTGCAGGTCTTTTGCCCACTTTATAATGGCGTTGTTCATTTTCTTCCTGTTCAGTCTAAGGACTTTTTGTTTATTGTGGATAATAGCCATCCATCAGCTATGACGTCTGTGAGTGTTTTCTTCCAGACTGCGGCTTGCCTTCTTGTTCTTCTGACAGTGTCTTTGACAAAGCACACGTTTTTAATTTTATTGAAGTCTAATTTACAGATCACTACCTTTATGGATTGTGACTTCAGTGCTGTAACTAAAGTCATCACCATACCCCAGGATGACTAGATTGGCTCCTCTATTATCTTCTAGGAATTTTACAGTTTCACTTTTTGCATTTAGGTCTTTGATCTCTTTTGAGTTAATTTTTGTGAAGGGCATAAGGTCTAGATTCATGGCGTGCGGGTGCCCAGTGATTCCATCATATTTTGAAAGGACTGTTGTTTTTCTTCATTCTATTGCCTTTGCTTCTTGTCAAAGATCAGTTGGTGATATTTACATGGGTTTATCTTTGGGCTCCTTATTCTATTCTGCTGATCTGTTTGTCTCTCCTTTCACCAACCCCAAAATGTCTTAATTTTGTGGTTTCAGAGTAAGTAATGACGTTGGTTAGTGTCAGTTCACCAACTTTGCTCTTCTCCTTCAATATTGGGTTGACTATTTTGAATCTTTTGCCTTCAAATGCTCACTTTAGAGTCGGTTTGTCAGTATCCCCCACCCCCAAATAACTTGCTAGGGTTTTCATTGACTTTGCATTGACTCTGTAGATCAAGTTGAATAGAGCTGACACTTTGACAATATTGAGCTCTCTTATCCATAAATATGAAATATATTTCCATTTATTCTGTTCTTCTTGGATTTCATGCATTAGAGTTTTGCAGATAGAGTCATATAGATCTTACACACATTTTGTTAAATTTATACTTAGACATTTTATTTTGGGGGTGCTTATGTGGATGGTTTTGTGTTTTAAATTTCAAATTGACCTTATTCATTGCTGCTGATAGGAAAGCAATTGTGTTTTGTATATTAACTTTATATCCTGCAACCTTGCTATGATCATTTAATAGTTCCAAGAGACATATGCTTTTTCACTAAATATATGTTTTTCCTTCTTGGTTTTTTTGAGAGTTACCAGAACTGTAAGTATTTTCTTGCTTTAGTCTGAAAACTTGGCACTAGGGAGTTTTTCTAAGATCATATTAAAATTTAATGCACTAATTGTTTTTAACTTTAAAATATTTTCTACCATTTTTAAAAATATTGATTTTATGCTCGTTTTAGCTACATTTTGGCTTGAATGAGTACGTCACATATTCTCTTCCTGCCTTTAATCACAAAAGTAAGCTGCTTGATTTGACACTTTATGTCAACCTTTACGTGTATGACTTCACACCAATCTTATGGCTAGACTGTAATAGGTCATGAACTTTAGAGTCACGTGGCTGCAGAACTCACTGGCTCTGTGACATGGGGTATGTAATACAAGACAGTAACAAGTGTCTTCCATACTGGGTAGTTGTGATGATAACATTAAATAATGAGCAAAACTGAGCAGGGTCTTAGGTACATAATAAGCACTGAATTTTCATAATGTTTATGAAATAAAAAAGTTCTTAATTATTACTAATATTTGTGTGTTTGGTAGAGACTTTGGATACATGTATTTATTTAGATTCAGATATTTATAAGCATCTATTAAAACACACATAAGTTATTTTATTTAAATTATGTGTTAATTTTATTCTCTAGTCTGTCAGTAACATGTAGCGATATTTATAGAGATACACTATGCTCTAACATCTAAATTTCTTCTTGTTTAATGAATGCATTTTTAGCACATTTTGTTTTTCTATATTAGGTGTTATGAATTCTGTAAGGGATATTTGACACAGTTTTATTATGGAATGAACAAAAACCCAGCAGTGTATTTGTGCCCGAGACATGCTACTTTCGTACTACAATGCCAACATTCAGTAGGTGAGTCAGGCAAATGGCCTGCAAAATTTGAAATATTTACTATTTGCTCCTTCATAGGAGAAACTTCCCCACCTTGTACATCCCTTTGGAGACAAGGGGCACTTGGCACTTTCTGTGTGATGTGTTGCATTCTTTATCTCGCTTGACCAGAGCAGGGCACTTTTGTGGGGCGAAACTGCAGGCCTGTGTGGAACCAGAATGGTAAAGACAGAGTAGAGGTCCCTGAGGAAGTCACTTCATATAAGAAGGCCATTAGGTCGATCAATGTTGTTTCCCAAATGTGCCACTAGGTAACAGTGGTCCAACTTGTATATGATGAGGAGAATGAATATACTAGATCTGTCCAGAAAACGTCCAGCCACTGTTAATATAAGGAGAACAGTTTGCACCCCATCACTCTAACCTGGCAGCCAAGGAGAGAGGACTGGAGTGTACACGTGTGAACAACGACGGCTTCACTGTACCAGTCAGTGGCGATGGAGGACCCTGTTGAGTGAGCATATGTACTGTGTGGCAGTTGCATTCAAAGTGACTCAGTGAGTAGAGCAATGAATCTGCATCGAATTTTGCATTAAGCTTGAACATTCCTCCATGGAAACTATTCGAATGATTCAGAAGGCTTTTGGGACAATGTAATAAGTGAAGCATGAATAAAAGTGGAGCACTTCAAAGATGGTCAAGAATCTGTTGAAAGTGATCCATGTTTTTGAAGGCTTGCCATAGGGAGAATGCCTGAGAATGTTGAATGTGTACGGGCCGTAATCAGTGAAGACTGGCGACTCACAGTTGGAGAACTAGAAGCTGACCTGAGGATTCCCAAAACAACTGTGTCTGATATTTTGACATAGGATCTTGGCACGAAATATGTCGTGGCAAAATGTGTTTCATGGCTTCTGTTACCAGAGCAAAAGGAACATCGTGCTGCAGTTGGCTAATGACTCGACTCAAACTGCTACCAATGGACTAAATTTCCTCAGGAAGTTCATAACTGGAGATGAATTGTTGGTCTACAGCTAGGACCTAAAATGAAGGTCTGGTCACCCCAATGGAAGTCGCCTGGCTCTCCAGGCCTGAAGAAGGTGTAGCAAAGTCACAGCAAGATCAAGACCATGTTAACAGGATTTTTTGATTGGGAAGATGTTGTCCATCATGAGTACACCTCTCAGGCCAAACAATTAGTAAAGAGTACTACCTCAAAGTTCTTTCTCAGTTGAGAGATGCTATACAGTGAAAACAAATGAAGACAACTGTAGCTATTGGCAACTGGTGATTGGCAGCTTCATCAGGACAACGCGCCCACTCATGCATCATGTCTTGTGCAGAGTTTTTTGGTGAAACATCAAATCACCCAGGTGACTCAGCCCTCTCACAGCCCTGATTTGGTGCCCTGCAACTTCTGGCTTTCCCCAAACTGAAATTACCTTTGGAAAGGAAGAGATTTAAGACCATCAATGAGATTAAAGAATATATGATGAGGCAGCTGGTGGTAATTTCAGTAAAGGATTTTGCAGGGTGTTTTGAACAGTGGAAGAAATGCTGAAAGAACTGTGTGAAATCCCAGGGTGCCTAGTTCGAAGGGACCTGATGTGTCATTGTACTATGTACAATGTTTCTTATATCTTGTATCTTCTTCAGTAAATGTCATTGTTCTTCATAATGCATGGCTGGATACATTCTGGACAAACCTTTTATATATATATATATATATATATAAATATATATATATATATATATATATATATATATATATATATATATATAAGGGAGACAGCTGTCTGAGTTTTTTCATCCCTATACCTTCTCAATATGCAAGGCCTCTCAACATATTTTTAAAACAAAGACTGAGCCCTTTAGGGGGGTGATTTGATAGTGTTGTTTGCGTAGAAAACAATGGGGGAAGTGTTTATAGATAAAATTTATTAAAAAGTTTTAAATTGATTTTAGGATTAAATGAACTTTCAGGATACATTTAATTTATAACATACAATGCTATGCAATGGAATATAATAAACAGATCATATATACTGGATTCTTTGAGTCTCCCCCAAAAAGAAGATTTTCCCAAAAACATGGCAGCACTTTGGTGATAGCCTGCTTCCCACACCACAGGGCTGACTTGAGAACATCACTGGTTTGTATCTCCATTTATTTCAAGAGATTTCGGAACACTGTTTAAAATGGTCATGGATGGAACCTGAGAGCATTATGCTACGTGAAATAAGCCAGGCGGTGAGGGACAAATACTGTATGATATAACCTTTACCTGGAACCTAATCAACACAACAAAGGAGCAAGCAAAATATACCCAGAGACATTGAAACTAAGAACAATCTGACAGTAACCAGGGGGGAGGTGGGAGGGGATAATGGGGGGAGGAGTTTCAGGAACTACTATAAAGGACACATGGACAAAACCAAAGGGGGTGGAAACAGGGGAAGGGGAGATGGCTGGGGTTGGGGGGGAGTGGTAGGGGGTAAATACAGACAACTGTAATTGGACAACAGTACAATAATTTAAAAAATAAAATGGTCAAGAGAGAATTGATTTGAAATAACTTTACAAAATAAATAAGTGAAATATAACAGCTTTTGGAGATGCTAAAATATGACATTCAGTTTATTTAACACATAGAAAAATCCTGTAACCAGAGTGCCAAGCAACATGAACTCAAAGAACAATAGATAGTGTTTACTGAAGATAAAAAGAAGACACTTCTTGTGACATACTGATTTATACTCTCTTGTAACATATCAGCTTAAACTCTCCAAGCAAAATCAGAGCGCTTAGTGCGTCTTTGATTCTTTTGGTACACAATCATAAGCCAGCTGTGTTACATTATTATATTCCTGTTGTCTTGCAGTTTAACTCCAGGAGAGTTAACTACTGCTGAGAGAGTAATACCTTGTTTTAAGAACTAGTTTCAGACTCCTTGAGACAAGTGACCAATGTTTTGTCTGTACAAATTCTTCAGCCATGAAATGTAATAAAACACAAGTAATAATGAGGAGACCTAATATTCATCCTGGATACGAGTTTCCCCTCACTTGCTTCAGTCAGAAGCTCTCTGGGTTACTTTCCTTGTGCGACAGGAATAAACGAGAACTCAAGACCCCTTGCTTCATGGAGTTACATTCTCATGGAGAAGCTGGACCACATGCAAGTACACAACTAGGCAATATTTTCATAAGTAATGGTAAAGGGGGAAAAAAACACACAGAAGTTACACAGTGCGGTAGTGACAGGAGGGAGAGAGGGCAACCTCAGAAGGAGTGCAGGAGCCAGCCCCTAGAAGAGGAGACTGTGTCTCAGCTCAGTGAAAGGTGTGTGAAGTCCCTGAGGCCAGAGTCAGCCCTGGCTGCTCCAGAAAGGGCCCGTTTGCTCCGTCTGGAATGGGGTTTGCTAGGGCTGGGAGCCTCTGTTAAACACTAGGTTGGGGAGATGTATTGGGAGGCATTTGAAGAACTGAAATAGTACAGGGACCAAGTTTTCACTTTTGAGGATAATGTTAGCTGCCCTGTGAAAACATGGAAACGAGGCTGGGGGTGGAGGCTGCTGTTGAGAGTCTTGGCTGGAAATAAAGATGGCTTCAATGTTGGTGATTTCAGGGGATTCGGAGCAAAGTGGGTGGGTCCAAGACATCTTTTGGGGAAAAAAAGCTTTGTAAATCTTACTGCACTGTGGAAACCTGATGCATTATTATTATAGTTCCTCACTGATTATTTTTTAGTTTTAGTAAATTTATATCAACAATGAACTACCCAAACCCTTCTCCTTTTGTTTTTTTAATCGGCTCACCACCAAGCACTTTGCTGTATACTATAACAATCTGTGTTTCCCTGGTCCTTTTTAAATACAAAAATCTATCTTCTGACAAAATAAGATCCAGGCACATAGTTGTTACTTGATCAATATTTGCCATGTTAATGACTGCATAAATAAAATATGACAGACGTACTGCAAGGCTATTGGGTCAAGGAGATATTTGAATGAATGAAACCAAGATTGAAAGAGTTTATTGCTACAAGTTAACATCAGTTGGCAGTCTCTTCGTTTCAGGATGGGATTTTATAATGTCACTGACCCTGGGATATTTTTTTAAATGAAATTTCTTGGCAGCATTAACTTAGCCTGGTAGCATGAGATAATGTATATAAATGAGCTTTGAAAAGAACAAAGCTTTGTGTCAATACCAGTAGGAATTGCTATCATTTATTTTCTGACCCCTATGTGTCAGATCTCATGCTAGGCATTTCCACATACACTATTCCGTTTAAATCTCACAAAAATCATGGAAGAAAGTCATTCTCCCTTTGTTTTAAAATTCAGGGAGCTGTGTCTCAGAAGCATTGTTTAACAGTTGGACAAAGTGTATGACTCTCCTATTCTGATCCCATTCCATGGCCTGAGGAAAGGGGATGGAATTACTATCTTGATTTTGAAATAAACACGAACACACATGTCTATTACATTGTTGATTATTTTGGAGAGTATCTTAGAGATTATGATGCATACACCCCTAAAATAATAATAAAATGAGAGATTTTAGAGATTTAGAAATAGATGTATAAGTGACTGGGTAGTTCTTCATATGTAACTCCTTGCCTGACTTTCACAGGCTCAAGGTCACCGGAAAGCAAAGCTAGGATTCGGATCCACTTTGGTGCTCTTCAGACCAGAGCATGCCGATTCAGAACTTGACATTTTGCTCATCTCTATGTGTATAAGGAGACTAAGATAAAAGACCCAGAGAAATCTATGTAAGGGCTCATTCTGCCATCGGTGAAAAGCATGGGTGGTTTACTTCAAAGAAAAAGAGGATATTATAGAAGTAACAAATAGGTTTGTCCTTAAAAACGTAATGTGCCCCACAAAATGCCTGGAAATAATGGCACAAGAGTGCTTTGCATTATCACGAGAGTGCAGGGCTCCAATGTAGAGACATGCAGGGATGCAGTAGAGGTCATGGGATGTCAAAGGCAGTCTTTGCTAGCGTCAGCAGTGTCAGTAGCAGAAGCCTCTGGAATGCGTGGCAGGGGAAGTGGGGCATGTGGTCAACAATGTACAGATTAGCGTATTGAACATTCTAGAGATTTCTCAACTGGAGAAGGGATTTTCCTATCTCTGATCCCTTCAGCTGAAAACATCCTCAAATGGCAAATAGATGTTCAAACGTCTCTTTCCACTCTGCCTCCCACGCTGTGTGTGGCCTCTGAGTCACAATGAACACCTACGCAGAAACACAAACCCGGGGAGGGAGAGGCCCTGTGTTCAGGATTCATGAATACTCGGAATGTTTCCTCTGAACCCACACATAACAGCAAACCCAGAGTGTCCCCCACGCTCGCCACATATCCCAGAAGAGATTAAATTTTATACTCTGTAATTAAGACAACTGATTTTTAAAAAATATATGGTTGCACTGAGTCCATCAGTTACAATTTCTTTTTTTTAAAGATTTTATTTTTATTTTATTTTACTTTTAGAGAGGGAAGGGAGGGAGAAAGAGAGAGAGAGAGAGAGAAACATCAATGTGCGGTTGCTGGGGGCCGTGGCCTGCAACCCAGGCATGTGCCCTGACTGGGAATCAAACCTGCGACACTTTGGTTCGCAGCCTGCACTCAATCCACTGAGCTATGCCAGCCAGGGCTATAATTTCTTTTAAATTAGGATTAGTTTCCACCTTTCTAAGGTATGCAAAACCCCAGTTTTGTCTTGAGTTCGAATGAAAGCGAATCGGAGTATTCACTGACGTCACCAGGAGCTCTGAATGTTAATCTCATTAGTACTATGAAAGAATGGGGTAGGAAAAGATGAAAAATAAGGTCATTTAGATAGGCTGCAATGTATTATGGCCACCACATTAGAAGTACGCTAGACCTAGAAGTTGACATGTCTTTTTTGGGTTTTCCATGCTACTTGTCACACGGATGGTAAAAGTGAATTGCGACTTCTAGGCTGGAGGTGGGGTAAGTGTCAATGAAACTTGTTCAGATCAGTGTATGCGGGGCTTGGGTTTCAATGACCATGGAAGCTGGCATGCTCATAATGACTTACCGGCTTCACCATTGTCATGAAATTTAACCACAGCTCAATGTTTACTTGGTGTCCCTGACTCGTAAGACTCAGTGAGACTCTGTGAGCTTTCGACCCACTGTGAGAAGAAATGTAGAGGTGTCTTCAAGTGAGTGAACTTAATGTAGGAAAAAGAAACTGAAATTTGAGCTGGAAGAAAGAGCCAAAGCAGTGGTTTCCACTGGGAGACATGGGGTAATTTTCTCAGGGAGCTGCCCCTCGAACTACCTTATACCCCCCTGAGCCTGGTCTACGGCAGAGGACACCTACTCTGTTTCTGTGTGGCAACCATCACTGTGTGATGAATTTTCAGTGCACTTTTTGGCTTGATGTTAGAGCCAATTCTAGGCTGTAAGTAGCTTTGAAGGAGAACTTGTGTCTGTATTGTTTTCCATATGAATCCATCACCTAGGGAAGCCCTTCACGCATAGGAGATAGTAGTGGATCCTTATTGAATGAATGAATGAATGAATGAATGCCTATTCCTGTACTGTGTTCTCCAAATGGTATATTCTAATATTGGGTTTGGACAGGTGGAACTATATGTTTTTCGTAAAGTTCCTCAGGTGCTTCTGTGAAGAATTACTGGCCTACAGGTTTTCCACTTTACCTGGGTCTCCACACCCTGATTTCTCTAAGCTTCAGTCTATAAGGTTAGGCCCGGATCATTCTTTGCCTAAACTTGACAGGAACAAAGTATATGTAATAAATTACATCACTCTCATCTTCATATCTTTTTCAAAAATATTTACTGGCCCTTACTATGTTCTAGTGCCCTGCTTGGCATAGATGGCGGGTGACCGAGGATCTGGGCCTTGTGTGCGGGAACCTCTAGTCTGGTGGATGAGAAGGAGGAGCAGGTGGTCTGCTGTTAACACTGTAGACACTGGCGAAGGACACAGAGATTCCGGGGACAGAGGAATGGGCAGCTAGTCCAACCTTGCAGGGCCACGCTTCTGAGATCTCATCTGCCCTCCCTCCCATCCCCCACCATACTTCTGTGGTCTTGCTTAGGATGAGTTACACTCGAATGCAGTGTGTCCTGGCCCCACCCTGAGTCTTGGATGTCTGGATTTCTTCTTCTACCTCCCTCCTCAGCCAGAATCTCAGGGATAGACCATACAAGGCATCCTTTATTTAAAAAAAAATTATTTTAATTGTTGTTTAAGTACAATTTTCTATCTTTTACTCCCATCCCAACCTACCCTCCCCTCCTCCCTCCCATTTCCACCCTCCCCTAGTTTTTGTCCATGTGTCCTTATACTCGTTCCTGCAAACCCTTCCCCTTTTCCCCTGAAATTCCCCTGAAATTCCCTCTCCTCTCCCCTCTGAACTCTGTCAGTCTGCTCTGTATTTCAGTGTCTTTGGTTATATTTTGCTTGTTTCTTTGTTTTGTTGTTTAGGTTCCTGTCAATTTTGAAAAGACTTCATTTGTTCTGTCCCTTACCAGAGACTGGTTTCCTCTAGGCCTTTTTCATGCCTCAATCTGAACTCCCCCTACTTAACTAGTCTTCTCGTCCACACTGCTTCCCCCAGCTGTTCGGTAAAAATACATCGTTCAGAACCCTGACTTTTGAGTATACAACTGCCAACGTTCTTTGGGGCTGGGAAACATTCTTGAAAACCAAACTCTCCCATCCTTCCAGCCATTTGAGTTTGAAGCTCACTCTACCAAAATCACCCCTAGGCCTAACATGTTGGGGTCATGCAGATTTTCATGGGATTTTTAAAATTAAACTGTGCATAGTCTAATGAATCCTTTGACTAATACTCATATTTCTTTGGGAAGAAACTCTGTAGAAAAAGAAAATATTATGCGAAATTTCCCCTATGAACCTTTCTCATGCTTCCCTTCAAACACAGAGTATTATGTCAATATTCCCAGGTAACCTACAAATACTGGACACTGTTTGAAGCATTGGGCCTGTATTAGCTCATTGAAATACCAGTCATACAATTAGGGACAACTTTTATGCCTATTTGACAGTTTCAGAAACTGAGGCGTACAAGTAGAAGAGATTTTTTGTCAAAAATTTTATGGCAAGAAGTGGAAGAACAGAGGTTTGAACTCAAGCAAACTTGCTCCATGATCTTATTACTCTTTATATTAATATAGTATGTATTGCTATATTATGTATGTATTACTGTATGTTTTGGCATGTATTAGGCCATCACAAAACCTCAAAAACTGTTAGGCTCTCTTAATCTATGCACTGCTATAGATTTCAAGCCATAAATATAACACCTAACATCAACTTACGTGAACTAACATAATACTACCTGTAAGACTATAGGAAATAGCAAGTGAATTGAAGATATTCAATCAATAAAGATGGATTAGAAATCAGTACAATGTTCTGATTCCCTGAGATTTGGGCATTCGCAGTGTATTTTTTATTTATTTGATACTTTCTTTCAAAACGCTTTCTAGTGGGCAAAAGTGGTAACAATCACAATTTGTGTTGGCAAATATCTTGCATCAAAATGTTAATTCCTCCCTACTTCCACTGTCATATCAATGTTGGGGAAACCCGTACTGTAACACCCAGTTTCTCCCACACTTTGGTTCATGTATTTTAAAAGCTGTTGGTGAGTTCCGATTGTAAATAAGTTATCTGGAGAGTCCTACAGAGCCACGGCAAACAGGGGTGGCCCAAGGACCATTCCGTGGTGAGTCCCCAGGGAGCGACAGCTTGAGACACATCATACGTGCTTGGCAAGACAGCAGACTGCATTTTTGGCGTTATTGTTTCAGAATGCCAGGGACATGATTGTTAACAATAGGGTCTGCCATTGTTTCTTCTGGAGGCTTTCTGAGTGGCAGTCCCTGGGGAGAGTGCATTATCATCCTTAACTTGTAACTTAACTGCTCCTTTTGTCATTCTGCATAATTGCTGTCACCCAGGTAAAACTAAATGGGTTTTCTCTCTGGGTAATTTCTCCCACACTCAGCCTGGAGCCCTTCGGGCAGCACAGGCAGTGGGGAACCTGGGCAGATAATGTGCAGATCTCGGCGACTCCTAGAAGAGCCTTCGGAAGGCTTTGTCTGTGCAAACTAATACAGACACTAGTTTAAACAACCATTTAGCGATGACAAAAATAGGTATTCAAATAGCATGTGCCACACACAGTAGTCGTGAAGGTTAAATTTGTTAATACACAAAAGTGCTTGGCTCCGTGTGTGGCATAACATTAGGGGCCAGGAAGTGTTCGCCTCTGCTACTCTGTGACATGATGCATTTTGTCACTTCAACCATCTTTCAAGGCAGTTGTTGTTATTAGTCCTATTTTACAGATGAGGAAAGTGAACTTCATTGCAGCTGGGGTTTAGGAGTAAGTGGATTGAACTCTGTGCTGGAAATTAAGTAACTTAACTACTTAACTTCCGAAAAGGCAGCCTGATTCACTGAGTGGCTTGTGCCCAGTGAGACCACAGGGACTCGGTCGCCCCGGGGAAATGAGCGGTCTTTGGGGCTCATCACAGGTGATCAGGTGCACCACCTAGTCCCATTGTTTGAGTGAGTTATTCCACTCTTTCGTGAAGCTGTATTTTCATAAAACTAATATAACCAGTTGAATACAATAATCTATTTCGAACAATAACTGCTTTAATACATGTTTTGTTTTCACGAAGGACTTGAGACGGATCGTAGATACTGATAGTAATATTTACCACAACGATAGTAACCACAATAACAACCATAATAACTACCATCCACTGAACACTTACAGTACGTGCCAAGCTTTGTTCTAAGAACCAACCCTTAATTGACTCGTTTAACTGAATCCTCATTAAGCTGGCGCTATCTTTATCCCTGATTTATATTTCATTAACCTGAGGCTCAGAGAGGTGAGGGACCTACCAGACGGTTCCCATTCCTGACTGGGTGAGACAGGCTCTGCCTCCAGGCAGCCAGACTTCCGAACTGTGCTCTCTTCCACACGTCGTAAAGGATCCGCTGGGACCCCAGCCCCTCACTCCCTTTTTCCCACACTCACACAGCTTCCGCTCATGCAGATCCATCATGAGCATGGGTGTCTCCTGAATCCACCTTCTGCTGTACTGGGATTCAGTTTGCTTTGCTGTAACATTAAGCAGCAAACACACACACACACACACACACACACACACACACACACACAATTTTAGAAGGCAGACTTTGTTTAGATTTTAGTTTGATGCACATTAGCAAAGCCCAAATACATAACCCAGAGCAAGTGTAATCGAAGGACTGACCACTGACTGTGCGGATGGCTCTCAGCCAGGGCTGGAAGGGTAGCGACGTGGGGAAGTGGTACGGGGACGGGGGAGTGAGGGGAGTCTGCCTAGAGCCACGTTCGCATTTCTAGGAAGGGTTATGGATGCTGAGAAGCACATTCATCTGACCATTGTTTTCATCTTATACAAACTCCAGAAAGTAAAACTCGGCAGATCTTTGCTGGCAGGCGTAGGTAGGTCATGGGTTAAAAACGACAGGCTGAATGTTATTGAACTACCTAAAAATGTGTCTGGTTTTCACTAACCCATACCTTAGGTTCAGAACGGATCTGTACTTAAAGACTGATTATATTTTTGAGCAAATGACCATAACTTAACCTTAATTTCATCATCTTTAAAACAGGGATCCTGATGCATTTCTTGCAGATATCGTTTCTAGCACATGTTAGGAACTCTATTACCGTAACGATGATCGAACTTAGAGTAATATTCATGCAATGGCTTTGCACATGTTCAAATCCACATTAATTGTATTCTTGATGTCTATTATCTGCTTAATATCTTGTTCTATAAAAGGTGATAACTGCAAATACACCCCGCTTTCTACTCTCTTTCTCTCTCCTTCCAGGATCTCTGACCACCCCACTTCAGTTCATGCTTCATGACTTTTCTCTCTAAAGTACTCAAAACAAGAGATTCCTGTTTCCAGGGAATACATAGTATATTTTGAATTAAAACACGAAACAGAGAACACTTTGAATCCTGACCAAGCAGGTGTTGTGATCTGTTCTTTTCTTTGTGAAATTCCTCATAAGTGGACAATGGCTGGGTTTCATGTTGATGGACTTTAAAAAATAATGTGGAGACCAGCCCTACCCCTCCAGAGAGACTGAGTGTGCACATTCCAGTGGCATTCTTGGGGGGGTTAGGGTGTCCCTGAGAACAAATCACCCCCGTACTCAGGCGGTGGTGGCTCTGCCGCTTTCTCATGGTCTGGACCTGAGTCTCAGGGGTCGGATATTTTGCAGCTGCCCCGGCAGGCCCAGGGAGGCCTTGACATTTAACCCGAGACATCAGCCAAGAATTATGTGTCTGTCACAACATGTCCAGTATAAGGCAGTGGATCTGGGCTTCCCGAGCCTGAGACCGTCTGCCTGTCTGACATCCCGGAGGAAGATCTTGGGATAATTTCTGTAAAGGCCGGAAAGGGCAGCCTCATCACCAAAACTCAGAGATGAAAAGACAAGAGAGATGCTATTTTGAACCTTTTCTCTTTCCACGAAAAATGAACAAGAGCCCCCTAACTTTTGAATGCACCAAAAGCAGAGACACTGAATTGGGAGTCAGGAAAAGCAAAGTCTCCCTTTTCCTAGCCCCCAAAGGACCTTTGAATTTCAAAGGTTGGCTCCCAAGCACCTGGTTCTCCAGGAGCCTGAAATGTGTCAGCTTGACTTAACACAAACTTGTCTGGATACTTCTTTCAAGTGTGGGAACAGTGACCTCTGCCAGGCCACCTTCCACGGCCTTTTTCATGCTCTGACCCCCGAGCTGCAGCCCAGACGGGCCTGCTGCTCCTCTCCGCCTCGGAGCCCCCCAGCCGAAATAGCACACTGGGGTGGCAGGTGGCTCGCAGGAGACAGCAGCACCAGGTTTGCCTTCGATTCAGTTCTATTAAAAAGTTCTTTGAGAACCAGTTTGTTCGGGGAGTGAGGAGGAGAAAAGGAAAACTGGCATGTGGGGGAGGGGGGATGTGTGTGGGGGAGGGTTGTTTGGAGGCTGGGGGAGGGTATGTGTGTGTTGTGTGTGGTGGGAGGCAGAGGATACCCTTACAGACCTGCTGATAAAAAACAGCAGCTATTTGGAAGCATATTACGCTTTTACTTGTCAACCAAACCACAGTGCTGAGGGATCTGACTGCTGGTAGAAGAGAGGGCACATTTGTCAGACTTTTCACTTCAATGTGTGCTTGTGGAGTTGGTAAATCAGATATCTGAGCAGAGGCGGATTGCTCTGGCGTCCAGTGGCTGCAGGGCCAAGGGTTTACCTTATGGTATTGCAAGTCCTCCCTCTGGCTTATAACGGCTTCATAGTGGGTGCAGATATCTGAGACCCACTACCCGATAGAAAAGCAGCTGAAAAATCAATTTGCCAACTGAAATGTAAACTCACAGGTGTGGGGAGAAAACCTCAGTCAACGTCAATACATGTGTTTCTGAGAAATTCGGGGTATGTGCCTGCTGTGTGATTTCAGTGCAAATTCTAGGACGTAGTAGGTGCTTGATAAATGGCCATGGGATGGATGCACGTAGTAGGCTATGTTTACATAGAACATTACATAGGAGTACTGTTATGCTTTTGACATAAATAATATGTCAGTAATGGATCTGTGTGATGTGTTTTTCAAAAAAGCTAGTTAGAAAGGACACCAACTCAACTTTAAATTAAAAATCCGCTGCTGAGAAATATCACCACTAAAGTAATTTTACGTTGCCTGCTGTGTCCTTCAAGGTTATGGGACCCAGACAGAAACAGCACATGCATTAAACATATATTTATGGTAAACTCTTGCCATTCCTCCTAGAGAAAAGAATTCCCATGGCAATCTATTTCTGGATTCATCCAGAACAGTTGTTTAAGTCATAATTAAAACATTTTCCTTGGTTTGGAAGGGAAGAGGAATTGAGCCCTTGGCTGTCCAGCTGAGGGGAACAGCCCTTCGTGGAGAAGGAGGTGGCATTCTTTCCGCCCATCAATCAGTGGCTTAGTCCTTAGCAACAGGCCTAATCATGGCTGCAGGCATCCAGCTGAGTTAAACCGGCACAGTCAGATGAGGACCATTACAGAAATGCCTATTTTTCCTATATTGCTTAAACCCTATGCATCGTCACCCAGTTTTTAAGGTGAAATTAACAGATGATAGCAGACTCCCCCAGCATCCTCAAATGACTCGGTGTTTAATTATTTAGTGAAAGAACAGCCTGAGTTGACTGCTAACCATGCAGTCCTTTATCTTACCTTGAACAGCCGCATTCCTGACGATGAACTCTTTTTTAAGCAAAGAGTTCCCAAGGAACATTGGCCGCCTCTTGAATAACGTCAGTTGATTTCCTCCAATCAGACCACAGTATCCATGTAGTTAATGATGTTTTCTTCCTGATTGTGGCTTAGAAGGGGCACAGGGTCAAATTTCTTGCTCTACTAAAGGCCAAGATTTTTCATACTGTCTGTTCCCTCTTGCTCACTAAAAACTTCATGTGTATAACATTTAAACACTATTTTCCCCTTCCTATTTCAACAATCTTGTGTGTGTGTGTGTGTTGTAAACCAGAGGACACTTCTTTTTGTATTCTGTGATCAGTAAACAACACAGTTTGCATTGTAAATTTACCCACAAGCTACATGGAAATCATTACTAGCAGTGCCATCTTTGAAGTTTCAAAATCCGTCTAAGCTTTCATTTTCTTATTGATAAAATTGGGATAATATTTATTTATAGTGTTGTAATGAGGATCCAATGAATCAATACTGCAAAGTATGGATTATTAAGTATAACCGTTAACTCGACTTTGGGCTGCATGAGACCATAAGAAATGATTTTATCAATTTCATATCTCCAGGGCCTCAGGCCACACCTGGAAAGTACCTCAGTGCCTTTGGCCGTGCCTGGAATGACCCTATAGCTTCCTCAGACAAACTTTACAATGTCTTCCTGTTTCCTGCCAACCCCAATAGAACCGATTCCTTGGTCCTTGGTGTCACCCTGCTACTTTGGACATACCCACATCGCTCAATCTTGTCATCAGTGACATTTGGGGCTGGATCATTCTCTGTTGTGTCCTGTTTGTTGTAGGATATTTGTCAGCATCCCTAACAACTGACCATTAGATGCCAGGAACATCCTCCCAGTGTGACAACCGAAAATGTCTTCAGGGACTGCCACATACCCCCTGGTGGGCAAAAGTGGCTTGGTTAGGAAGTCACTGCTGTTGTTCTACCTCTGATGTACTGCTACAGCATTTATGGTGCTTATGTTAGTATTTAATAAACATTCATATATCACATGCAATATGCCAGATGTTTTTCTAAAAGCAATGATTTGTTAATATTAATACTTATGAGTTGGTTGCGAGTATCATATCCAGTTTACAGCTGAAAAAATCGAGACCGTGGGGGTTTAGAGCTGAGGAAATTGAGGCACTGAGATGCAAAATGACTCTTCCAAGCTAAGAAATGGAGAGCAGTGAGCCACACTCAGGCGCTTTGTGTCTGGAACCTGTGCCCCTAACTGCCGCACTGTGTTCTTTGTCTCAGGGAATTTGTTTCTACCCTGGACTGCGTGAGTCTGGGCACGTGGGCACTGTGGGCGTGCAATACAGAGACTATAATTGTCTTTGAGTCAGTCCAGAGCATGAAGCGCAGTACAAATGTTAAGCTAGATGAATGAGTGACTATCGTAATTCCACCTTTGTACCAAGAAGTGTTTTCTATCCCAGAAGAAAGGTAAAGGTTTAAGTCTAATGCAGTGAATCATTTCTAGACGAGGAAACTGAGAGCAGATGGCTCCCCTAAGTCACAAGTCTGGTGAGTGGCAGAGGCAGGCCTGGGTTCAAGTTCTTCTAATACACTTCAGTGGTCTTTTATCAGTTCCATGCCGTGACCCTTTCTATGGCTACCCTAATCTATCAAAATCATCATCATCTTCATCTTCCTCCTCATCATTATTATCATCCTAAAACTATGTTGGCTATATTCATTAAAAATCCACAGTGTAAGGCTTATTTACTATACTTTTTTCCATCCACGTCAGAATTTCAAAGCTGAACTTTCTTGAGGCCTCCTTTCCAGTAGCACCACTTTTCAAATCATGCTTTTCAATTATGTCTCATTAAAGCTACGGGGGGCGGGGGCAGCATCCCAAGCTCTTCAATTCTGGTCACTCCACTTTCTTCTTTTCAAGGTAACGCTTCTTGAAGTTCTGCATAAATGATGTTTGATATACTGATACAGGGGATTATTACTTGATGATATTTAGGATGTCAGCTATAGTGGTAGAACTATTATGGAGTGATTGGAGCTTTCCAAGCTGTCCAATTTACATATAAAGCTGACCCTTTATGTGTTCCTCCTGTGGTCTGCCAGTGATCTGGTGACAGAAGGTTATGATACAACGACTAGTCTGGCTCATAATTACTAGAGCCAGGAAAGAATCTTAAATTATTTAAGAATTTAACTATGGACAGTGTTGCTAAAAAGACAGGGTCACAGCTGAGTGAGATCGTCGAAATAAATCTTCGTGCCAGGAGGTATCCT
Source organism: Phyllostomus discolor (assembly GCF_004126475.2). NCBI lineage: Eukaryota > Metazoa > Chordata > Mammalia > Chiroptera > Phyllostomidae > Phyllostomus > Phyllostomus discolor. Next base: position 9,857,184 of record NC_040903.2, read on the forward strand.
TCACCCACCTTTTACGTGATTTGTGGAACACCGAGGATTCTTTTGCTTCCTCTTAATATCTACTCACTCAAACACTATAATATCTTAAATTTTAGCATTGATGAATGAGTCCTTTTACTTGTTATGTTCTTTGAAAAGCCAATGGGCCTTGGAAGGAAGTGCTAATTAAAATTAATTTAGATCGAGGTATTAACATCAGGGCAGAGTTGAGAAAATTTCTAGATGCAGAATTAAAAGTCTACTAACTTGCCTGTCACTTTGAAAAAGTCACTTAACCTGTCTCAGCTTGAGTTTCTTCATCTGGAACACAGAAATGATGACATTGACCTACAGATTACTATTGTGAGCATTAAATAATGGAATGCCCGTGAAAAAACTTTTTAAAGGGTATTACTGCTACTTTTCCCCAGCTGTTGTGACATCCTTGTGACTAAAAGCTCAGGCCATTAGATTGCTGAAGGCCTGGGATGGAGACATTTAAAATGAACTTCAAAGTTTTAGCCACCATAATTCCTCTGTGTTTTTTTTCTTTTTAATAATGAGTTTGCAAGATTTCTGAAGGATGTGAGGGAAAATTGAAGCCTGACTGACTAATAATGGAACTGCAAAGTATTTCTCAAATGACAAGCTGCCTTCCTGGTATTAAACTCTCTAACAATTACCCATGACCCTTCCAGATTTCTGGCTGTCTCCTTCGCATTTGAGAAAATATGGAGACATTATTCAGGTTCTGATCTGACTTTTTAAATCCAAAATGGAGTTAGGTTACTGAATCAACTCAGGAAAGGGTATTGAAAACCATCTATCACACATATAAAACCGATGGGTTATATCAACCACCTAAGAGGAGGAAATTTAAATTTTGCTTTTGGAGACCAATATATTTAGTGTCTTGGTATGCACCAAGACACTAAATCTTAAAAATAGATAAAAATGTCTTCTTGCATTTAGGGCTGGTCCTCTGAACACTGAGATTACCCAGGATCTGGGAAGTTTCTACCTGCTTGTCCTCACCTAAAATCCCTCTGTTACAAACAGTACAGTCTTACCAGGCGTTGTTAACATGCCACTGTTAACCTTGTGGAATGGTTAGACCAGATAAATAGTCTCCTACCTAGACTAGGAACAATGAAATGTTCATCATTTTCTCTATGCAGAGCCTTAGTCGCCAGCCATTACAAGCCATTCTACTCATTCAGACATTTTCACAAACTGTCCAATTTAATATTCCCAGAGAAGCAGTGAGAGAATTATTCTCATCTTTTTTATTACTGAAAAAGTTTCTAAAGCTATAGAATTCAGTGGGTGGGGTTTAGGAATGGAGCTGAGATTCAAATTTTTCTGTTCTTGCTCGAAGTAAGCAGTTTTCTGTGCCAAACATAACATGAGAATAAATGAACCTTAGCGTAACTCATGGTCAGGCCCTAACAATACTTTGAAACACAGCACAAATGGCAGATTCTATATCTAATTTTGAATTAAAATTCAATCTCTTGAACTCTTACCATTCTTTATGTAAACCTCATACTGCATGTGTTACCTTTTGAATATCAGAACCATTCATGAGCATCTGCCCCCACTAAAATTAATGTGATATTCTCTACAATGTTAAGAATTTTGTTCTCCATCATATCCCTTCATTCATTCATTCATTCCTCCCATGCTTTGAGCCCTAGCAATAAGGAAATAAATACAATGGACACGGCCTGGTGACTGTCACACCAACATTTGTTCAATGAAAAGAATGCAGCCTTCTTTGACTATTGTAGTTACTTCCCCCAATCCCTGGAGATATAAATTATCCTTTCATACCTCTTCGCTCACACATGTTTTTTATTTAAGGGTTTTTTCCCCACCAAGTATGTGTTTCTAGCACGTGATACTCAAGGTCTGGGAAATAAGTTCTCACGTGGTAGAACCTTTTGTCACCTATTTCAAAGACAAAAATCCACATTTCTCCTTCATCTCATTTTTGCTTTTACAGCCATAAACTTGTCGGTATTCATTATAATCATGGTCGCTGACAACAGATAATCAGCCCAGTATGTGAAGGGGTTTTTCAGAATTTATACGAGACTGGAGAAGAGTTCCCTGGGTGAAATTTACCCAGGTCCACGTAAAATTCTTGTGCTTGTGCAGGTAGTGCATGTTCAAGCTTTTGCTGTCTAAGTTACTCACTTCTGTGAACAGTGGCCCCACTCCCTACTTCCTGTTTGTTTTGTTTTCTAATATCTTATGCCATTGTTTTTTAAAAGTTATTTTTGCATTTATGTTACTTTTAGATTACAGAAAAGTTGAAAAGCTATCAAGATGAAATAAGGAGTTCCCATACACACTTCACACGGTTTTCTCCATCAACAGCTTATATTTCCATGGCACCTTTGACAAAACTAAGGAATTGGTATTGGCGCCTTAGTGCTTCCTGAAGTCCTGACTTAATTTTTGGATTTTACCAGTTTTTCCAGGAATGTCCTTTTTCCCAGCATCCAGTCCAGCATACCAGGATGTCCTATCTCTATAGACCTTCTGTCTATGGTAGTCTTCTCCTATTTTTGATGAATTTGAGAATCTTAAGGATTATTGTTCATGTATCTTATAGAATTTCCCTCAATTGGGTTTGTCTGGTGGCCTTTTTCCCCCACAATGAGACTGGGGACATAGGTGTGTGGAAGAGAATAGCACAGAAGGGAGGGCCCTTCTCATCCCGTCACATCAGGGTTACCTGACCATCCTCATGATGTTGCTGGTGATACTAACCTTCATCAGTTGACTATTGTTGTGCTTTTGGCATTTCTTCATTGTACAGTTATTATCTTTTCTTGCCCTGTGCTCTTTGGAAAAAAACTGCTAAGTCTAGCACTCTCTCAAGGGAGATGGAAGGAATTCAAGCTCTGCCTTCCTGACAATTGGAATTAAAATTATTATGAAAGAAAAAATTTTCCTTCACTACATTTATTTATTTAGTCACTACTTTATATCATATGGAGTCACATATCTATTTGATGCTTTGAGTTGTAATCCAAAGCTATGTTATTTATTATGTTGCTCAGGTTGTTCCAGCTCTGTTCGCTGAGAGCTATTTTAGGTTCCACCACTGCTTTTTATTTTATGTGCTAACAGAAGTACATTTGCTCACTGCTGCCTATTTTGACATTAACATACCCAAAACTTCAGCAACCAGCTATTAAACAATATGGAAAAACTATAAAAATAATACAAGTAAAAGTAATACAAGCCCAGTGAGCACAGGGGCTTTGGTTGAATGCTGGGTCTCCAGTACTTAGGAAAATGTGTAAAACTTAGTAAACATTCCGTAACTGCTTGTGAATTCATTGTTCAGGAACATTATATCTCCTTCAGTTGCTTGATAAAAAACTACTTCCTCTTATAACTGTATTACCTTTATCTGTCCTTTCTCAGCTAAATTCTCTTACACAAATGTACATGTGTGTGCACACATTCCTGCACATGCAGATGTGTACAGCCCTGGTGAGGCAGAGAATCAGTTTTCACTTCCTGCCGTCACCTTCCCTCATCTCCCCATCATTTATTTTCTCTCACCAAACTCAGAATCCTTAGTGTAGTCTTTTTCAATTTTCCCTGTCCTTCCTCTATTTCTTTAGCTCCTCAGCAATCACTGTTTCTCTCACCACTCATGGAGGGGTCCACTGATAAAGTGAAGACAGTATCTTTTGGGAATCTGTATGTTTGACTGTAGAAAAAAGATGAGACATAGCCTAATAGACAAAACAGTGAATTCAATTTTTGTCAAAGAGATAAAAATAAAATATACTTTTAAATATATAGGCACTGCCATCAAAATACTTTCCATTATTAATTGGTTCATTCCTCCTTTTTCCACAAACAACATGTTTGCCTACCAAGTGCTGTATATCATGAATATACAAAAGGGGACCCAGCCTCTTATGAGACCCCTCCAAGAAATTTGTAGGATTGGTTCCAAATTAAGGTTATCATAATTATTAATTTTACATAATTAAATTCCTTTAAAGGTTGTTGAGTGACTTCTGAATAATATAACTGGAAGCTGCTTTCCTGTGGACAGCCACTGACAGCGTTCCTTCCACCTTCCTGCTCTCCCCCAGCCTACAGGGAACATTCCTTCGCACCTCGTTTTCTTCCGTCAGTGAAAGTATAAGTCTAGCCTCAGCTATTTAAAAACTCCCTTCCAGCTTTAATAATTTTCTTTTCTAATGGGAAGAGAAATCACTTTGAATCAGTAGACTTGGATTTGAAATCTGATCTCATTATTTTAGGCAAATTACCTAATATCTCTAGATTATTTCCTCATCACTAGACTTTGATCAAATATAAGTACTTCTCAGATGTTTTTTGAAAATATAAATTTTCTAATTAAAATATGCCTTCAATAAGGGCTATTTCTCTCCTTGGATTTAGATTTCTCATAGTCAAAAGAAAAGTTTGAAGTAATAGACAAAGTCTTAAAATCTTTCTTCTTTAGTAAACTGTTTAACTTCTCCCAGATCCAGTTTCACCACTTATTGAAATGGGTCTGCCATGATTTTCTTATTATTTCTTTATGATCAAATGAGGTTATGTATAGGAAGTACTTGATTTAAATGTGTCATTGGTATATTTTGGTTCTTTCCTCTCTTTATACCTCTTCTTGATTTTGCTTCTTCTTGCCCAAAGGAAGAGAAGCCTTAGGACAGGAATCTGTTCCGTTGGAAAGAGCATGAGCTTTGGAGTCAAGAGTGAACCTGGGGTGAACTGTTCATTAATGCTTCCAAAGTACCTTCGGGCTTCTCCAGTTTGCTCATTTGTAAAGCAGTCAAATGGCGTTGGGAGGATTAAACCGGGTCATGCATTCGAATATAGTGTTGCTTATTTTTTTAGGTAAGACCACTCAAATAGTGTAATACATTTAATGTATAAGTGGGGTGAATCAGATTTTTGCCTCATTATAGAAATGCTATCTTGAATACATATTTCTGAAAGTATAACCTGATTAGCTTCCTTCTTGAAGTACGTCTCTGAACAATCATCAGGAACAATGTTCTGGGTGACATGGCATGCAGCCCCCCGTGTAATTGCCCCTGTATAACTACCCTTTACCCATTTGTTCAACTAACATCACTTGCTCACCCACTACATGATTGTTTCTGTTCTGGTTATTTGCTTTGGGCTGTTTGTAAACATTTTTATTATATAATTTAAGATGACATCAACATAAAATCACCCATCTAAGTAAATAATTATGTGATTATTAACATTTGGCCACCAGACCGTTACATAATGAGCTATAGTTGACATCAAAAACTGAAACACAAAAGAGGCATTTCAGGACAGTAAATATTACATTGCAAGGGTGTTAACCAGAGGTTGAGTGCTGCATGCAACTTGGAGATGGGTAATCCTTTATAGGCAAAAGTATGATTTGCTTCAGAAGAGTCAGATAATCACTGCAAATTTTGTTGAAAAGCTTCTGCAAAATACCTGAATTTCCTTTAAAAAACCCTTTATGGCTATATCTTCCATAGTTTCAAAAAGAAAATAGGTTTTAATCCTGGAGCAGGAAGATTCTAGCAAAAGACTGGATGGATGCCTCACCTCTGCTCTCTGATGACATCTCTGCCGTGGACTCCTGGGAATCTGAGGCCCTGCTTTTGCCCCCCACCCCCAAACTTAATTGTGTACTTACTGCCATGTTGATATGTCAACAATAATTCTCTTTAGAAAATTTGCATGAAGTGGGCTTGATATGTGAGAAATGACAGCCCTTTTGAATTATTAGTGTATGATTATTCATTAGCCAGGTAGCATGACAACTGGAAAAGGATAAACATGTGTGTTTGGGATAGAGACATGAACTATCTAGTAAGGTATTTTGATTAGTGGCATGCGATCTATAATTATTAGAAATGTCATGTTCACAGTAAAAAATATGAAAACTTTTTTTAAATGTAGAAACGACAATTTCCTGGCCATGTATCCTTGGGAGAATAACTCCTCTAAAATTGGGATTTCTCCTCTGTATAACAGAACTAAATCAATTCCCTCACCTAAGAGTGACTTTCATGGTCAACTGACAGGATGCATCTAAAGTTCTTGCCACAGTGTTCTGTGCACCTTACGTGAATGGATTTCAATATTTTCGTTATTATATATTATTGTGATTGATGAGAGTATTATTATTCTTGGAATTGATGATGGGATGAGAGCAATAAGAAGTAAGAAACTCTTTCAGATGCCCTTGACCCTCAATTTTGTAACTGGTTTATTCTCTAGACATTCCTAGAGGATTCTACCTTCCTTTGATCATTTTCACCGTCTTCTTCTCATTGCAATGTGACTCCCCCTGAGATTGTTCTTTGAAGAGAGTCTAGGGGGAGCTTGTGGTATAGAAATAAGAACACACCAGCGAAAATAAAACAGGCTTGTTTAGCAAAAGCCGTCTGAGCTTTGCAGTAAAACAGAGCTGAGTTTGCACTGTTCTCCATTATTTGCTACCCCTGTGACCATGCACGTTTCTTAGTCTGTTACTCCTCAGATTCTCAGCTGCAAAGGAGGCAGATAACAACCATGTCCTAGGAAAATTACAGCCATGCCCTGGGGTTAATATGAAAATCCAGCAAGATAAAGAACCCATAAGAATACAGAAAGCAAAAGAAAAACAATTCAAATAGAAAAATAAATAAAAGACCCGCACAGACATTTCACAAAAGAAGAAACACAAGTGCTTTTTAAACATATAGCAAGATTTTCAGCTTCACCAGTAAATCTGGAAAATGCAAACACTGAGGTATCATTTTATCTATCTGATTGGGGAAAATAATAAATTTGAAGTTTGACAATATTAAGTATCACTGAAATGTGAAGAAGATACACATGTAATTTTCCATGGTGTTAAAAAAACAAAACAAAACAGAAAAGCTGTGAGACTATTTTGGAAAATTTAAATTGTCATTAACCAGGAGGATTGAAGGTTCATATACTCTAGGACCTGACAACTTGGCTACTCAGTCTTTACACAGAGGAGCTATTTTAGAAAACATAGGATATGAAGATGATTGACAGTTTTTATCAACATCTATATGCCAAGGGCTTTACAATGCCTTTTATTCTCTCAGACATTCTGTAAATGTGACTCTTAAGTCCAGATAAAATATTCATGTGGTACAACCCACGCAGATCATACTCTAGAGTGCCATTTATAATTTCATGATTTAATTAAGCACTGGTCCGTGTGCAGACATATGTATAATGTGTCAGTTACTTATCCAGGGAATTGATCAGACGCCATTGTCAGAAGAACAAGGCAGGAAAGTCAGCGAAGATACCAGCTTTGCATCCTGTGTCAGGTCTAAATGAAACACGCGTTTTAGCCTCTGGTATAACTTAATCGGTGGTTGGCCTTTCCAACGAGGTTCATAAATTACACTTCAAATAAATTTTATGCATAACTCAGTAGTTTCTAATTGCATATTTTGGGACTTTGACTCCAGGCCCCAGGCTTTTTTTCTGCCTCTCTTTGCAAGATTCCATTTTTCTTGGTGATAGGAGATGAATGTACCTAAAATTATGAATAATACGTTGCCATATATTTCCACAATGGAATACTTTAAGACATGATTTCTTAACGAAGCTCCACATAATAGAGTCACCAGACAAGTGGGGCTTCCCCTTCACGGTGTGAAAGACTGACATTCACGATACTTTCCATACTCAGGGTCCGCAAGCCTCCTTTCTTGTGTGTTGGTGTGCTGGCGCTCCAACTTGTTGAGCTGAATGCTAACTCAGAGCCAGTTATTTTTAAGTCCCCAGTGCAACTATAATCCTTGGGATTATACCTCTGTAATTTTATTAAATATTGCATATATTAGTTATATAAATGTGTGAAGGGAGTTTTCATAATAACAACTCACTCAATAAAGTAATTTTTAAAAATGCTGTGGAATTAGGTGTACATGATGCCACCGAAAAAGTAGGGAATACAGTCCCAAAACTTTAGGATGAACACAACAAACCAAAATGTTTCTTGAGTGCCCCTAAACTCTTGCTTTAACTTAAAGAAAGTGGAATTGGGAATTGTACCAGATGTGTTATGGTGAAATTTATGTAACAAAGATAAAGAAAATATAAAGATGGACATGAATATGCCATCTTTATGTGTTTTAAGTTAAAAACTTTATTTTCCTGTTGTATCTGACCGTTTTAATTCATCAATGAATCACTCATCCTGATCAAGTTTGATGAAAAGGATTCCACAGTCATGATACTTTCAATATCTAATACAAATGAAAAACAAAACAAAACAGACAGCTTCTCTGTAGTCTTGTCTGTACAGAATGCATATGTGGATATTTCCTCAGCTAATCCTAAAACAATAAACTCCTTAGTGATGGCAGAGCCCTACTGTTGGCAATGACTTTGACTGGGTAACCATCCATCCAGGTAACTGGAGAAAGTATTTCTGCTTTTGTTTGGGAATGAAACCTGATATATTTGAAGGTCCTTATGCATTCCATAAAAAAATGTGTTCATCGGAAATAAGAACCCTAAATAAAACACCATGATTTCATAGGTCTAGTGTGAAAGATTGTATCTTTACCTGGATGACTTTTCTGGGTTAAAATAGTAGTGGGGAGTGGGGTGGCAGAATGCTTCCCCAGAGTCCTCTTGTGGGCTCCTCACGGATCCAGGAGTGGGCTGGAGGAAGAGTCTTTCTTCCCTCTCTAGTTATAGGAGGCAAAGCATTCGCTGCCTACCTAATCCAGGCTACTGTTGAGAAAATACTGACTGTAGCCACCAATTGTCCCTGTCAAGGGACAGGGACAATGGTATCTGCAGACTCTCTTTTGGCATTTGCTCTCCTGGTGCCATGATGGGCTAGTTAGCAGCTGTGCTCTTTCAAAAAGGCTTTCATAATTTCCCTCTAACCTTCTAGGTTCTCACCTGAGACACCCCCTGCATTAGAGACAGGTTCACAGGAGAAAAACATACAGGGGTTTAATACTGTAACACATCCACCTCCTGTATACATGGGAGATACCCATAACTCCCTGAAATGGTCACCACCTTATACCACCTCTAACTAAAGACAAAAGAAGATGTCGGGGGTTGGGAGAACCAGTTGTGGAATGTTATCAGGTAAAGCCCAGTGAACAAGGCTATGGGCATTAATGCAAATTTAAGATCTTGCTCCACTGATAAGAGCTTCTAGAGCTTTGGTTATTCTTTTCTTTCTGGAATGGAGAGGGTGACACCCTTAAAAACTGAGATTTTTCTTACAAATTAAATGTCTCTCACAAAAAGGTAACTTATACTTGGTTTTCAGAGTTTTTCTGGTGTCTGCTGTCTCAAAAATAATCAGTCTAACCTAATCCTTATGTCAAAGAGACATATTTTGAGGTGGCAAATTCTGCTCCCCTTCGTCATTTTCTATTTCAGCAAAAGACGCGGAGAAGCTATGAAGACTAGAGAGAAGAAAGCCTGGTAGCATCTCTGGTGATCTGAAAGTGTAGAGTGTCAGACTTGGGTTGCCAGGGTTTGTGAATAGTAGCTGAGCCACTGGCAACATCCCAGACTCTCAGCAGGACTGGAGATTCTGAATGGGCAGTATTACTGTTGAATTTTTCAAACTAAAATTAATCATGGCTAGACATTGTTTAGACATTCTCTGGGTGTATACCTTGCCATAATTGATTTGTTTCCACAAGGACACCTTGTTTTTATTGCAAATGTATTTCTCTGATGGGTTGATTTTATTTCTCTTTATGTTTGGCAGGGGACAGTGTGGTTTAATTCGTGATCGTGTGTTTCTTAAACCTACGTTATTTTACTCTTTTCACAATCTGGGCTTGTAACCTACAGACGGATGGGGTGTGGGATGTCCTGTGACTCTCAGTAAGTCTCACTTTGCAAATGAGCTCTTCATGTGCTTGTGTTTGCTTCTCAAATATTATATTTTTCCAACCCAAGAACAATAAACAAGTCTGACTTTTGGAGAATAGCTTTATCAACATGATAATAACCCAATGGTATGGAGTAGAAGTTGTACAAAGCCCTAGTGTTGAAAATCTATTTAAACATTAGAATAAAATGAAAGCAAAGCAAAGTGGAATCCAACATTAACATATGTGTGATTCATAACAGAGAGCTGAGCCAAGAAATGTTATAGAGTGGGGTGTAAGCGAGGTTAGAGACCTTCAGGACTTTGGGATGGCCACTTACGACAATAGGTCTTGCCTATTGTGCACACTCTAAGGACCCAAACTTTGAAATACAGGAGCATCCTGGAAAGAAAGACAGGTGCCTTATAGAGCAAAGGCTTCATATCTGGCTGATGTGTTTTATCGTGATTGGTTTAAGTCTTAGATGTTTAGTTCATTTCAAATTAATTTTTGTGAATGGTATAATAGAAGTCTGATTTAATTCTTCTAAGTATGGTTCTTTAGTTTTTCCAGCACCATTGATTTGAGACACTGTCCTTTCCTCATTGAGTATTCTTAGCTTCCTTGTTAAATACTAGTTGCCTATATATGTGGGGGGTTATTTTTGGGCTCCTAATCCTCTTCCATTTTTATATGTGTTTATTTTTATGCCACTGGCATACTGTTTTGATTAGTCTGAAATCAGGAAGTGTGATGCCTTTAGCTTTGTTCTTCTTTCTCAAGATCTCTTTGGCTACTTAATGGTTCCATACACATTTCAGGATTGTTTTCCCTAATTTTGTAAAAAATGATATTGGAATTTTGATAGGGAATTGCATTAACTCTATAGGTTAGCTTTAGGTAGTATGAACATTTTAACAATGTTAATTTTTATCATCCATGGACACAAGATATGTTTCAACATATTTGTTTCTTCTTTAATTTCTTTCATCATAATCTTATACTTTTCAGTGTATAGGTCTTTTCCCTTCTTAATTAAATTTATTCCTAAGTATTTGGTTGTTTTCAATGCTATATAAAAAAATAGTTTCTTTAGTTCCTTTTCATATGTTCTGTTGTTAATGTATAGAAAGGAAACTAGAGGAGCTGGAAATGGGAGAGAGGAGGGAAGGGCTAGGGGGTGAGCTGGGATGGGAGTAAAAGACAGAAAACTGTACATGAACAACAATTAAAATAAAATTTTAAAAAATTTTATAAAAAATAAATATATTTTATTGATTATGCAAAAAAGATACAAAACTGATTTGTCTATGTTAATTTTTTTAATCCTATGATTTTTTTAAATTTCTTGATTAGTTCTAACAGTGCTTTTATGGATTCTGTATAATTTTGTATATATAAGATTATATCATCTGTGAATAAAGACAGTTATACTTCTTTCCAATTTGGATGCCTTTCATCTTGAGTGATTGCTCTAGCTAAGACTTCCAGTTTTATTTTGAATAGAAGTGGTGAGAGTGGGCATTCTCATCTTATAACTGATCTTAAAAGTTTTCTGTCTCTCACTGTTGAGTATGATGGTAGCTATGAGCTTATTATATATGGTGTTTATTTTGTTGAACTATGTTACTCTATGCCCAATTTGTTGAACATTTTGATCATGAAAAGATGTTGCATTTTGTCACATGCTTTTTTTTCTGAACCTATTGAGATGATCATATAAATTTTATTATTATTATATTAATGTGGCATGTCACATTAATTGATTTCTGTATGTTGAACCATCTTTGTATCCCAGGAATAAATCCTACTTGATCACTGTGTATGATCCTTTTAATGAACCAGTGAATTTGTTTTTCTAATAGTTTTTGAGAGTTTTTGCATCCCTATTTATTAGGGATATTGGTCTGTAGCTTTTTCTTCTAGTGGTGCTCATTTTTTAAAAGATTCCATTTATTTATTTTTAGACAGAAGGGAAGGGAGGGAGAAAGAGAGGAACAGAAATATCAATGTGTGGTTGCCCCTCACACACCTGGCCTGCAATCCAGCCATGTGTCCTGCCTGGGAATCGAACCAGTGACCCCTTGGTTTGCAGGCTGTCTAGTAGTGTTCTTATCAGACTTTAATAATACTGGTATTGTAAAATTAGTTTGGGAGTATTTATTTCTCTTTTATTTTTCAGAAGAGTTTGAGAAAGATTATTATTAATTATTCTTTAAATGTTTGGTAGAATTCACCAGTGAAACCAAAGGATTCCTGACATTTTGGTGGTTGTTTGTCCGCCACCCTACTTTGAATTAAGCCCTTTGCCAGACCCCTCTCAGTTCCAGGAATCTGTTTTTCCTACCTCTTGAGAGAATCTTGACTAAATCAGAAGTCCAGGAAAATGAAGGAGGTTTGAAACACTGCTTGTCTTACACTCTCATGCACATAAAACTAAGAAACTATGGAATTCAAAGAAAGCACTGGGGAAGCAGTTGATTGACAGCCACTATTTGCAATATATAAAGTATGCAGTTTGTGTCCTCTAGACTACTTAAATACTACCGAGTCAAGGACAGGATGCCATGGTATCAGGACCAGGGGAAAGGTACAGTACTCATGGTGAATGGGTCAGTGCTACTGCAGATGATTATATGACTCACATTACAGTCGTGCAACTCAACCTAACACAACTTACTGGATCCCATTCCAGTGAGTGAACTTCTGTTACAGCCATCGATGGTACCCTTTTTTATAAATCACACAGAACACCTTTTTTTCATGAGATCAAAGGATCTACAAACAAGCAAGCTTGACTGTGTTTTGAAATGCCAAAACATGTTTCTCAAATGAAATTCATTAAATAGTTTCTGATCAATCAGTAGTCTTATATAATCATGTTATCCCTATTATTTCTAAAATCACCTGCAGAATATTGAGTAGTAGAATGACTTTATAACCAGAACAATCATGGCATTGAATGAAAACCGTATTAACGCTGTTTTTCTTGCTTAAACTGTTCATCAAAGTGTGTGTGTGTGTCTGTGTGTGTGTGCATGCTCGCGCGTGCACATAGAATCAGACCAAGGAAGCGTGGTGATATGGCATTTTATTAACAGACACTCTGAACAAGATCAAAGCAACATCTCTATCAAATAGGGGACAGGGTCTTGATTGTGACCGGACTGTGTTTTGCTTGCCATGGACTTTAAGTGAAACCACATCAGTAGCTTCAAAAATAGAAATGATGGAATAAAGAAGATTCAGGGATAATGAAGGCAATCTCTCAAAGGCACTATTATAAGTACTTAATGTTTTCTGTGCTTCTATCTATCTAATTCATAAATCTGTGGCTCAGAGGTTTGTACAATATTCAAAAGTGACTTCTCCAAATACCATGGTTTTTGTTAACAGTGCCTGAGTTAGTGTCCAAGTAAACACATTATCTCCCACAACACAGAAAATAGTGTATTAATATATTTTCTGCCAAACAGGTTTGTCTTTATCCCTGGGATGTCTTTTCCAATGACATAAAACTCCTAAAATGTCCATATGAATAAGTTACTAATAACAAACTCTTCACTTATCTTTAATGCTTTGCCAAACACCAAGTTGATTGAAAAGCTGATATTTAGTAGAGAGAAGAAAGGGGGTATCTTGTGGAGGAATCAAACCAACAAGGGTAGTGGGGTAGAGCATTACTGTGTCAAATTCCATCTGAACAATCCTGTTTTTTTTTAAAGGTCGGAAGCCCGTACATACTTGGAATTTTTGCTCTCTGCCTTTGATTTAAAGCACAAAATCAAAAGCCTGTTCTATGAAAAGAAATGCACTTGAGCAACTCAGGAATGTGCTGAAGCCTTTCTACAAATTAATCTCTTCTTTAGTGAAGGGAAACATGGGGACCATTCAGGGGCGGTGGGAGGGGCTCTGGGGCTTGACTGTGAGCCAGGCTTAATGAGAAGGAGGCAACATGGAATTGAACTGTACCTTGTTAACCAGTGAAAGCTGTGAATGAGGTGGACTCACTGGCCAAGAATTCTTTTCCTTTGTTGCATTTAACTATGAGACATATTTTGAGGTACTTTTCTGTAAAGAGCATGGCGTATTTTTAAAATTGTATCTGTTTTTAAAATCTTAAGATACTTTCCTAATTCTAATTTCCAGACCTCCCCCCTGCCTTGAAGACACAGAAATTTATGTTTTAGTAAACATTTTTTTTTATTTGGACACTTTATTGGGACTCTATATTGGTAGCCTCTGTGGCAGGTGCTGGGGAAAAGCAATGATGATTGAAGACCCTGGCCCATAGCCACTCACATTCCAGTGAGAAATGCTGGACTCTCTCAGCCCAACAACAAAAGCAGATGCTGAGACACCAAGCAAGCATCAGGCATTTAACTTAAGTTCTCTGAGCAAATCCTTTCTTGTAGGGACTGTGACATAACTTTCCAGAGAGACCCTTGTGTGGTGAAATGTTGGTTAATTCCATAAATTTTTCCTGTAGGAAATTTAAGAAGTGGGATGCCTTGTATCTTGATTGTAATTGTTCAGCTAGAACTCAGGAAACCTGGGTTTTATGGCAGAGAAAAGTCATCTTGAACCAGTTACTGAAATGTTCCATGCCCGAGTTCCTGATTTTCTACAATGGAGATGAGCCCTGTTCCACTGAGCTACTGGGAAGCGAGTGCTGACCACACTTGGCAACAGCTTAACCTGTTTCTCAAATGCCAATTACTAATGTAGCATCTGCTGGTCATTCAGAAAATCCTGATTTGAGTGTTCTCTCTTAAAAGTCTGACTACTAAAATGTTTATGGGGTAGAATAAAACCATGCCCAGAATGGCCATTGGATTGACTGTATAATCACAGTTGTCTGGGAGGGGCTGTCCAAAGGAAATGGCTCTTCAAAGTCATGGGCACATGTGTGATGGTGCACTGGAAACTGGGGATGGTGGGGAACATCTACTTACATTTGTTTTGGTGCATCTGTTGTTACTTTCTGATTTTACATATGCCGTGATGTATGCAATATTTCAGAGTGGTAGAGATATACTTTTAAAGTGCCCATATATTAAGATTGTGTGATCTGTTTTTTATTGGCAGAGTTTATAGTCAAAAGAGTTTGGAGATTCTATTTTACATGAGAAACAACTAAACTAGCGGCAATGTATTTCTCTTCAGTCAAAAGTATAAAATGTCCAAAGCCAGCTCATTTCAAATTATCTTTAATAGGAATCTGGAAAATCCTTTAGATAAAAAATAAAACTACTCTCTAAATTTTTAAAAAGAACTCTAAATATGTTCACAACCTGAAACTCTAATTTGGAAAGGTTCTTTGAAACCTCGAAGCCTGTTTTGAAACATCAGCTTTCAGGATGCGTTTACAGCATGGAATATGCTACAGAAATGAAACACATCGATTTTTTTCCTAGAGTTTCTTGGCTTTGCAGAGACTTTGCACCTCCAGATCCACTCTTGTCTCTTCGCACCTTATTGTAAGTTCTGAGCAACCTAACTGGAGTGACAACCTTATCTAGATTTTTAGCTTCTGATTTCTATTTGTGTTTGGCCAATGAGAAACCTTGGCAGGGTATGGAGAGAAGAAGAGAAAGTGTGGGGCATTTATTACCTCTTCAGTTTCCTCTTGACGAAGTAGCCAGCTGGCAGTGATGGGCTGGCCATAGCTCTGTGCAGAAGATTTCCATGGGCACAGCTGGTACCTCCTTCCTTTTCTTCTTCAGGTTGAGGGAAGGGGTGAGCCATCTTGCTATATCATTGTCTCTTGTTGGTTTCCTGAACCCTGTCCCCGAGTTGTAAATGGATCTAATGTTAATAATGCTCCTTAACTGTCCCTTGTGGTTGGCATCAGTTTCTGCCAGGACCCTGACTGAGTCTCCAATTCCATTCAACTCATAGCTCTTACTGAACTGCAGAAGGTACACAGACGGATGGCACACAGACCCGAGTCCGGCTATGTCCCAACCTTTCTGTTCTTAGGGTCTTTGATGTTGTTCCTGGTAAAGGAGAAGTGTCTGTCTGTCTGTCCATCTGTTTGTCTGTTTGTTTTATTGTTGAACAATACGCTAAAGTAATCTTGTAGCAGAAAATATTATGTTTTGTGTTTTTTTTCTTACCTGATGCAAACATATCCCTAGAAAAGGAAGTGGGTATATGCTCAGACAATCATCTTTTAGCAAGTCCCGTACCAAGCAAGGATATTCACATGCAAAGAAACAGTATCACAAAGAGTGACAACAGGCTCTATAATAGAATAAGAGGGGACTTTAATAGGAAACTGAGTGCCTCTTGTCCTGGTGTAGCAAGCTGACTCCAGGAAATGGGTACAGTTTATTTCACTATGATCTAGAGGCATAGAGGTGCAAGTTTAGGAGGAAAGTATGACTTAAATTTAGATTTCAAAAGAATCAAATAGGGTTACTACAACTAACAATAGTACTTAACATTTATTGAGTGCCTAATATGTGTTTTGCATCTATTAGCATATTTAATTCTCATGACAGCCCAGGAAGTTGGTATTATTATTAGCCTTTTTTTGTTTGTCAAATAAAGTAAAGAGTAGAAGAAATTTACCTAAGATAGAAACCTATACAAGCTAGCTCCACATATAAGCTGATGATTTTATAGGCTCAGGAGGAAAAAACAATGTCGACTTGAAAATATCTTATGAATTAAAATCATTTTCCCTCTTCCCAACAATGCACTACATTTGCCTCATTATTAGAACACCTAAAAAAGAGTTTTACTTCTAGACTTTCTCTTTTATTCTAGGAAATCCTTTGTAGCCGTAACAAATGGACTATTTCAGAAAGAGAGAAAAAAGAATTCTATAGTTCATGTGAGATATTTCCAAGGATACGTTTTTTAAAAAGAGTTTTGGCTTTTCAGTGTTAGAACATTAGTGGGAATGTCATTTCTGAAGCAAATAAAAGTGGTCTTTTAAAGAAAAGACCCAATTGTCCAAAGCTTCTCCAGGCTGGTCACATATCAGCATGCTATATATCAACCCATAGTCTGGGGTGCTTAGGGAACAGAGACAAATATTTCAACCTCAGTTTACAACTGGAAATCAACTTGGAAATCCACTCCCTTTGAAAAGCTGTGAAATCTCCTGGATGTTTAAAAGAAGTCACAATGGCTGGTTTTTATCACACTTAACTGTGAGTTTCCCGTAGGAGGATACAGATGTAGTTGGCAAACGGTGGCCTCGGCCATGGTTGGGACAAGTGATTTATCCTGCACGGAGCAAACAATGTGGGACGAGTGCTCTGCGCTCTGGTCCTCTCTGACGCTGAGCAGGCCCTGGACTGGCTCCTGAAAGCTGGCTGCCGATGCCTGTGGGTCCCGGTAAACTGTAGATCAAATACATTCCATCAGCAGATCTCTGACTAACCTCCTAGGGATTACCCTGCATTTCAGAGGCTGGAGAGTTCACACTGTAGCAACAGCATTTCCCATGGAATGCAGAGTGTGAGACGTATCAAAAGAGCAAAACGGCAACCACAACGACACACATGCACACACAACAGGGATGCGTGTCATGTGAGCTTACCTTCGGGAAGGAGAAAACTTTCTGATGGAAAATTCCAAGTTCCCCATGAACGAGGGCCTCGGGGAATGTCTTTAGGAAACAGAGGCCTTAATCTAATATGTCATTAACTGTGCTTATGATTTCCTTTGAGTGTTTATAGGTGGGAGTCAGGGTGTGGAATGTACACATGTTACACAAGAAATTACAGCCCGGGGATTGCTTCCTTTGCCAAGCCACTCTGCGGAAAGTCGTGAAACACAGCAGTGGCATCTCTGGTATGCAGGGAAACTTAAGCTCTTACCTTTGTTTAACCTCGCCATCTAGGTCTGACCCCGAGCCTGTATTGCACACACATTAACACAAGCATTTTGAGTGAACTGGGAAATGCAGGACACTGGTGTTGTGGACACTTTTAACATCTCTGTGTTTCTGGGAGAGCTTCCTCTGCCTTACTCATGCTTGACAATAAGGAAGACGTATTGTCCGTGCTGAAGAAACCAGAACTAATGTCACGTTGGCCCCTGGGCTGTGCTCCGCATTAGCCAGTTCTGATTTGTCATCTGAGGCTGTGGAGCGGTTGTGCGCTGAATTGGTAAAAGTCCAGTCCTAATGGGGCCAAATGTCACTGGTCTGGTTTCTCTCTTGGGGCTGTTGTAACTCCACCACATCTGGCACAGTGACGTCCCTCCCCATCGGGGTTCTGGGGCTCTCTGAGCCCACATGGGACCTGGAGGAGTGAGCGTGATGCTCCGATCAGGCGACTGAACTTTCATGTCAGCTTAGCTGCTCTTGGCTCTGGGACCTCTATCTTGGCCTCAATTTCCTTTTCCAAAGGGCTTTTGGAAATAGTTATCATAATTTAACCAGCTCAATTCTTAGCCCACTAATGGTAGGGAATACATTTACATTGCTTCTCTTTTCCATGCAGCGCCGTACACGCTGCCAGAGATAAAGGCAGCCTTAGAGAAATACTTATTGATTCATACTGGGCCACCAGAATAGATTGGATGGTGGCAAGTTACCTGTATGCGTAATATCAGATAATGGTGGTAATGGTCGTAGCAGCAGCTGCGGTAGTAGTTCTAGTGGTAGCAATAGTAGTAGCAGGAGGAGGGCAGGTAATATTTGCCAACTGTATGCCATTTCTCTAAAAGTCAGCATCTATTTTGGTCCTCACTACAGCCCTCTGAATGAGGCACTGCTACTGTACCTGGTTTACTGCTGAGGGAATCCGTAGAGTCTTCCAGCGTCTGTTTCTCTGGTTTCCTTTGCAAACAAAATGCGTCAGGTTGCCGTGGGTTTACTTATACTCTTGCGGAAAAGATCTAATTTGTTCTCATCAGAAGTTTGGGTTAAAGCTGGTTTCTCTTCAAATGTAGATTGGTAAACTAACACAATCTTCAAGCAACCCGCAAACTAATTGCCTTCTCAAGGACAAGCATGGAAACTTCCAGCGCCTTTCATTTAGTAGGGATCAGTTTCACCTGTGGTTCTTCATCTGTTCAGGGCACTTTTTTACCCAGCTTCCTGTTCCATCAGAACAAAAAGCAGCCTAAAATAAAGACAACAAAACAAACAATGAAAATACTTGCCTATCTGTCTTTATAACTGAAACCCCAAACAAAAAACAAACAAACAAAAACAAGGAGATACTTCATTAGGAAAGTTGAGTAAGTTTTTTAGACACCTTGTAGTCTATTAGTCCTATTAGTCCTGTCAGCACTGTAAGTACCAATGTACGCTTAGCACTACTGACGCTTCGGACCAAATTTTGTCCCGCTGCCAAATATTCTTAAGTCATAATCTCCAATGGGAATGTATTTGGAGATAGAGATTTGGGAAGTAATAAATGTTATATAGTAATAACATCGTAATAAAATATTAGTAATATTAGGAGGTAATAAAAGTGGGGTCATAACGCCATAGCATTGGTGGCCTTAAAAGATGAGGAAGGGAGATCTCTCCTGCCTTTCCTCCTCTTTCTCCTCTGTCATCGCTCCTCCATCTCCTTTTGCCCGCGCCTTCTTTCCTGCACACACACATGTGTACACACACACACACCTAGGAAAGTCCATGTGAGCTATCACCAGCTCCTGGCTATGCTAGCACCCTGACCTTGGACTCCCAACCTCCAGTACTGTGAGAAAATAAATGTGTGTGGGCTAAGCATCTATCTGTGATCTTTTATAATACTATGGGAGCATTAACAAAGGTATACACATTATTTTAGGCATTTAGAACATCGAGGTGGGTGATGGGCATAATTTTTTAGCAAAAAAAAAAGGACCTTCTTGGTACATTTAATATCATGTTGGTAAGCCACAATCTAGTCAAAATTCTGTTGGGCAAGTTGATTTCATTCTAGTTTTTTTAAGTAATTAAATCATATCAACCTTAGATACTTATCTATTCCAATCTCCTAATATTCTATGTGAGGACAGTGAGGCACTGATGGGCAACCGTCTTGCCCAAGGCCCCATATTTGTTAGTTACAAAATGTCTGTGCTATTTCAAATATTTGATCTCTATTTCTCTGTTCCTGCAACCTTATAAACCACCTTATCTTGATTTATAACTTACCATCAATTTACTTGTATATTTTTGTTTCCCAACTTTCCATGTCCATGTGTTTAAGTTTTTGAAATATTCTATTTATTTCTGTGTTTATTTTAGAACATATTATCTCTACCGGTTTTTACTGCCTTATAAACAAGGTTTCCAGAGACTACACTAGCAAGTTTTTTTCATTTCTCATATTCTTTACTCAATAAATTATGGTGGTTTTCACTTATGCTTGTCTGCTTCATTTTAAACTTGACTTTGCTGAAATGAACATGCAAAATGTTTCCTAAGTAAATATCCTGAATTTGAAATAACATACCTAAATTAGATTATGGGCTCTATCCTTGAATTTTCTTCACTCCTGTATTACTAGACAGTCCCTCCACCCCCCCATAAAAGAAGGTCTCTGGCTGTTTCCATTTTTTAGTTCTTCTTTCTTGAGCTACAAAAGAGCTTTTGTTACGCTCTCACAAGGCGTGTTGATGCTGAGGTCTAAGGATGGCTTTGTCAGATAGTCTTGGCACAGCCTCGAATAAGCACTCACTCCTCATATGTTGCTGCTCTGTCTAGACCTGTGTGATACTTTGTAGGCATTTTGAAGACCATTTCTGATCTTTTTCAAATAAGGTATTTTAACCTCAACATCAAATCGAAGTGACTCAGGATCCCCTCTTCAATGGGTAAACGTGGATTTTAGTCAAAGTGCTGTCCTGATAATCGAAGCAAATGTCTCCAGGGAACCTCAAAGTTTACAAAGGCTTTCACATATGCGATTCCACCAATGTTTCACATTAAGTGTGTGAGAAGTTTACAGCATGAATAATGCTGCTTCCATCCTATAGGTGATACAATGAATAAAGAGAAATCTTAACTGGACAACTCACTAGTAAGACTTCAAATGCATACTTTGTTGGGTCTCCAGTCTCCCCCTTTTTAACCTCTAGGTTCTCCCCTGCACTTTGCATCTCTACATCATTAGGATATTATTTTATTTAGAAAGAGTTTTTTTTTATATTTCTTCTAGGCCACAAGGATAGAAAAATAAGCTTGGATTAAATAAAATGTAGCTGTTGCTTTCAGTGACTAAGCAGATATTTTTAAATCACTCTTTTTTAACTCAATTCCATTTTCAAACTAGTTTTTATTGTTGGCTATACCTTCAGTTAACCATAGACTAGGTGTGGTTGAGCCTAGTTTGAAGCTATGGAGCGCTACTAGGTGAGCAATATGTCACCCATAGCATACCGAGCCTCCGTTACTGTGTATGAGGGTCCATTTGACAGTATAATCCAGCTTAGAAATTTGGAAAGAAACTGATACTGTAAAGGTTAATAGCTTTTTAGACCTGGCTTTGTAGCTTGACTTGCACACATTAGGCAAGACACTTAACCTCTATAAGGCTCATTTTCTGAAAAAAAAAAGTGGAAATAATTATAGAATCTCTATCATGTTTTTGCTAGAAACCTTTATTAAAATTCTATGTGGGAATTTCTTTACACAGTGTGACACCTTGCTCCCAGGAGTTTACTTTTCTAAAATCAAAGCTAACCAAAAGCAGTTTCTGTTTCTTGCCTCCATTACAAAGTCTACAATGTTTAGCTCCATGCACAAAAACCTTCACAATCTCCATCCATTTTACCATTCCAATTTCCTCTGCCTGCACTTCTACCCAACTTCCACTCCAGCCACACTGAAATGACCACCGTCTTTTGCCACCTCCTTTGCATTGTTCTTCCCGTTTCATCAAGAATTTGTCTTTTCTTTATTCCACTGCAATTTGTTGGAAGGTCCTCTCGACTTCCTATAAAAGTCCCACCCTCCTTCAAGACAAAGCACATCAAGAATGTATTGCTCAACCTCTGTTTCCAAGGCACTTTCCCCCTTGTATCTATAGCAATACTGTCTGTACTTAATTGTACCCTGTGACCCACAGCCCTGACTCTTTTATCAGAGTTCAAAATCCTCAGCATAGGTACCTCCTTTGATTTATCTTTGCATCTCCAGTGCCAAACAGAGAGCAGATAGCCAATAATGGTTAGATTGGATTGATTAATCAATCTATAAACTATGATAGAATATTTACTATACTATGTGCTTGGCAGAATATGCCTTGGACAACAAAGCTTTGTCCATAAAATATTTCAAGTTCAGCGAATCACTACTGGAAAGATAAAATACTGGGTGAGATGGTGCTCAGTTAAATGAGACGGCCATTGCGAAGTACTCAGCACAGTGCCAGTGCCTGCAGTACCACGGGTGCTTATGGGCCCAGTAGATCCTTTCACCCACAGGAGGAACTGTGTTCAGATCTGTAGTGTAGTGTAATGGCAGTGTGCTGAAATTGTTGAGAAGACTGTCCGATCCATTTAAAACAGTATTTAGAAAAATAGGTTGTTTAACTAATTCTACTCTGGTGATTTTAATGTCCTCCGAAGATGTTTGAAAATAAACTCTGAGTTAAAAATTTTCCAGAGAGTCCAGGCAATCCATCTCCCAACTAGCCTTCAAGTAGTGGATAAATCATAACATCAATTTTTATTCTGTCTTCAACTTGCACTATTCTAACAAATTAATAAATACAGAAGAGCAATTATGATAGAATATACTCAAAATATGTTTATGTAGGTAAAACTAATTCCTTACTTGCATAATTTCTTTTTTCTCTATTTAGGGAATAATTTTGACTCTTACTAAATAAGATATATAAAATTAAGTGGTTTATTGGAACCTATTTTCCATTACTTCTAAGTAGCTAAAGATGCAATAAAGTGGTTATGGCTCCTTTGTTGGTTTTAATCAGATAATCTTACATTTATGCAAAATGAATTTCTGCATTTATGAGTTTCTCCTTATGCTCTTTGCCTTGACATTTAGAATAACCCATTCAACTCTGTGCTTTGCTGTTGGTGCACAGGATGACACCATTTTAGGTAACCTATCATAGCTCTTAGTGATATTGCTCAGGAGAAGAGCAGTATTATGTATTTTTTGATGTCAGGTGATAAAGGCCAAATTCAAGGAAAAATAAATTGTATATCTATAACCCTGAGACAAAACTGAATTCTTGTCCTTTGGAAGAAAGCATAGACATAATATTTAATTTTAAAAAATGAAATGTTATGAGAACAAGAAACAGATAAACATCTGGGATCAGAATTTCTGATTTTCTGCAATATATTTCCATACATAATCTCTTTAAGCTTCAGTTCTCGTATGTGAAATGGGGATAATATTAATCTCTGTCTAAGAAATGCTGAGAGAATTAAATCAGGTCATTAGTGTAAGCGAGTGCATGCTTAGAAAGGGTTAGCTATTAATATTAAAGCTTTAACTTCAAACTTTGAACCAACATCCTGTTAATATTTAACCTTAATTTATTTTAATTATAATAATAATCATGCATTGTTTTCATAAAACACATGATTTAAATCAGTGATAAGGCATTTACAAAGAGGACTGGCAACGAAATAGCCTTTGGGAGGAATGCAGGGACCTGTGCATTTATTCATACATCCACTTGTCCGTGCATTGGTCCACCCCAAATTGCCATCTGTTTACTCAGTGCATATTAAATGTGTAATTCTGTCATGCTAAAAAAAATTATGTTGGCTTTGGAAATGTTGTAACTTGCCTAAGCTGAACTTTATTTTGCAGAATTCCTGCCCTTATGTATGTTCGATCCATGTGAGCCACAAGAGAGGTTCCTGGGTGGATTTTGAAGAGAGCGACTGAGGCAGCAGGCATTGTGTAGCTCAGCCACAGTGTCTTCTCTACTAACACACACACTGGTGTAAGGCAGCGGCCAGGCCTGCCACTGTACCGCCTCCCCCAGATCTGTCTTCAGCTGCTCTGCTTCCCGGGCTAGTTGTGTGTGAGTGCTTAGCTCCACGCGGAAGGGCCCTGGCTTCTGCCAGACACCTGCGCCATGAAGGTCAGCGTCAACAGGAATGAACGCAGGCTTCAGTCTGTCCCCCAAGTGTTTCTCGTGACTTTCAGCTTATTCTTCTTCCCTGCTTTATATTCCCTTCCCTTTCCAATGATATGGCTTCCAGACTGCAAACTTGTGCATCAGGCAGGAATTCAATACCCTTCTAGAAGCTGCTTACCCTGTTCCCACAATTGCACTTTGTCAAATCTCTGTAAGAAATTCTCTTACATAAATATAGATGGTAGAATTTGTGCTTCTCTAATTGAACCTGGACTCATATATGAACCTGTCAGGTATCTGCCATCATTGAATCAGATCCTAGCTTTCCTGGTAGTTTAGAGTAGCTAATCAGTGTGTTTTCATGCACCCATTTTAATTCTTTCATAAGATCTACCATTCTGACACTACTTCTAGCTTGCTTTTTCCTGATGCATGTTATTATCTGTGTCCTTATAGAATGTAAATTACTAACATTACAAATCGGTCTTCTTTACCAGTACGTAGGACAGTGCCTGGCAAATAGAATTCACTTAGGAAATTTGTGTTGCACTAGTGGAGGAAAACATGAGAATGGTTACTCTGGAGACAGAGTAAAGAATGGCTGCAAGAGAGGCAGGCCTAGAGACAAGAGCGGTGAAAAGGCCGATTTCGAGAACACTGCCTCCTGGCCCGTTACGCTAGTGTAATCTGCAACCCTGTCCGCCCTTCTGTGCACACTGCCAGCACCCTGCTGCAAGCACCTTACTGATGTAGCACTTTAGTATCAAGACATATTTTTAGATTATCCCAGAAGTTTAGAAGAGTTAACACTCCTTGGGCCACCCTTTCAACTGATATAGAAGGAAGATGGGGGGATAAAGACACACCTCCATCCTTCGGAGGGAAAACTCGGAGGCACGCCCTTTGTGGCTCTGCGGAGCTCCCACGGCACCACCGAACTCCATTACTCACCGTGGGAACCAGCAGTCACGTACCTTTGATTGCCTGTTCTTCTTCCTTGGCTCATTCTTCAGTTCCTGCTCCCTGACGACACCTCACCAGCCAACTACCTGCACCCAAGTTCCTGCCGCAGAGTTTGCGGCCACAGGAAACCTGCGCTAGTGCAGGCCTTTTGTATGAATCTGCGCACAGAGGGCAACTGTCCCACTACTTTGAAGCGCCAACTGCTCTGCTCACCTGCTTTCGTGGTTACTCCCCAGATGCATGCAACAGGACTGATTGTCAGTTCTTTCAAGGGCATTGTGATACGGATGCTGTATGAGCAGGGATAACAACTACGTAAACACACAAACATAAATACCAATGGAGTGTACTGAAGCAGAGACAAAGGCAGAGTGAGAGAGAGCATGTTGTCCAAAGCTTAACACTGGGAGAGGGCAACAAATCAAAGATGCGTCCGTGCTCAGTCGGAGTTTCACTCAACAAACACTCTCTGAGAACTGCTGTACGTCAGGCACTGTTCTGTATACAGAAAACATAATGTTAAAAGGACATATACAAATTCCTTTCCTTCACGGCCCATTCAATGAGTACATTCATAGCACATTTGCTCTTAAAGGAAATTCAGCTTATTTGGAAAAACACAATTAAGGACATTCCATTTGTTCAAGCACCAGATCTGAAACCTGTTTCCTTATAGTAGATAAAAAAGACCAATTAAACCAAGATAGGTTGTTAGGCACAAGAACTATGACCATATGATCAGTTTTACTTATCTCTATTATACTTAATAAGAGTTGAATAGAGTTTTTAATGTGGGAATTTAGAGACAAAAAAACCCCAGCAGAAACAATTTTTAAATGCTATGTTTTCTAAAAAAATAGTTTGTTCTCAAGCATGACTAGTTATAATATAAATAATTACAAATAGATTTTATTTCATTATCAATCTCAGTCTCCTGAAATTGAAATAAAGGGATACTAGTGACCTCAGGTGGGTACAGGACATGTTTTAAGCACAAACTTGGAGCTCATCTCTATTTTCTCGTTTCCTCTTCTATCTCCCTTTCCCTTCCTGTTTAGGTACTCCTCAGCATCTGGAAGGCTTTTCTACCCCTGAAAGTTTGTTCACCGCAGGGATTCTCGGTGTCCATTGGCACAAACATCACTCCAATTGCTCAGAGGGGAAATTCCCTCCTAATCTGATTCTGCGAATGATTATCTAACGTAATCGCTATCTCTCTGGTACTTGAAACTATTTACCACTTCCTTTTTTGTAAAATTCTCATCTTTTAACACCACCATTATTTCTTGTTCTCTTTTTATTCATATTTCTTCTCAATGTGTTCTTTATTTAACTGCATCATAAATCTTTATACTATCCGTGCTCTGTAATTCAGCCCCTTTGCTACTCATCAACAAAACATGGTTTCAGGATGCTGAGCTAGCGTAAGGGGACCTATAGTGTGCAGCTATGGAGTCCACTCTGTCATTAATTAGTTCTTTAAATTACTAATAAAATGACCCTTTCCTATAGATGACAATTCCTGGTTCAACATGAGGTCTCCTTATTCTGCCACTATACCTGGAAAGATAATTAAAATTAAAGCATCTCAGCAGAATTACAAGTGTACTAACATTCAGTGGGTGACCAATAAGAGAAACCACTCTACTTTAAAAAAAAGAAAAGAGAAAGGACTAATTGAAATAATAATGTGGCAGCTCAGAGAATCCAGTGATAAGGGTTAGTTGGGCCTGGAACACGAATTAGAACCAGATATTCAAAGATTGCTCTTTCTGTCTGTATTAGTCGACTATAGCCACAAAACTGCAGAATAAAAATCCATTTCTAGAGAACATACAGCAGCAAATGTTTGTTTTTCTTTTCTACAGGGCTGCAGGTTGGCCTGGGAAGCTTGTTTCGGGATGCGGCTTTGCTGGGCTTGGTTGGGATCGTCTTCAGGCTGTGCATGGGATGCAGGTGTACTTCATGTGCTTCCTCATTCTCATTGGGCCAAAAGTGACTGGAGCACGTATTTCTCCTAGTGCACCCCTGGGGTACATGAGTCTGAGCAGAAATAAGGGATGCCTGTTAGAGCTGCAGTCTGCAGCTGGCCTACTGATACTGTGATCCACGTTCCATTGGCCAAATCCTGTCACTTGGCCAAGCCCGACATCAGTGGGACAAGGGCAGATGGGCCATGTCCAGTGGGAGGCACTGCGATGCCACCTGGCAAAGGATGGAAATGTATATGAATAACCATAAAGAACTGGGGAATAATGACCCAATCTACCACACTCCCTGGTTCTGTGCATTCATCCAGAATAATCTTTAATTATTAATGATATCACGAATCACTCAGCCTCCCAGGGCAAAAGCTTCAGAAATGCCTGTGGTCTATCTAGCTTGTAATGCCCTACGTCCAGTCACTCATAAAGTTTCCCATGTTCTCTCTCTCACCTCCATCTCTTCTTCCATTTTTATCATGATTGCTTGATTTCGGGTATTTTATTATCCTACCAATGTAGGTTGAATTGTGTCTATATTATTATACAGATTTTATTTTTGTATGTTAACATATACATAAAGCATACATATGTAAATATAACTGAAATATAAACATTATATGTAGACATTTTCTACTTTCTATTTTCAATACTCTATTGTGATGTCTAAATGCTGACAAATTTTCTATGTCTTCTGAGGTGGTTTTCCTGCCCCCAGCCTCACTATACTACCATCCACTTGTCCACACACTAGCTAGAGTTTCACATTTCACTTTTTAAGGTGCAATTCTGGGATTTTCTTTTGTTTTTGGAGAGATCTTTAATTATTTCTCATTTTCTGAGATTACAGTTGTTACTGTGGAATAGAAGTCCATTCATAGTTTTCTCCCAACTCGGTTTTCAAGTTTCCTTTTTCTATCACCCAGCATTCACCCACACTCAGTCACCAAGTCTGCCATGCCCGTACAGTTCTGTGCACTCGTACGTGAATCTAACTTTCAGGACTTCCTTTTACCTGCCTCTTAAATATCTGTCTGTGATTTTTTCTTTAGACACCACCTCAAATTTACATTTTCTGAGAGGCCTTAGCTGAGCTGGTTTTTTCCTTCCTGTGTTTGGCCACAGCATTTCATTTGTCTAGCATGTTATTTGCCACCTTACTCCAATGTTTACTCTCAAGCATTTTACAGGCCGCATTGATTTTCATCGCTGCTTTAAACCCCTTGAGGTGGGAATTGTCATCTTTATTTTACTGATAAAGAAATCAGAGTTCAGAAACCTTAAGGGATGTAACCAAGGTCAATGTGCTCAGCAAATGACAAGGACCTCATGAATGTGTTTTCAAACATTCCGTTATAATGCCTCCCAATGTATAATTACTGATTTGTATGTCTATCTACTTTTCAAGTGATTGAAGCAAACCAGGGACCTAGTTTCATTCATTTTTTTGCCTTACTACCAGCCAGCGCTCTTGTCCCATGCAGCTGTTGGACAGGTGATAGCATCAGTAAATAAACACTAAAGCAAGGTGTAGTAAAGCAACAGATTATCCACTGACAGGTACCTAGGAATACAGCAAAAAAGCAAGGGAAACATATAAAGAAAAGACCAGTAATTGGTCCATGTAAAATCGAGAGAGAATTTGGAAGGGGAGAAATTACCAGACTTTTTATTAGTCAATGCCAAGGGAAATTGCCTATGGATTCAAACACAGCCCTCCGGAATTCCCAACAGGCAACAGAAGGCAATCTCGATGTATTCTAGCGTGTGTTTTATCTCATTTTCTTCCTGTTGTCAAAATGACTCAGTTCTGCTTGGAGAGGGAAAGTGTTTACTTTGGCTTTTTGAATAATTTCCTGGCGAGAACTGCCATATTTATTGGGGGAGGGGGTGGGAAACTTCAAAAATTGGCTTCATTATGAAAAACATTTTGCTGTAAAGACATCATAAAGTAGCATTCTTTTCAGAGGCCCCATTCCCACCCCGCCTACTGTAATTATTAACACAACCCTCCAGGCACTCTCTTGTCTTCTCCACCTGAATGTCCTATCTTTGTTTTATCTGCAATCTTTCTCCTGCTTTATTAGTTTAAAGAGCCCTTGGCTACTCTCTAATGAGAGGAAACCAGGTTTCTGTAGCCTAGGTCACCCTCTATTGCTTGAAGGGAGAAAGAAGAAAGTTCACTGGGAGGTAAAGAGGAAAAAAACAAAACAAAACAAAACGCAAAACAAAGTGGCAGATCGAATCTCCGGAACATCCTCCTGTAACTATCAAGAACAACCTGCCTGATGCTGAATTTGTGTTTTTGTTTGACACGAGTTGAAAAAAAAAAGAAGAAAAAGGGGGAAAAATTCATAACCCTACAATGTTTCCCTTGGGGGAATTAGCCTTATCTTTTCTGTGATGTCTAAACGCTGACAAATCTGCTGAGCAACAAGCCCCCGTGTTTCCTTCTGGACCCCCGAGTTCTCTTCTTACAGCAGTTGGCCTGGGGCGAGGTTTTGCAATCAGTGTCAGCTCCGAGCCAGCAGCCTGCATCCTACTGCAAAATTTATGGGGCATGCTGATGAGAACAGTGTGGCTCCCTGGGAAGATGATTGGGAATTGGCAGAGGAGTTTTGTAGGTCTGTGCACTGCAGCTGGGCCATCGATTGCTCCTTCATCTGGTGGGACTTCAAAAGGTTGCATGCCTTGTTATCTGCTTTGTGCTCCTCACTGAAAGCTACTTTGGGAGAGGAGCAGCAGACACATCTTAGAATGCGTTAGGATACTTTCCACAACCTCATCCCCTGTTTTGTGGAGATCCCTCCTTATCCAAACTTCAGGTTTCTAGGGAGGTAAAAGAGGGATTGATATGTTTGACAGTCAGTTACCTGATCTGGCTCAAACACAAGTAGCCAGGAGCTAAAAGAATGAATGGGTTGTTTGAAATGGTAGTGAAAGCGCCTGGCACAGTGCCTGCTATGTGGAGCATACACCAAATGAGCACTTGGAGAGGAAATCCAGTGTAGACTCCAAAGCCAGGCTGCCTGGATTTTAATCCCGGTCTCTTCCTTATCAGTTACACAAACAGGAGCAGTTACTTACCTATCCGTGCCTTCGAGGAACAATAATACTTAAATCTCCCAGGGATGGTCTAAGAGCTATGTGAGGAAATACGTGCACATTCTCACATCTGGCTGATAGCAAGTGTGAAATTGATGTCAATTATGTATTGAATAAAAACAATAGAGAAAGTGATCCAAGATACTTCTAAGGTCCACTTTTTATCATTCTTCAAGTAATATCTGAGATATGGCTGAAGAAAAGCCACATTTTTCCCCACAGCCTTGTATTTTTGAAAATAACTTAAATCTGTCTTATATAATACTTACATTTTACATAATATAGTGCATACTATATGCATTATATACTCTATTATATATCTTTGTGTTTATATAAACATCTTTATTTTCTTAAATATCATGCATTTAAATAGATTTATATAGAGATATATCATATTAAATATTATATTGAGTATATAATCCCATTTTGAAGCTCATTTCTGATCTTACTGCAAAATTTGAAGTCAGCGTGTTTACTGAGAAGAAAATGACTGTTTTTGAACTCTGAGTGTCCAGATTGTGTTTATATATTTGTATTAGCTTCCAGAGAACTGATGTTTTGATATTACCAGGTTTAGAGAGTATTTGTTTTATCAGCTTTTTGGGACACTATTTCATTTGGGCCCAAAGATTCTCCGTGGAAAAGCACATTCTGACCTACTGACCTTGCATGGAGGCAGAGAGTGTCCGAGATGTACGGTAATAGTGTTGGGGGATTTTACTCTGAAATTTGTCTGACTCACATCGCCACTCACCGTGAGCTTCCATCTCATGTATTGGCTGTTTTATTTAACTACCATTTTTCCCAAAAAGAAGATGATGAAGGGTCATGAGAATTATTGATCACCTCCAGTGACACATACAAGACAGCAGTCCAAGGGACCATTACCTGTGTCCAGACGCAGTCAGCTCCAATTAGTGCCCAGCTTTGGCCAAATTATAAACCACAAGAGGCATCCAAATGTGTAGAAAGACAGGGTTCAGAAGAAGCTGGGTTTGATTCTTAACTCTACTACATGCTAACTGGTGACATCAAAGTTTTAGATTTCCGAGCTTCCTCACTCATGATCAGAGACCTCAGTGTGACCGCTCTGAGCTTTGCTTTCTGTACAGGGAAGTTTATACTTCCTTGCTATGGCAGATACCAGCCAGCAGTTTCCATCCCTGCTGTGGATGCTCGTCAAAACACGAGAAAAACATACACAGAGACGACCGGGTCCTGTGGGGAAATAGGGACAAAACGGCCACTTTCTCTAGTGGAGAGCACCCCGAGCCCCCGTGTCAGTAGGTTTTTATTAAGAATACAGACACAGTTTGTGGATTCCAGCCTGGCAGGAAAGATCAAACAGGTAGGTAATTTTCAAAGGTGCTGGCAGAGCTCCCGCTGGGATTCTGGGCAAAGTTTGGGGTTTTATCACTACAGGACCTAAAAGTCTAGTTTCGTTTCCTGCCTGTGCCTTCAAATTCTAACTCAATAGCATCCTGCAGCAAACAGATCTCACAGGATCTTGCATATTTTATGTCCCAGGCCTGATTACCCCGGGGGTCCACTGACTTTGGTCTGGGCTACACCACCCTTGTTATTTCCACAGGCCTGAGTTGGGCAGAGGAGACAAAGGCAGCCGGGAGACTTGGATTTCTCACAGCTAAGAACAAGGACTCAGGCTTTGACAAAGCCAAGGGGGCAGGGGTTGATGTCCATCACCCCTTCATTTCCACAGCCCCGAGTATCTTCCCAGAGGCCTCCTCATGATCATGCCTGTCTTAGAAGATTCCCTCCATGGGAAATCTTATCTGTCTTTGGCTAACTGATCAAGCATAGGAGGCCAGGCACAGAACAGGCAGCATTCATGCCAGGGAAATAAGTTTTGCCTCCTTGGTGGCTCCTGGTTTGGAGGTCTCTCACTCAGCCTAAGTCACGGGGGGTTACAGCTTCCTGAGACCAGGCAGGGCGGACCCCAACACCTTGCTGTAGAGTATTAAATGAATAGTGCTGGAGAACTCAGTCCGACAACCAAGTTATCTGAGGTTTTTATAGTGATTTTTCTACTTTTGAGTGACATGGACTTCATCCCTAATACAGTGTTCATTAGAATTGTCAAATCATAACCCAAGTATTGATGAGGTGAAAACAACATAGATATTGGAGATAAAATTAAGTGACCTGTGTTTTAGATTTATTATTTTTATTGAATTTATTTTTGAAGAGCAGTGTTAGGTTACAGCAAAATCGGGGGGAAGGTACAAAGAGTTCCTTGTCCCTCAAGTATAGCCTTCTCCATTTTCAACAGCCCTCATCTGAGTGGGACATTTGTTACCATTGATGAACCTACAATGACACATCATAATCATCTAGAGTCCATATTTTGCATTATGGTCCTTCCTAGTGTTGTAAATTCTGTGAATTTGAAAAAAAAAGTATAATGACATTTATTCATTCATTATTCTCGTATCATACTGAGGATTTTTACTGCCCTAAAATTCTTCTTTGTTCTTCCTATTTTCCCTCCCCTGTCCCTCTACCAACCTCCAACAATCACTGATCTTTTTATTATCTTCATATAATTTTGCCTTTTCCGGAATGTCATATAATTGGAATCGTGCAGTATGTAGCCTTTTAAGATTGGCTTCTTTCACTTAATAATATGCATTTATAGTTGTTTGTGTCTTTCATACTTTGATAGCTCATTTCTTCTTAACACTGAATAATATTCCATTGTCTGGAAGTACCACAGTTTACTTATTCATTCACGTACGGAAAATCATCTTGGTTACCCCCAAGTCTTGGCAATTATGAAAAAAGCTGCTATAAACATTTGTGTGCAGATTTTTTTTTTAGTGTGGACAAAGGTTTTTATCTCAGGGGTAAATACCAAGGAGTGGGGACATAGGGTAAGAGTATGTTTAGCTTAGTAGAACACTGCTTGTCTTCCAGAGTGACTATACCGTGTTGTAATCCCAGCAGTACTGTATGAGAGTTTCTGTTGGTCTGCATCCTCCCCAGCATTTGGTGTTGTCGGGGTTCTGTAGCTTTTATTCTTTTTTTTTTTAGTCTAGTATTGCAGAGCAAGGTAATTTTTCTATTAGCGTCTTAGTTTCTTCATTGGTAAAATAGGGTTTACTGAACCTGAGAATTTACTAAGCTATATAGACAGTACTCAATATGCATTAGTTTTCTCATTCCCTTCATAAAATACGAATTTTCTGTTTTTATTTGTTGCTTGAAGCAAAGAAAATGAAACCCTCAATCACTGATCCAGTGATGCTACACAGCTTTGTGTTTTCACATCTTTTCCTTTTTCCTTGGAATAGTCTTCTTCCCTTTCTTCTCTGTCTAGTAATCCTTTACTTTTTTTAAACATTTTTTAAAATATTTTATTTATTTCTTCTTAGAGAGGGGGGAAGGAGGGAGAAAGAGAGGGAGAGAAGTATCAATGTGTGGTTGTCTCTCGTGTGCCCCCTACTGGGGACCTGGCCTGCAGCCCGGGCATGTGCCCTGACTAGGAATTGAATCTGTGACCCTTTGCTTTGCAGGCCTGCACTCAATCCACTGAGCCACACCTGCCAGGGCTATTTTTTCCTTTTAAGACCCACCTTAAATATCATAGGTATAAAATATTAGTCATCTTCCTTAATATTATAATGAGGAATTAACATTTTGAGGAATATACTCTATCAGATGGCATTTCAACTGTTTACTTGGATTCATCTTCTCACTTGCCAATCCTCCCATGAACATTTCCACGAGACTGGAGAAGTAAAGTAAGGGACTCAAGGTCACACTATTCATAGATGATAGGGAAGTAGAGGGTCTGGGATTCTAATCCGTATTTCTATAACCCTGAAGTCCCAAGCAAGGATTTTCTCTTATCTTCTTCTGCTCCCAGAGAACTTGGTGCTCATCTTTCTTCTATCACATAGGCCAGTGCAGTAGAGTCAACTGTCACATGCTTGTGTCCCCTACTAGACTATAAATGCCTTGTCCGGGGCCTTCCTCAGCTGGTTCACCACTGCACCCCAGCTCCTACAGCACTCTTTGGCCAATACTAGATATTTTATCAGTGCTTGGGTTAATACAGACACTGAATATTGATATCCAGTTTTCAAATGATCAGTTTATCACACAACGGGCTTATGAGTAAAATGGTGCTTCGCAGGATGCAGCCCCGCCTGTGCCATTCTGATGATCCATAGGGGAAGGGCTTCAGGAGAAACACGGCATTATGAATGTCAGTTATCAAAACCCCATGAAGTATAAAAACATGTTTGGTTTAAAGTAACACCTTTTCAGCAACCAACTGTAAATGCTTGACAGCTGTCAGCATTTTGAATTTAGTTTGGACCACACCAACTTATGCACATTACTCACGGGTCTCCTCAGTATAGTATTTGTGGAGAGATCAGCGAAAAGATGGTTTGTGGGATTTATATAAGTCAGTTTCCAAAAAATCTACATATTCCATTATTCTATTCTATACAAAAAATTGATTAAACAAAATTAAGAAGGAGCCAGATTTTTCTGTTGGCAGACAATAATACCCCTTTACATATAGAAAAAGCAAAATTTACTGACCTCATTTGATTGGTTATCTATTTTTGTGAGTCCCCAAAGTAGCAAACAATTACTCTTGTCAGTTTCTGTTATAGTCTTGGAAAGATGTAGGTCAACATTGTTTCACTTTTTTTCTTCATCGTGTTTAAATGCAGACAACAAGGACATTCACAAGCTTATGCTAAAGACATCAACTGTTTTTTAATGAGGCCATAACCCTGAGTAGGTCACGGAATGTTGTAAGTGAACATATTGCCGTCACTGGGGATGGGACTCTCTTGGCTGAAGGGTATTGATGAGGAAACATGATACCAGGACACGATATGCTGAAGTGCCTACCTTTCAAAAAGCAGGTCATTAGTAGACACCATGTGACCGTCCCTTGCCCATGTCCTCGGTGCACGCAAGTTATGTCCCCGTCAATGAGAGAACTGTGCACTGTTTTTCTCAACACAGGGCCAACGGGCTGAGACACATGACCAGGCTTTACCCACACAGTCAACTGGGAGAATTAAAAGGTCAGCCATTCAATAAGAAACATTTCCCTTTAGTGGCCCTGTCTAGAAAGGAGATTACCCTCATGAACGGGCAAGAAAGAGAACAGTAGTTTGAGAGGGCCTCCACCCAATCAATGAAAATTCTGAGGGGAGGAGAGAGTTGAGTGAGAAGGTAGGGTGTTACTATAATGACACAGGATCTTTACCTTCAGCTCCTCAGCTATTTCTCAAAACTCACCTTCCACTGCTCACTGCCACACATTAGAGTAGAAGCAAGATGGAATTCCCTCATTTTCCAGTTTTTATCTGCTCTAACCTGCGGGCCATTGCACTTGTTGTTCATTTCACCGGGGACATCCTTCTGGTCGATGCATCCTTCTTGCCATATGCATAATGAATGATGCATAGTGGTTATTCAAGTCTCAAAGTATGTGCCACCACTTCCAGAAGGGCCTTGCGATCGAGACAGGCAGTGCCTGGCCCAGCGTGTGCAGCTGTGGCCCAAACGGTTCCAGTTGTGCACCGAATTTCCACAACGAGGTGCCATCCCTGGGAAGCAGCTTCCCAGGTGGGAATTCTGTTTTCCAGATTCTCTGCTGTCTAGGTAGGGAAACCTTCAACTAGCTTTTGCTGTGGTCTGTGGTTGGGAAGGATGTGCATCGTTTTCAAGCGAAGGTGTTGAAGAAGGAGTTGTGTTCCCATTTTCCTCAGCCACCCCCCACTGCTGGGTAGCACACGGAAGAAAACCATGCTTCTGCCATATGGGAAAACCTGGATTCAGCTACTGAAATTTGGAATTTATTAATTTTACCAACTAAGGCTTCCCTTAATAATGAAATAGCCAAGAAATAGTTTAATATATTGACTCCGTGCCATGAAATAGCAGTTCAAAACTCTAATTTATTATAATCTAATACAATCACAGGTTTTTACACATCCTTCACAGTAGAATAAGGAAACATGCCTTATCATTTTTTTTTTAGCTTTGCTGCCTAGCAAAATGGTCACACCATAACAGGAATGCAATAAAATATGATGAATACACGATAATATGAAAACTACTCTTTAATAAGCACCCCTCTGCACAGTAATATATGCCATTTATATCATTTACTCTGCAGCATGTCATTTAATCTGCAACATCTGTGTAATGAGTATTAATGCTTTATGTTTTCCAGAAGATCATAGTCATTTATGTGTGCTACAAGTATATGTTGATTTCTGATTCTGTTCTATAGATTTTTCAGGACACTAGAAATAAAACTTTGAAAAGGTAGACCTGATTTCTTGTTGTTGTTATTGTTGATATTATTTCAAAGCCTATAGTTAGCATAGTGCATTATACTATACTATAGTATAGTACACTATACTAAAGTGCATTTATCTTTAATGTTACTGGGGAAGCTTTTGTAAAAATACAGATCCCTGCCCTGGCTGGTGCAGCTCAGTGGATTGAGCACCTGTCTGTGAACCAAAGGGTCACCAGTTCCATTCCCAGTCAGAGCACATGCCTGGGTTGCAGGCTGGAACCCCAGTAGGGGTCACATAAGAGGCAACCACACATTGATGTTTCTTTCTCCCTCTCTCTCTCTCTCTCTCTCTCTCTTCTTCCCCTTCTCTCTAAAAATAAATAAATAAAATCTTAAAAAAATGCAGGCCCCTATTGGTCCATAAGTCCAGAATAATACATTTAGACACAGCACAGCAGCGCTGAAATGTTAGCCAGACCCCTCTACTCCACAACCAGTGCTCTCTGTGATTTAAAGAATTATCAGGTTGTTTTGTGCCCTGTGAGGAATACTGATAGTAAGATCAGTGGACTTGGCTTGTTGGCTGCCATCATCTGGTTTTGTTAAGAGAAGACACAAGATACTATCATCTTTCAGTCCACTGAGGTTTGTTATGAAACTGAGTCACAGTTGTGCTGGCTGCTTGGCTACTTCGGGAGAACAGCCAGGTGCTCTTTATCGCCGATCTGGCTCCCTCTTCTTTTGTCTGATTTAGAGATACTTGATATTCATAAATGGTCTTAGAGCTAGACAGGAAATGAAATGAAAAGGTTAAATAATTTCTCCAAGGGTAGATTGGGGATTTGAACTCTGGTCTTTTCCGTTCTAATCAACTACACATCGGATGGCACCACATTTTTCCTCCTTTAAGGCACTCTTTTCCATTACTTTAAAGTGGGAATTTTTTATTTTTTAGAATCTTTTGAGCCTTTATAACAAGGAACAGTCTAAACAACATAATCTATTTACACTGAACTTGAAAAAGGAAAAAAATTAGTTTTCTCAGCCCAATATTAAGAACATCCAAGTAGTAGATGTTGTGTGAATATGGAGAAACCTATTGCCAAGGCAACATGGTCAAGGCTAGTTGCTGTATCAGTCTGCTGGGGCTGCCCTCCCAGAGCACCATGGACTGGGTGGCATGAACTACAAAAATGCATTCTGTCACAGTTCTGGAGGCTAGGTCTGCAAGGTCAAGGTGCTGGCACGTTCGGTTTCTTCTGAGACCTGAGTTCTCCTTGGCTTGTAGATGGTCCCCTTCTCACTAGGTGCTCAAATAGTCCTTTTTTTCTGAGCATGTGCATCTCTGGTGTCTCCTTGTATGTCTAAATCTCCTTTCTTATAAGGACGCTGGACATATTGTACGAAGACTGATGCTAACAATCTCATTGTAACTTAGTCACCCCTTGGAAAGCCCCATCTCCAAATACAGTCACATTCTGAGGTACTGGGGGTTAGGTTTCAACATGCAAATTTTGGTGGGGACACAAATCAGCCCATAGTAGTTTCTAACTGACAGGTGTTGAATAACAACAATATAGATGTCACAGAGAAGTGTCAGCCTCATGAAGTATATTAAGCAAACAGTATTTTTTTCTGAAAAAATTTCAAGTAAAAGTTCAGCGTTTATTTAGCTCCTACACATAAAAATAGCTTATATCCATGATGATGCCATAACGTCACTATCATTATACTAAACCAGTTTATTTTTTAGCTAGTAGCCCCCAAATGTATGACATTATTGCTATGTATTAATGTATTGAGATCAGTCTCAGTACATTTGTCCTGATGTCTGGGGAACCAGTATATCACCTGAATTCTAATTACACTCTTTCCAGGTAAACAACCTTCTGCAGATGACCTTTGTGTCTACAAAAGTAATGATGGTGTGATACCAGTGTCTCTCCTTCCCAGGTCTATGCAACCTTATAATGCTAGCCCTACATCCATGTGACAGCCTTTCTCTTGTTTGGAGCCTGAAATTTAGTTGTTCAATAGTTAAAAATTCATAGTACAAGGTCAACCATTATGAACAACACTAGCTTGGAGCTAAACCTCCTCTGCCTTTTTGGAATAAACTTTAGGGAATGCATAGCAAATATGCCATTTCAGCAGCGAAATGCAGCCGTTTAAACAGTAGGGTGGGCAGCAGATCCAGGCTCTTTCATCAAATGTCAGTGAGGGCGGCCCAGCAGCTGCTGTCCCCCAGGGAGAACAAGACCGCACAGTTGTTCTGAGCACGGCCAGCTCAGTGGTTTTGCTCACAGTCCTGCCCCTGTTATTCCCTACTGGGCGTGGTGTTTTTCACAAGTTCCTTAACCTCTTTGTGACTCAGTTTCCTCTTTCGTCGAAGGCATATGGTGAAAATCACCTTTGATTGTTACGAGACTGAAATATGATAATGGACGCAATGTTTATAGCTACAGTGACTGGTGTATATTGAGTTCTCAGTGAATGTTAACTTTAAATATCCTATAATACATGGTAAAATATAATTTGCCAGCAGATCTGAAATATACCAGTGAGGTCGAACAATATGGGGACTCTTGCTATTAAACACCAAATTTCAAATGTTCCCCAGTCCAGGGTGCCTGAGTTTTACTTGATTCATGTGCTGCTGCCATGAGTAGAAGTCTCCCCGATGGCCTTGAGGTTAGGCGGCACTTGAGCATTCACAGTACAGCTAAGTGGAAAAAATACCCCTTTCTGCAGAATTGTTCAATTCGCAGTTCTTCTTTCAATGTCATCAGAAACAATGTCTCCATTAATCATTTAAGCGAATTACAAGAAAAACTATTTGACCTATTTTTCCTTTGCTCATCTTTCCTTTACCAGCCTCATACCGCTTGAAAAAGGAACAAAAAATTAATTTCTGTTAGTGTTGTGAAATTTTCTCAATACTTTTCTATGACATCTCTGTAATGTCTCAGTAAAAGATGTACTTGAGGCTTTTACAAAATGGTTCTCATGAATTTGAAATAATAACGAGAGGGACAGAGAGACAGAGAGAGGGAGAGAGGGGTGGGGGCGATGAGCAGCAGGAGTAAGAGGAAGAGAAATAAAACAGAGGAGAAGAAGGGAGGGGAGAAAGAAGAAAATAAAAGTCCCAGGTAAAAATATCTTTAAACTACTTTTCCTCTCACCTGAAATTTTATTTGGTAAATAAAAGTGAAGTCATCATCCTTCTCAGGGAACAAGAGCTTTTCTCTTAAAAATTTTGATGTAGGTAGGAAATATTCCATTCAATTCAATTCTGCAGATAATTAGTAAAAACTTGTGTGTACTCAATTTCTGTGGAATATAAAGAAAATGTTTATTTGCATAGCATAAAATTTAAGAAAATAGAGTGGATTTTGAGTCACATTTCGCTTCAAATTCCAGCTCCGACATATGCAACTTTCTCCTGGAAAGTGATTTTAACTCTCTGTATTTTGTATATAATGAGGTTTAAAGTTTCCTATTTTAAAGAAAAATCAAACAGTCATATAGGTAAATAAGCATGGAAGGCCACACACAAAGCAGATTTGAAGTACATTTTAACTTTATGCCTGCCCACCTGCCTTCAAAAACCTCGAGTATTCCTTGTCACAAGACAATGTGAGTGTGAGGTGTGGAGCTCCCGGGGCCGCTCAGGTAGAAGGAGCTCAGAGAACTCAGGAAAAGAACAATTCTGGGCCTCACAGACCAGAAGAGATGAGGGTTTGCAAAGGAAGTTTATAGGTTTAAGTTGAACTTCCAATGTCAAATACTGACCATAAGGCTGCAAAATTTCCTTTAAGTCCCATATATTATGCGGTTAAAGGTAGAGGACAGAAAAATTAAGGGGAATGAATCAGCACCACCCGTGTCTGTCAGAGAGCAGCTCTGAAAACCGACAGTGAGACGTGCATCAGGTTTTATAGGGTAAAGGTGGAAGCGTGTTTCTAACTACAAATGACTTTAAAGCAGCAAAAATAAAGTGGGTTGATGGTCACCGCAGTGGACAAACTGGGATTGACCCCGTTGCCACTCCTTACAGTACCCCCATCCCTCCCTTTTGCAGGGGGGTGTGGCAGAGAGACAAGACCGTAAAAGCATAGGCAAAGAATCCTTCCTTCGCTCTGTTCTTTGTTGTAAAAGTATTTCTTTTTGGCAATTATCTGTTAAAAGTGTTTATATAGTCTTTCTTCATCATTCATAAGGGTAAAAGTGGGGTTGGAGCTTTGTGCACAGAGAATATTAACTTTTTGATATTTAAACAAACTTTGTATAAGGTATTTGAAGCACCAATATACTGTGATTACACCGAAAATCTGCTAAGGTATAGATTTTCCTTGAGAGTCCGACTGCCTCTGGGTTACAAATAAGGCCACAAAATTTAAACTGAACACTTTTGGAATAAGACAGAAAATGATAAATTTACCCCCCTCCTGAAAGCATAAAAAAATCAAAATTATTTTCTATCATTTCTATGAAGAAAGTAAATATAGACAAAAAATACATTTACAACAACAACAAAAATCACAATCTGTGGTGGCTTTCCTCCACAAAGGAAAATACGCGTATATCCTTTCCCCCTTCCCTAGTCATTACTGGAAAACTTTACTCAGGATATTTTATGGACTTTCACAAACCTCTCATTTTTAGAGGAATCTCCATTTCCCTGTTCCTGGCTATAGATGCCATGACATCATCTTTGTGCTTTACTGCAAAAACTATGCCCACATTTTCTAAGTAACATGACTTCTCCTTGGACATTTGACTTTGTCATTTGTCTCATTTGACTTACACATTTTCTTCTTTTAGCCATCTGTTCTGAAACTGCTCTCAAGAAGGCCATGTTTACCTTATAGATAGGTTATAGTTACCTTCTTTTATTAATCCTCTTATTTTTAATTTCTCCCTTTTGCCAATCCTACTAACTGTACAGATACATTCTTAACTCACTCTTTTCTTTTCTGCTCAGAAACCTACTCCTTCCCCATACTTGCTCCATCTATGCTCATCCAACCACTTGCTTGACAGCCATTCCTGCCTCTCTGTTGCATGAGTAAAATATTTTCTGTCATCCTTAATCTTTGCCCTTTGCTCCAATCCACTTGCGCATTGACCAGTCGGATGATCTGCTTTGCTCTGTGTCACTTGTGCTGAGACTCCAAGTTCTCATCACTTCTCAACTGCTGCTTCCCCACGGGTTAAGCAGTAGCCCATGCTTCATTTACCTCTAGCTGCGTGAATTACGCCAAATTACTCCAAACTTTGTCATTTTAAGCACCATTTCATTTTTCTCCATCGTGTTCTAGGTTGAGTGGACTCAGCTGACTGGCTCTCTCTTGAGCTCTTTCATGCATTCGCAGTGAAATAACACACGAGGTTGGGTGGTGCAGATGGCTTACTCACCTGGCTGGCAGTTGATCCTTGCTGTTGGCTTGAGCTCAGCTGGGCCTGTCAGCTGGACCATGTACATATGGACTTTGCATGTAGTTTGAGCTCCTCCCAGATGGCAGCTAGATTCTAAGCTGAAGCTTCTCGTGAGTCAGCGTCAACATAATTAGTTTGAAGTCGTAGGACTTCAGGACTTCTTATGAAGTCTTACCTTGACTTCCATCTCATTTTGTTACTTAGACAAGATATTAGTCCACCCAGATGCAAGATGAGGGCACTGAGCCTCCACTTCTAAATGTTAAAGAAAATTCATGTGCACAATACAGGGAGGGAAGAAACTGATGATAGATAGCACCATGGGGACTCTTTGCTATTGCCTTTTACTTATCTCTTGGTTTCTGTTGCTACCTCCACGTCACTCAATTATTGCTGAGTCATCAGGAATAATTCTTTCTGAATATAAGTCAGATTATGTTAGTCTTCTGCTCAGAACCCTGCAATGACTGGCCATCTGGTTTAGAGTAAGAGCCAAAGTCCTTACACTGACCTACAGAACCCTACACAATTTGGCTTTCTGCTACCTCTCTAAACTTATTTTCTATAACCATTTCCACTGCTACTCTGCTTTGGCCACACTGGATTTCTTTATAGATTTTTTTTAAACACTTGAGGCATTTTCCCGACCGAGGGCATTGCCATGGGCTGGTCCCACTGCCTCAAATATTCTTCACTCAGGTATCTACAGGGTTACACTCCTCATGGGTTTCAAGTGTTTGCTTAAATGCCACTTTCTCAATGAGATCTAACTTAAATATCCAGCTTAGAATTACACCTTGACCCCAGTTTAGGGCTCCCCAGTCTAAGCTACTTACCTCAGATGGTCTTTATTCCACTGTTTTTGGATGTGGAACTTGATATTCTGAATGGTCTGGTGCCCTCTTGCTCCTCTACAGTGCAATGGGAGTGAGTTTTGGAGAGCATTTCCTTATTTGGAGGTAGACATAAATGGAATATATCATTAAGCACTGCTGTGTGTCTTAAACTGTTTCTCACTGAAGCACTGTATCAGCATTGCCACACTTCAAGAGGCATGTGTCTTCGAGAACAACCTGTTCTACATGAATCAAGTACTTTCTTTCCTCAGCTGATTTGCTCTTTGTGTTCCTAGCATAAGAAGTGGCTTACATCCTTTTCAGCATTTTCCCAGTTTCAAATCTGCTTCTGTTCTGGCTTTACCTCCTCCACATATATCCACGCTCTGCACTCTTACTTTAAATACAGTCAATTTTATAAGAATATCTTTAAATTTAGTGTTCATAGCCCTGGTTGGCGTAGCTCAGTGGATTGAGCGCAGGCTGTGAACCAAAGTGTCGCAGGTTCAATTCCTAGTCAGGGCACATGCCTGGGTTGCAGGCCATAACCCCCAGCAACCATACTTTGATGTTTCTCTCTCTCTCTTTCTCCCTCCCTTCCCTCTCTAAAAATAAATAAATAAAATCTTTAATAAAAAAATTTAGTGTTCATAAAATGTGGTCCTTGGTGGCTTCTGAAGCTCTTTCAAGGCATCCTTTGGATCAGAACACTTTTTCAAATAAAGCTAAAAACATTTGCATTTTTTACTCTCTTGCTCTGCAAACATGCAGCATTAAACTCGTAGCTATTGACGAATTGTGTTCTGCAGTATAGCTCAGAATATCCTGCCCTGTGGTTTCCAAATCAGGGAGAAAAAATGGAAAACAA
Source organism: Phyllostomus discolor (assembly GCF_004126475.2). Lineage (NCBI taxonomy): Eukaryota > Metazoa > Chordata > Mammalia > Chiroptera > Phyllostomidae > Phyllostomus > Phyllostomus discolor. Next base: position 9,900,574 of record NC_040903.2, read on the forward strand.
AGCACATCCAACTTTTCTAAAAGAAAATGAGCAAAGGAAGAAAAAAAGAGCATGATTGAAAAATTGGGTTAAAAACGTATAATGGCAAAGTCAGGTAGAAAAGGCCTAGCGTGAAACTCTGAGAAACAGACTACCAAAACATTTGTTTCAGTCAAAGGAATTCCAACCTTAATTATTAGCACCTAATCATGATGCCTCAGCTTTTGGGTGTGTTTCCTGGTTGGCCCCTCCTCAATGATATATGAGGTGCTAGACTGAGAACAAAGTTAAGACAAGGTGTCAACTACCACATCTGGAATGGATTGAACCTTCCTTCCAGCCCTATTGTTAACACCCTCTTAACACCCTTCTTTTTATACTGCCTAGGCCAGGAAGAGGTAAATTGGTGGATAGGTTAAGACAGTACAGCTGGAAGTACTTGTCTACTGTATATATAACCTTCTTCACGGGAAGAATTATTTCATATTATAAATAGACTTGAATTCTGCTGGCCTTTCATCTGTTTAATTGACAGCTCACTCTTCTTGACACACACACACACACACACCCCCACATAATTCAAGGAAACAACTGAATCAAACAAAGTATGTTGATTGAGTACCTATTCTATAGATATACTTACAGATTCTGCATTGACAATATATACTGAAAGATCAAACATAAACAGGACCTAGACTTTAATGGCTTTCCCAGGAAAAAGAATGGAATTATACAGAGTAAGCCATATTTTCATTTCAAGTTCTCCTTGTAAATCAGCCAGTCATATCTGCAAGGCAGCTTCAGTGGTGTTAAGAGGGAGAAGGTAATCTAAACAGAGAGAATACGCCACTCACACCAGGGACGTAGCTAAGACCATAGATGCCCTGGTCCAGGGCTATAGAAAATACAACATTAAGGAACTATGGAAAGGGCCTTGCTCCTAGGCATAGGAAGTCAGCAGGCCTAAGTTCAAGTCCACATCCTGCCATGTACCAGACAAAAGTGCCTCTTCACTTCTGTAGGTACCATTTTCTTCAGCTGCAATGCAAGAGAAACTCTATGCTCTTTTGCAGATCCAATAATCCTATGGCTTTAAGTCAATATGTAGTTTTAAGCCCCTAAATGTAGTGGAAATGCCAGCTACAGGCACTTGGCCTCTGAAGCACATCCGTTCGTGATGAGGGGTCTGTTTTGAGCTAAGTTGTCACTTTGATTTCTGACTCTCTCCCAGGCCCTGTCTCCACAGTCACTCAAAGGACAGACCCACTCAACTGTGCAACACAGACTAAAGAGAAGTGACAGGCGTGCAGAGGTCTCAGCCACCAACACGTGTTCTTGCAGGCACTGCCTTAAGCTTGCAACCCTTGGAGCCACAAGGGCAGCGAACGAAGTCGAAAGAGGCAGATGCATCTACTTGAACAAAACTATGGCTGGCTGACAGTTTTATAGGGATCCTGACGGGAAGAGAGGAACTCAGTGATCTAAAACAATGGCAGATGGGGTGGGGGGAATACTGGGGGATAAATGCAGACAACTGTAATTGAAAAACAATAAAATAATTTAAAAAATACAATAAAATAAAACAGTGGCAGAAAGGATACCTAAAGGAGCATACATTCTTTGGGTATTTTGGTTTTAATATAGGACGCTAATATTTCAAAATAAGTGGAAAATAATTGGAATTTACTTCCTTTGTTATTCAACAGCTTCATATTAATCAAATTAATTCTTCAGAATGCATTTTGACGTAGCCTGACCCCATAGAAACTTTATTACAACTCGGCCCTCATTTAAATGTTCGCATGCAATATGTGACTGATATTTTAAATCAGAACATTTGTATACGTACCTTAAACCCCCTAACAGCCCTCATTACAAATGAAAAGTCTTCTGGCTAATAACTCCCGAGGCTGTTGAATTTCACCAAATCACTGTTGCTCCTTCCTGAATTTTATTTTACCGCTTGGTCAATCGGAACTGTTTGTTGCATTTGGAGATTTCAGGTCTTATTTGTCCCGTGTAAAAGTTGGCATTGAAGTCTACGTTCGGGTTGCCGCTGGGCCTAATAGGGAGATTCTAGGTGAAGTGAAATACTCCGCTAATATAATGATACTCGTATACTCTCTGCTTATTAAATTGTCAAGTGTGGTGACAGTCTTATTAACATTCGCTTCTTCTACTTCTCTTTTTTAACAGTCAGCAAATAAAACTCTTCCCACCCTCAAAACACACGTGTAAGCTGATCATTATTTCTATTCAGATGGGATGGATTTGTTTCCTGAGACACATCTAAAGCATTTTTTTTCCCAAGCCTTGTACACAGGGCACATTAAACACACTCATCTCTGTGTGTTGGTGCAAATTGGTTGACTGCTTTCCTTATAGTATTCTGTACTTTCCCAACAATTTTCACTTAATCTATATCATTGACAAAGTTTTTTTTAAAGAAGTTCTGTGGAAGCTATACCCACTTACGTACATCCATCACTGAAACATTCTTCAGGGGGCAGTGAGTGATGCTAAGACAGCTTTGATAGTCGGCAATGCTCTTCCCACACCGCTCAGAGCGGTGGCAGCGCCTGCAATTAGAAGGTGTAAGAACTGGCAGCTCAAAGCAACCCTGACGATGATTTTTTTGATGCCTGTGGCTGGGGATCATTCTTCCTTCTTCCTTCGCCTTCCAGCTCATCGCAGGTAAAGTCATGGCCTCCACAGGGAAGCCTGTGCCTGCCATCTCAACCGTTGGAAGAGCTAACTTGACTTTCAAGGGAAGCTACACAAGAGTGGCAAGCAATAAAGAGTCTGGAGCCCAGGAACGAGAAACAATTAGAGATCACTTCATTAATGCTTAATGATGCAGAGCAGGCATACAGCAAAGCGCATGGTGTGCTCTGTCTTGGCCAGCGATGCTCAGGCAATGGCAATGCAGTGCTGTAAATACCTCTGCTCCATAGGCTGTGGATCAAAGGAGGCAGGAGAAGAAATTACCGGGGGAACTTGGCATGACAGATGGGAGAGGAACCGGAGGACGTCTAGTGTGGATCCCACTGCCAATCTCAGTGCCGGCTGGGGAAACATTATATACTTTTCATATTTGGTTTCTTAAGCCTAATTCCTAATAGGCATGGTTAAATCCCACTGAGGATTTCTGTTCCTAATAATGCATGAAACATCTCAGTTGGAAGGTCCCATAAAGCATTTCCCCCAGCTTTTTTCTCTATCATACTGCAGTGAAAAAGGATTAAAAAAAAAACCCAGCACAGGTGCAAGCTGCAGCTGTTGAGGGTAAACTCTGTTCTACTATATTAATTCATGTCCCACCAGGGGAATTGGGGAATAGTTCAGTTCCCATAAAAGAAACTGACTTCATCAAGGAAGAAAGAAGTTTCTTATCCAGAGTATAACACTGTGTCAGGCAAAGAGGCTCTTATAAATGCAATTTCCTAACCTAGTCAAACATCCGCACAAATAAAGAGGGGAGGGATTCCTTGGTTTTGGTTTTAAATTATTTATTTAAAATTATATAGGCACACATATGCATACACATATACAGCATACTACACATATATATGTATGGATAGCATACTGATACTTATATATAAAAACCTCAAGAAGCCATATTTTCATACAAGCTTAAGTGAATAAACTTAAATAAGCCAGAGCTATAAAATCAGTGTTTTATTACGCTCACCTCCTGGAAAAAAATCAATGACAACATATATGTTTACAGTACATATTTATTTCAAAAAACACTTGGTTATTAAGGCATGCTTCCTACAGAAACATGGCTTCATCATTTTTATTTCCTAGAGCCTCATCTATAGCTTTGTATGTTTATCGTTTATGTTTCAAACCATGACCCCTCAAGTACATTTTTTAACTGTTAAATAAAGATTCATATATGCTCAGTCTAGTGAGAGAGAGAAGGAGTAGGGAGTGGTGGAAGCAGGGAAAGAAGGAAGGAAGGAAGGATCATAAAGAAAAGAAAGGGCCCTGGCTGGTGTAGCTCAGTGGAGTGAGCACAGGCTGCGAACCAAAGTGTTGCAGGTTCAATTCCCAGTCAGGGTACATGCATGAGTTGCAGGCCATGACCCCAGCAACCGCATATTGATGTTTCTCTCTCTCTCTCTTTCTCCCTCCCTTCCCTCTCTAAAATAAATAAATAAATAAAATCTAAAAAAAAAGAAAAGAAAGGAAGAGAAGAGGAAGAGGAGGGGAGACGTAGAAGGGAAATGGGGAGGGAGAGGCCTGTTGGCACAATCTTGCTCCCTGATTCACTGGGTCGAGCATGGCTCTTTAACTTTTAGGAGCTTTAGTTTCCTTCTAGTGGATAATAATTTCTGACCCTATCTTTCAGAATAGTCTTAGGAATCCAATAATATCACAGTCAGAGAGCTATTGTGCCCTGGAAAGAAGTATGTCATCATACCACGCTCCTTGCAACCCAGATTACCCTGCCCTTTGGTATTTTCAAATCTTCTTGACTCCACATCACGTCTCTAGAAATCCGTTACCTCTCCAAGATTTGTGGACCTTTTACATTTTCATGATCACTTTTAACTCTGTGTTCTGCATGCTTACACTATACTTTCTCACCTACTGGTGGCATCGCACGTTGTGGCCATTCTCTTCTCTCTGACGTGACCCAGATTTTAGCTGCGATCTCTGCATGTTTATGAAACATGGGCCAGACGGGGCAGGTTTGCCACAGACGTTGCCCTTGTGCGCAGGTCCATCCTGTGGCCTTCACTGTCATTTACTGTCAGGGGACAGCCCCCACACGTCCTGCTTCTCTGTTCACCTCCACTAAGTCACCTCCCACTGCCCCTCTCTCCCTTTTCTCTCTTCTCACCCCTCAACTGCCCCCAGTTTGATGGTAATTTTTGTGGAGCCACGCATCTGTCACTGAATTTTCTCCTCTAAACGAGAACATGTGAGAAAATGAGGAATATCTCCATGTCACCACCCAGAATGACAAATAGGAGAAAGACCGTGCATTCTAGAAAGAAACAGTGGCACTCCATTTTGCATGAAAAGTTGATTTAAAATGCTATTTTATATAATGTTTTCACTGTACATTTCTCCATTTAGAAATCAGAAGTACGTGTTCCCATATTCCCATAATAAACCATGGCGGACATTTCTAAGCAAACTTGGCCCTTCGTCTAGAACTCAGAAATGACATCAGAATCCTCATCAACAGAGAGGGCTGACCAGTCAACTGGAGTGGACACGGCAGACCGTCACACCTCTTCTCCAACCGTGTCTCAGAGCACCTGTATGGAGGTGGGAATGAGAAACATGGCATGAATTCTCTCAAGAAGTATACACTAGTATGTTAGACACTCGGATGATTGCTCCGAACACACAGATAGTGGCTTATGTGAAGATGGTTCTCTAGGGGCAGAGACACCCAAGCAAGTAAGTAAGTGAAGGGATATTTAGCTCGTTGGAGTACAGCGGAGGCTTTGTGAGGGGTCCATACTCTGCCATACAAGAAGGGGTGTTCCGTGTATACCTGAGCTTAGCATGAACTTCACCAAGTGCAGAGCAGTAGAGAGCTGCCTTGAGAGAGAATAGATGTTTCAAGGTAAGTTAGAGGCCAGGAAAAACATTCTAGAAGGGAGAAATGAGAACAACACACACACACACACACACACACACACACTACATATTCATATATATACAAATGCAATGAGAGTGATGTTAGAAATAAGTGTTTAACAAATAAAACTTGATTTTTTTAGTCTTTACTGTTTTTAAATTAAATTACATTGTGATTTCTCCCTGGGGCCCATTCACCCAATTCTTATACCACTCCAATGGGGAAATATTTTTGGTTCTATGTTTATTCTCGTGGAGATTTTAGGCAGTCAAATGCAATATATAAGTCTTCTTTTTTATATATATTTTGGTGAACTTTATTAAGGAATAATTGTCACAGAGCAAATGCCATGTTTAACATGTATAACTTCATAATCCTGGCATACAAATGCACCCATGAAACCATCCCCACAATCAAGACACTGAACATATCATCTTCAGAAGCTTCCTGGCACCCCTTTATAATTTCTCTCAGGCCACCCCCACCTGCATTCCCAGGCAACCACTGATTTTCTTTCACTACACATGAGTTTGTGTTTTCACAAACTCAGTTGTGTATCAGTGGAGTGATACAACATAGACCCTTGCGTTGTCTACTTCCTTTCACACAGCATATTTATTTTGAGCTTCATCCACGGTGGGGCATGTTCATTCCTCTTAATTGCTGAGTAGTGCTCTGCGTAACGGAGATGGATTTGAGGGTTTTAAGCAATTGGATGAAATTGTCATCTTTCATGCATTAGGTTCTAACGAGCTGAATCTAATTCTATCTCTAGGCTAGTTTCCTACTATTCTCCGCTAGTCTTTATAGGGATTTTGTTCCCTGAACTGATTAGTTTAGGTAAAGCCCTTTTATTTTTCCATGTGCTAATAACAGTGCTTAGAAAAATAATGCTCCTGACTTTTCATGTAATAAGTGCCCACTTATTGTTAGGGTTTTGGCATCAGAGTATCTTCTAGAATTCCTCCTTTCTCTGTGATGGGGTATTTACTTTCTCCTGTATGTTGCTTCAGGATTGTGCCGTCACCTCTTTAGGGCTTATCACATTTTATGCTATTTATTTGTTCCTACGTGTTTACCTCCTACTAGAATATGAGTTTTTTCAAGGTCCGTACCATGTTTTGGCTATTATTTTATATCCGACAGTACGGCGCAAGAACTGCAATTGGTATAAATCTAATATCACTGAACTTGCATTATGATTATGATGGGGCTGAACTGAATGGAATGGAAAAATTGGGATTGCCTAACTTCAAACCCTGGAATCAAATGGAGAAGACGATACAGATCATACATATTAGTGACTCACATTAGAGCAACATCCAAACTGGTGGTGGCTCTCTCCAGGCGCCATTCTCAGGATGGAAGAGCTAAGGTGGAGCCTGGCCACTCACACCTGGTGGACAAGTATCTTCTGGAATCAGGACTATAAATATTGTTGAACTGAAGGGACTTACGTATTTTTTCTTAAATGTACATGAAAAGTTTCTTTTGTTTAGGTGGCATTAGCTCAAACAAGATTATTTGAGCAACTCTTATGGAATAAATATTACAATTCTTTAGACAAATATTTCACCATGCTTTTTAGCAATAAGAAGAATACAGGCATAACTAGTGATTCTCAGCTCCAGGTGTTACTGTGCTGCTAAGGAGCCTTTACTGGTCGAGGGCATGTTTCTTGCCTGGTGGGCGGGGACTGCTGGCACTCTGGAGAGTGGGGAGAGGTAAACCTTCTGCAATGCTTGAGACAGTCTCTGCAAGGCAGACATCTTCCCCCCTAAATCTTATAACAGTCTCATTGTGAAATACTAACATTAAACAACCGAGGGTGGTAATTAGCACAAAATGCTTACAAAAGTAGCTTGGTCCTGATATTTCTCCACTGTCTGGTTCTGTTTGTAATGTGTGTCTTCTTCTGGGTTCCATGTAAATCCCTGCCTCAGGGGCTGATGCCCTGGGCCATTTCTTGTCTTGGCAGTCTTTTAGACAGAGAGTTTTTAAGCTTTCTGCATGCAAATTACAAAAGTTCCATTTTGATGACTTCATCTTGTCCACCAGCATTCCTTTTTTTCAAACTCTTTCTATTTTTTGTTATTAAAGGAACTTGTGAAGATTCTGGGATTAGTCCAGTCTTCCTGTTCTGTGAGTATGATGCCTAAGACATTCTGCGCATTTCTTCCTTCCAGGCCTGCAGCAATGATTTGAGATGTTGGCAACAAAGAGAGCTACTGAATTTTCTCAATTTTAAGATATACATTTCAAATACACATTTAATATATGCACACAGTTTTATGTATAATGCAGCATCATACCATGCAGGGCATTTACTCTTAAACATTCATATATGTTTGAAACATTTCTTAGGGCTACAAAACAGAACACAGAAAAGTAAACATGAATATATTCAATACTCACAAAAAGTGCTATGATAAAGAATACAAAGTTCTATTTTCCTTTCAACACTTCAAATATATATTTTTAAATATTTCTCCCAGGATTTCATACTTACCCTTATGTGGTAGTGTTTTTTTCCTCCTGCCAGAAATTGCTTTTAAAGCTACCACTAAATCTATATTAGTCATAAACTGGGTTCCATTTCAGAATTCAAGAACTGCATTACGTCTGGGCCGAGTGCTATCTATGAGAGCATTCCCTTGACCTTGAGAACATCGGATATAGTACCTTGAATGTTCATCTAGAGCAGATACTACTCAAAATTGTGCACTTGGTGTCTTCAGAGACGTTGCTGCTCAAGACATTCATGAGCGGAAAGACTTTGTGATAATTATGAGCGTGGGTCTTGTAGACACAAAGGCTTAGGTTCTAATTTCCTGACCCAAGGTTTACCAGTCACGTGTCACCAAGTGTCTGATATGTATGTGTATGGATGTATATATCTGTGTACCTAGGGGTTAGCTCCATGCCTGGTATATATTAGGTACTCCAGACTTGCTAAATATTATTATTCACTTTAGTGAAAATAAAGCCCCAGGATCTGAATGTTTAATAAATTCCTAAGATAGTGATACACTCAAAATTAAAGACTGCTGCCATATAAAACATTTTTTAGAACATGGATTCTTCTGGGCTGAAAATGGCTTTCACGGGGTCTATGTCATCATAGAAAGTCTCTGGAATTAACTTCTTACATGTCTGGGTTCTTTCTCTGAGGGAGGAGCATTGGAAGATCTTTTAGACAAATTATTTTAAATGATTTTCTTTACTTCATGATCATCATTAGCACTTTCACCACTGTCTTTATTATAATATGCGCTGGGATCAGGCCTCTCAGTCCTTTAGGAGAATTTCCTATCCAACCCGAACCTTGATGACAGGGCTGGCGCCACCAAGGACATAGGGAAGAGTAACCCCAGGGATGGAATGGTACCCAGGCTCTACATTTTAGTCTGAAAATGCTTTAGTACAGTGTGTCTCAGGCGGAAGCAGTTTTGTCCCTCAGAAAACATTTGGCAATTTTCGAGTTATTTTTGGTTTTCTTGTAATAGGAAAATGATGCCAATGGCATTTGGTAGGTAGAGAGGCCAGGGACGCTGTTAAACACCCTGAAGTACACAGGACAACACCCCCCTCTGCAAATGAGTACTGAGCCCCAAGTGAGAACTCCTGCTCTATACTTTTGTTTCGAGATGGAAATGCACTAGAAGGCAGGAGTATCCACATAGGCTCCTCCGTCCACCGCTGAGTGATAGTAGCTAGAAATGATCCTGGGCCCTGGGGTGCAGGAACACAGCAACCTAAAGGGATTTAGGATTGGACACCCGTAACTTCAGTGACCCTTTCTTACATTTAGTCTGCATCCCTGACTCCTTAGTCTTGGGGTTTGCAGTCATTACTACATATTAGAACCTCCCCGGGGGTTGTAAAACACAGATTTCTGGGTCCTATGTGTGGTTTCTGACTCAATAGTCTGAAGCGTGGCCACGAATCGGCATTTCCCACAAGCTACTTGGAGGTGCTGATGCTTCTGGCCCAGGACCCACGCTTTGACTACTGCTGCCTGCTACTCTCAGTTTGCCTGGTTCCACTCTGTCCTTGGGCCCTCGTTAATCATCGTCAAGCATCTATAGCAAAGTCAGGTAGAATTTCCCTTTGATTCCTGTTTACACCTTCCATTTATTGATTTATTTGTTTGCTTATTTTTACATCGATGCTCTACTTATGTTTCTTTTTCGAAGAATGACCTTTATTGCCGTGGTTCACAGCATCTTGTTTGAAGAAAATAGTGCCAGGAAAAAACAAAACGAAACACAAACCAATAAGCAACAAACAAAAAAAATCTCTGCCCTTCCTCTTTAATTAATGTATTAAATCTTGATATAATAATTGATAGTATTTTGTCTTCATTTGGCTAGAAGTAAATTGACATTTCACTTCTTAAACAAGAATTAACTGAAACCACGAATACCAATTTGCTAATGGTATGTCTTTCTGGCTTCTTTTTTTCCACTTATTTTCCCTAAACCTTGGTTTCTGCACCCTGTTATTTAACTATTTTTCATAACGTTTTATAAGTAATTTTAAATCATTTGGAAAACAGGACAAGTTATAAATAATGACTAATACATTCTTGGGTGTCTGTTAAAATGCTCCCACACAAGAAATCCCCTGCTCTCATGATCTTAAAGTGAGCTTAACTAACATTACTCTCTTCTGAATTCTCTTAGAATATTATTTATGCCCTTGTCATGAATTTTTTACGTTTTAATGTTTTAAATTATGCAATATTGGATAATTTAGTAGACCAGCTGTAACATAAGCAGAATTCAAGACATGTAGCTGTTGGAGAGAAGTCCCAAACCCATTTTATAACTTAAATAATCTGTTACAAAAACTTCTGGGGCCATCCTTGGCACCTGTCTTTGTCCCTTAGGCAAGTGTTTCTCCAGGGCAGATGTCACTTGTATAGCTGAGTGGAATTGCTGGGCCATGTACGATTGATTTTGTGACATATTTTGGATTGTTTTTCAAAGTGGTTGTACCACTTGGTACTTTTCTTAGCACCAAATGAGGGTTATTCTTTCTTTAAAGCTTTAGCAACCCTTTCGTAGGGTCATATTTCTTATATTTTGCCAATCCATCTGGAAGGTGTAAAATACCATTTTGTATGGTCATTATTTGTCTTTCTGTGATTGCAACTAGAGATTAATGTACCTTTATTTTATTTTCCTAACATGTCTCCAAATGTGAAATAGTTGTCCTTATCTGGCAAACTTTTTAACAAGGTCATGTGTCTTTGTTTCTCACTGATTTTTTTTTTGTTTTTTAAGGAATTTTTTATGCACCCCAGAGAGGCATCTATGCAGTTATATGTATTACAGATTTCTTAATGTCATCTATTGGTGAACAGAAGTCCTCAATTTTAACATAACTGAATTTATCAATTTTTTATGCTGAACATAAAAAATGTATTCTTTTTAGGAGAAATCTACTTATAAAGACAGCATTCTAGATTTTTAACAGTTCTGAAATTTTTCTCTTAATATTTACTCATTTGGATCTGTCATATATGGTAGGGATCTATTTATATTTCATTTTCTAAAGAGGATCCCAGGGTTTATGTTAAAATGAGTAATAGACACCCTTGGAGACCTTGCTGTATATTTTGGCCATTACTCCAATAAACTGAACTCTCACAAGTTAGTTTTCCCCTGGAAGGTGTTGAGGGAGAAGGGGCAGAATCTGGAGATTTTCCCAGCTGGAGACTTCATGGATATCTAGGCATTTAGCAAGTCTTTACAGGCATGAGAACCTATCATGGGATTTCTAATGCAGATTAGAATAATGAAGGTCTGAGATAGAGAAAATAATGGGATTTCCACAATGAACCTGGATAGAAGAAATACTTCTTATCATTAAAATATGTAGGGGGATTTCCTTAGGAAAAATGAGTTAATGATTTGGAGTAATTTCACTGTGTAGTTTTATCAGGCAAACAATCATTAAACAGGAAGTACATGAGAAATAGGAGGGATTAGTGGCTGGGTAATAAGAGTGCAGTGTTTGCAATTTCGCTTCTTAAAAATGAACGTGGTGGAGGAAAATCCAGGAAGAGAGGCATTGCGGAGAGGGATTCCACTGGATTTTGGTTTGAGTGAAAACACAGAACAGGGATTTTGATTTGTTTTTATTGTAGCTTAAGACCTATATAAACCTCTATAAATTTCAGAGAATGATTAGAATCTACATAATCTTTCCAAAGGATTAGTTGTGTGAGAAGTGAGTACTTAGAAATTCTTAACAGTATTACAGGCAAGAAAAAACTGAAAAATTTGACCTTGGCCAAATGGCTTCCCTGCACCACTACACCCAGTCACATTACCCTACGGCATGCACAAGAGCACATAGATGTCAGATGCTAAGTAAGGGATGCCTGAGGAAACTAGAGAAAAGCACCGTGTCCTTCTGGGAATGAGAACTCCCGGGGTAAGAGCATGGTGCCAGGGACCTAAAGTCAGTGCTCCTAATTACTCGTTGAATGGCTTGCCCTCTCTGGGCCTCAGTCACTTCATCTATAATATAGGCCGAGCTGTGTGTATATAGTTCCTTCTGGCTGTAGCATTCTAGTACACTTCAGGGAAATTCATCTTCCTGCCTGTATCGGCCATTGGGTGTGTGTGTGTGTTTGTGTGTGGTTGGGGTGTATGTGTTTGGTTGGTGTGTGTGTGTGTGTTTGCCTGAATAGCATCTTTGTCCTTTCTTCAAGTAATAACATGCAGGTTTAGTTTGAGAATTTGCTGATAGTCTGTTCTCTGTTCATTATAACAGAAATATCATAAGTGCAGACACTGGTCCATCCCAACACGTGGTGTATGTTTGGCACGTGATAGGTGCTTATTATATATTGACATATATTCATTGAATGATATATTTCAGATGGGAGTCCATTTCCCACTTCCAAGGAAATGCTAGTGACCCAAGACTAACTGATAAAAAAATCTTATGATGGTTTTGTTGTTTTTTAAAAAGAATATGTACATAACTTAAGTTGGCCAAATAAGATGGAATTTTATGATTTTGTTAGTGCTGTTATGACAGAAAACTCTACTTCTAAATATGAAGGTAATTTGCAGGAGTGTCCGGGGTTCACAATAAGAAATCCGAGAACTCTAACCAACCTGCAGTAAAGCAGAACTGGTAAGAAGAAAGAGAAAGAATGAAGGAAGGGAAGGAGGGAGGGAGGGAGGGAGAAAGGAAGAAAAGAAGTAAAGGAGGAAGAAGAGGACAGAGACAGAGGAAGAGACAGAGCGGGAGAGGTGATGATTCAGAGCAATGCATGAGGATGTAGTCTGAACACCTAGATACACCATTCTCAGAGAAAGGTATACCTCCTGGATTTTTCAGCTACAAGGGGCAATTAATTTCCTATTCTGTTTAGCCTTGTTTGCTTTCCTGTATTTTGCTCTTTAAAGAATCTCAATTTCTTGAAAAAGGCTGTAAAATTGAGATGAGACTAGAATGCATATGCTTGAACCAAAGAAATACTCCAAAGTTAAATAGATAATAACTGATTGGAAAACATTTTCCCAACAGTGTTCTCATCTGGAAACCTATTACACTTTGGAAGAAAGAGCAAGAGACAAGTCCATTGCAGCGTAACCTGACTTAACCTTTCTGGAAAGAGGTTTGCATGTAACCCTTATACTATTTTCTAGAAATACCTACTGAACCTTCTACCCCTTTCTATATACTCTACCCCAAGTCTCCGTCCACCTTTGGGTATCGGTTTGTATAGGTGGGATTCAGAGAAGAAACCATCTTTGCCATCAAGGAAATTAATATAATATGTTACCTAGAGGGGTCATCTGTATATACCACCACTGCTCCCCAGGAGTAAGCTGTAAGGAGGCATTTATAGCACATTTTACAGTCTACAGACCGGCATGGGCACAAGGAATGTGCCAACATGGGGAGAGTTACTACAGGTGCCAGAGGGTCCCCCTATGTAATATGAACACATCTGATGTGCTTGTAGAAAAGATTGCATGTAGGGAGTTGCTTTTTGTGAAAATTGTTCCAAATGGTGGAACAACCTAGTTCCACCATTTTCTTTTGGAAACCCCTATTGATGAACTATTTTTCACAGAACAGTGGTAACATTGCAAAGCAAAGATGTCTTGGTTGTCTGGTAAATGAGCTAGTCTTGGAATTGGAAATATATGATTAACAATAAAAGTAGGATTTTAATAAAGTGAGGTTAATTAGGAAGGTGTTCACAGACAGGCTGGGATAGGCAAGAACTGGCCACACTTCACCCTTTATAACTGACATAGCAAAGGAATGAGGAGCTTCCTTCCTGAAGTGGTGGAACTTCCCTTGCTTCTTGGATATGTATGTAGCCATTTATATAAATAAATGCCCTGTATTTGGGAGGAGGCCAGAGAGCTTTGCATGGCCCGGTTTCAGCACTCATGTCTACACACATGGTTTTCCCTACAATACCCGTAAGTACCCCTGAAACTCATCCCAGCAGCCCTGCATTTCCACCCGTTTTTAGAAGGCTGTGTCTTCAAGTGTGGCACAGGGACAGCCTCCTTCATGACCCCTTGGAGTGCCTGAAAAATTGTGATGCCCGGACCCCACATGAAGCCCAAATAATTTCTGGTAGGGCACTGGGCACTCCTGTAGGGGGAAAATCACAACTTGAAAACCATTACCAGAGCAATACAATGTCGTCTAATGCAGTGACTAAAAGCAAATAGGAGAACCACACTGCCTGGCTTTGAATTCAGTTTCCACCATATACCGTATTTTGTCATTTACCATACGCTGGTAGTTATACGCTGTGAACCAGTGAGCAAGTTATACAACTTTCTTATACCTCAGTTTTGGCATCTTTAAAACAGAGAGACATACATTATATAATAATACCTCTTTCATGCCTATATTGTGAAAATTAAATAAGTTAATAGTGTAAGCACTTAAAGAAGTGGTGAGCTCTCAATAAATGTCACTTAATATTATTTTAGAGGTTACCAAATAAGGAAATTCTCTTAACATATACAGTTTCCCCAATTCCCACACTGCTTCCTAGTATTTCTTTTATTTTGATTTCTAAGTTCCATGAGAGTAAGAATTATGTTGATTTTTCTACCTTGCTTCACAGTGCCTAGGATATTGTACTTGAAGTAATTTTTAAAATCTGATTTAATTTAGTACTTCCCTCTGCTTCCTTATTAGAACCAAAGGCAAACTTTGGTTTTAAACCAAACTTTGGGTTTCTGTCTCAAAGGAAACTGCCCTAGTATCTTTGGGTTGAGAGGAGTGGTGCAGGCTTTTCAAACACAGAAAGTGTCTGGGCTTTATCAAAACTTTTTAAATAAAAGATCGGCCTGTGTTCTTTTCACTTATTGTTGCTTTTCCATTGTTTCCTCCTCCTTGTGCATCGCAGACCCTCCTCAGGCTTCCTCTGCTTGCCTCCTGGCCTCCGCCCGTGTGATGTGCTCCTTTCTCACGCTCAGCGCCAGGTCTGGGCACACGCTGTGCGTGTCCCACCAAGGGCCGCACGCTCCCTGAGCCAGGAGTTACCATGCCTGCTATACTTTCTACCCAAACGTTTTTACAAAATTGTTGGCCAGGCATGAGTCTGCGCCTCCCTGTGTTCAATGAGCATCCTGTGGTCAGGAACCTTTTCTCATCATCCCAATCCCACCAGTGCCGGGCACAGGGCATCACACACATTTCAAATGAAGAAAGGAAGGAACCCAGCAAACCGCAGCCTAGGATTCTTCTATTTTCTTGTGTTCTCTGCTCGAGCATCTGTGTGGACATTGATTTAGATTGTTCTAGGTTATCATTATGTCCCTGGAAACATGGCATTGGACCTGTTGTGGGCCAGGTTGGCCAGCTGGAAAGAGAGCGACCAGGCTGAAGAATGTTCCCTGGGAGGAAGGTTTCTAAGAAAGCCCTGCAGAAGCTGCCTGGCTTTGCCTAAGCTGGCCTCTGAAGTCACTCGATCCCCCTTCTGCTGTATTCTCCCACTCACAGCTAATATTAGAGGTCGGCTCCAATTCAAGCAAAGAAGATGGACAAGAGCACACATCGATGTGGGAGACTTGATTCATCAGCTGGGGAGGGAAGAGATCTTTCAAGACAAACCACTATATCCCCCCTTATATTTTTCTACCTCTTCAGATAAAGTATGGAGAAGAAGAATGTTACCGAGAGCACAGCAGGCACTTTCAGATCTGCTACACATGGGTTCAAAGCCTGCATCTGCCATTTACCAAACCCAATATTATTTATAAAAATATTGCAGGGTTATTGTGAGAATTATAGAATTATCGGTAATATGGGCACAAACAGTTTCTTCTGTAAAATAGGCAATTAGTAAATGTTAGGCATTGTTAATATTATTTGGATAATGTAAGAATTAAATATTTAACATGCGAAAGAGTGAAGTACAAGATTTGTTTTTTTCTTTCTAAATCAACCCAATTCTGAATGTCATTGAACCATATGAGATTATGTATTTCCAGCTCAGTTTCAATATATTTTATGTACACTTGATGCTTAAATCTGAAAAAAAATCAATAACGTTTAAATGCTCTATTGATTTCAATTTACCGACAACAATGTGGAGCCAGAAGCTTGCACACACCCTTTATTCAGATGCATCGTTGATAACACTGTGTGCCAAAATACTTGGCTTTTATATCATCAAAATTAAACACCTTTTTCTAACTAATAAAAGTGACTTTCATATTGAGGACATACAAACCTATCATACATTTTAAAAAGATTTTATTTATTTCCTTTTAGAGAGACAGGAAGGGAGGCGGAAAGAGGGAGAGAAACACCGATGTGCGAAAGATACATCGATTGGTTGCTCCTTGCACATCCCCTACTGGGGACCTGGCTCGCAACCCAGGCATGTGCCCTGATGGGGAATCAAACCAGCAGCCTTTTAGTTTGCAGGCCGGCACTCAATCCACTGAGCCACACCAGGCCGGCTCATAATTTTTTATGAGAAAATATTACTGATCCATCTTCTTTTATTTTATTAGGAAACTTAGGCCACAGAGGTGACTTGACCAAATGCATTCTATAAGTTCATGGTAGAGAGAATATGCGTACTGAGCTTGTGCCTCCGCCTGTGGCATTGTTACCAGGGTACGGACTGCTATGCTGGCTTCCTACCAGATGTTATTGAAAGGGAAAAAAAGGACTGCTTTGCAAAGCATCACTGTGCTTTTTGGCTGTCAAGGTGTTATCTTTTGATTAGAGAAGCAAGTAAAAACCTTGGGAAGACAAAGGGCAACAGTGTATTCGGATGACATTTCTGAGTAAAATTAGAATCACTGACCCTTGAACATGATTTGTTTTGCGACTTGTGACAAAATGAATTCCCAGTAATTCGGTGTTCCTCGTGTCTTCAAGGCTGACTCAGGGGTCAGTTAATGCAATTGCTTGTTCGATCCTAAGCAGGATCCAAACACACCAAAATGCAACAAGAATGAACCTATCCATGCTTAAAATTCTTAGCAAATCATTTCTCTTAGATCTCTTCATATAATAAAGAATCTCATCTTGTATCCAGAAAATACTTCCTCATCCATCTCTCCCAATTTTCTGACTCTGAATTGGAGAAACAGAAGTTCAGGGTCTCTGGTGAGGGCCCTTTTGCAGTGCCAACTTTATCACTGTGTACAACCTCAGATACTTCCTAATACACCTCCAACTCGTGCTGCTAATAGGAACGGAGCACTTCTATTACCGGTATCAAATACTAATTGCAATAATGTCTGAGAGTTTTGTGTGGATGCAGATCCTCTTTTCATCATTCATTCCCAGTTTCTCCCACATTGTCTGGTAGGTAGAGTGCATGTGTTAATCACCTAACCCTTGCTAGGGTGGGCAGATAATTCTACCTGTGCAGCCCTACTTTTTCACATATGAAGGCACCCTCTGAGGAAATGACTAGCTTCTGGAACAGAATAGAGAAACCCTGGGGCCAAATATGTCATCTCTATTAAGAACTCTCTCCTTTTATTCCGGCATTGGTGTTCCTGGAGCCCCGTGACCTCATGGTCTCTTCATAACTCTGCCACTGGTCGCCGTGTACTCTGTGCTCAGTGTGAGTCAGGCACTGTGAAAGAACCCTGTGTATTACTTCATTTAATCCTCACCACAACCTGTTGAGTAGCCTTTCAGAACTGAGTCTTAGTGACTTATCTTAACATGAACATTCATGATGGGATTACACATTGATTCTATGTTTTCTGGTTCCAAAGCCCATGTTCTTAAACATGATACTCTTCTGTCTTCAAGCATCACTTGCTTTCTTTCCCCACTCCTTAGATAGATCTCTCTTACCAACTCCTGCTAAGTAAGGCAGTGTTACTGAACTGGTTGATCAGAATCAGAGAAATTTGCTGAAACACAGACTATGTGAGTTGGGTTCTTACATCTTTTTTTTTAAAGATTTTATTTATTTATTTATTTATTTATTTATTTATTTATTTTAGAGAGGGAAGGGAGAGAGAGAGAGAGAGAGAGAGAGAGAGAGAGAAACATCAATGTGCAGTTGCTGGGGGTTATGGCCTGCAACCCAGGCATGTACCCTGGCTGGGAATCGAATCTGGGACACTTTGGTTCCCAGCCCATGCTCAATCCACTGAGCTATGCCAGCCAGGGCTGGGTTCTTATGTCTTAAAGGCAGTAGACCAGTGAGACGTCTTCCAATCTCAGCTTTTGTGGCTGAAGATTAGTGAGAAGACTCTATTCATTTTATGGAAGGACATGTTACCTCTTCCTGTTACTTTTTCCTGAGGAAAGCTCAGACCTTAGTGGTCTGTCAAAAATGAATTGCCTGGGCCCATTTTATTATTCCATTCCGTCTGATACTGGTGAGGACAGTAGTGCCCCCTTTACTCATGTGATTTGTTCTTAGATCCCCCAGTACATTTCTGCAAACTGTATATTACCAAACCCTATGTATACTAGATTTTCTTCTGATACATAGTTGTGAGGAAGTTTAATTTATAAATTAGTCACATTAAGAGATTAACAGTAACTAGTAAAAATATAACAATTATAACAATATGCCATATTAAAAGTTATGTGAACGTGGCCTCTCACTTCTCTCTCAGCAAACTAGTATGCATTTTTTTTTCTACTTTATAACTTCGTGCATAGAAGATTCATTTTTATTGCGGATTTTACCAACCTCAGTGTACACTTTTTCTTTCTTTACCAAGTCTAGAACTTTTACCTTTACCCTTAAAGGAAAACTTTGTGGATTCTCTTGGCATATCTGGATTGCCAGCACTTGCACTTTTGGTCCATTAATAAGTAAAATAAGGGCAAGTGGAACCCAAGCACTGCAATACTGTAACACTCAATGCAAGATTTCATCACGCTATTCAGAATGGCATGCAATTTAAAACGTATGAACTGTTTATTTCTGGAATTTTCCATGCAATATTTTCAGATGAGGCTGACCACAGCTAAGTGAAAGGGGCTGTGTAAGGGGACTCTGGATAAGAGGGGACTATTATATGTTCTCGTCACAATACAATGGTACGAATGTTCATTGAAATAAGAGAGGAGGGAGAGAACAAGGAGTAAGATCAGGAGGGAAGGAACTTGCCTATCATTCCAATCTGAACCATTATAAAAGTAAAAACAAAACAAAACAAAACAAAATGGCCCTGTTAACATAAGAGTGCACCATTTCCAATGAAACATAAATAATGCTCAAACGAGGAAAACACATGTAGTCAGTCTGACCACATTTGAACAAGAAGCATACCAGGCTCCTCACGACCCAGAAATGCCTGAATGGCCCCATCTTCTGACATACGCCACCCGTCTGTGATTGCGGCTCCTTCAGGAGAGCAGTTCTAACTCCACTTTCTTCCACCTGCCTCCTCAGTTACATTTATTATGATACCCAGTCATTAAATTGCCTTCGTTTTTTAGAAACGTCTGAACTCTGCTTCTTAAATTTTGCTTGGAACCTTCCAACAGAAGCCCAAAGCATATGAACAGTTACGCCCAATTCTCTCATCCCATCTAGGTCCTTGAAAGACAATTTCTTTCTGCAACAAGCTAAATAACCTAAATAGTGTTTTTGACTAGAAATATGTTCCTGGTGGCCTTTAGAGGTGGGCTTCCATACCATGTTCTTAGCAGCTCCATTTTTAGGGGGTTCTGGGTTCTTCCCAGGCAGAGTTAAATGTGAGCCTAGAGCACCCACAAAGATGGGATTTCTTTCCTGAGAATGAGCCAACTCAGAGCAAAAGAGGTGTGAAGGATGGAGACAGACAAATTCCTAATAGTCTTCTTTGAGCACTTGCATTTAGCTATGCCTTAAGAAAACATCTCATTCACACTTTTTTAAATTAGTAAAAGTTCTGTATGAGTTTGTTGTCAGATTGAACAAAGGGTCTTCTGTTGAAAAGAGCGTTAGCATACCGAGTTCATCCGAGCACTCTGTGCTTTGCAGGCTACTCAAGAAGTGATCGGTGTGCCTCACATAACAAGTTGACTCCGAAGAACACCGCTGAGCATAGCTATTACTAATGCATATGTTTCATATTCTTTCACATAGGAAACCTCTTTCTGTTCTCAAGTCAGCTTAGATCTATGGACCCAACAACTCAGAATACTGGCAACGTACCAGAGGCCTCCGGTCCTGGTGTTCCCAACATCTGGGACCCTTTGGTTTTGTTGGATCATGTCAGCCTAAGTTGCTTTCCCCCTCTGTTTCGAGGAAACAAACCCACACCATTTGTCTATTTGTGCCCATTTTTAATTAAATTCTTTTCTTGTCCTCTTTCCCCTCATTCCAATCTTTCTCAGGTCAGGGAAATGTTTTCTTCAAACTTCAGCTGGTTGATCATTGAGGTGGGTTTTGGCCTCCATTAGAGACTCCAATGGATTCACAGGGAAAGGGAGAGCATGGAGTTATACTGAAATAACAACCGGGATCCATGAGAAGCAACGGCCGATGCTAAGTGAAATGGAAATGGAGCTGGAGCTGGAGGTCAGTGCCTCTGGAAATTCAAAGAGAAAATCACCCTGTAATGTTCTGCAGTAGCAAAGCCATGAGAAAATACAGCCAGCATTTGTAGCCAAGGGGCAGGAGTCCTTGAAAGTGGGCAAAGAAAGCCAGAAGCTAAGAGCATTGAAATCAGAATCAGTCAAATTCACTGTTATACTTACTTGGTCAGCTGTGTTCATAGATTGGTGAGAAGAAAAGCTTTGTTTGTATAATTTTTAAAAACATACATAACGGCTATCTTGCTTTTCCTTCCTTAAGAGCTGTGTGTTTGATGCCCAGCTCTTTTACCTACTAACTGGATAACCTTGAAAAACATTCTAAACCTCCCTGGCCATCTGTATCTATAATATAGAAATGATTGTCATCATTGTCCTGAATTAGAGGACTATTATCAGAACTAAGCAAAACACCAAATATAAAAACATTTTTGAAATAATGAAGTACCACAAAAATAATAATTACACATATTAGTATTGTTGCTACAGTTGCTATTATTTTGTGGAACAAAAAAATCAAAGTAAAGATGCAACAGAGTACAATGAATATCACACAGATTTTTTCATGACTCACTGTATCAATGGGCAAATTCTTTTCAAAATGACAAAAAGCATAATTACAGATTTGAACATTTTTCTCCCAAGAGGAAGGCACTGAGTTTATGATGATTGATTATGACCTTGACAATATAATTATTTCCATGGTATTGAAAATGCAATTTATTTCTTTCTGTATTTAGAACAGTTGGTGGAATTTCATGTTGACCTGCACAAATGCAGGTAGGGCATTTTCAACTTAAAATACAAAAAAGAGCATTGTAGACCCATAAAACTGATCCTCAGATGGTGATTTGCAAATGTTTCAAATATGCACCTTTAAAATGCCCATATACCCTTCATAATTACATAGATGGAACTAGAAAGCATTATGCTAAGTGAAATAAGCCAGGTGGTGAAAGAAAAATACCATAGGATCTCACCTATAAATGGGATGTAATTAATAAAACAAACAAGCAAGAAAAATAGAACCAGAGACATTGACATAAAGAATAAACTGACAGTAACCAGAGGGGAGGACAGAGGGGGATCACAGTGGAGAGAAGGGGAAGGGTCATCAAGGAACATGTGTAAAGGACCCATGGACAAAGCCAAAGAGGGGCAGGATTGAAGGTGGGAGGTGGGGGTGGGTGGAGCAGGGGACAGTGTTGGGGGGGAAATGGAGACAACTGTGCTTGAAAAACAAAAAAATAAAATATATTTATATATAAATAAAAGCCCATATTTTTAATCTCATTGGTTATTTATTGTTGAATCTTGTCTCCCTAATTTGACAAGGAACATTGTCTTCTATTTTTGAGGTGGCACAACAGTAATAAAAAATGTGCTTTGAGCCCTGGCTGGCGTAGTTCAATGGGTTGAGCGTGGGCTGCGAACCAAAGCATTGCAGGTTCGATTCCCAGTCCGGGCACATGCCTGGGTTGCAGGCCAGGTCCCCAGTGGGGGCCATGTGAGAGGCAACCACACACTGATGTTTCTCTCTCTCTCTCTCTCTCTTTCTCCCTCCCTCCCCTCTCTAAAAATAAATAAATAAAATCTTTAAAAAAAGGACTCTATCATGTCATCTCAATTCTGTTTGAAATAAACTCTTCATTTTTAAAAAATGTGCTTTGAAGTTTGCTTTCCTAGCGTTCAGTCCCCTGCATCCCCCCCACACATCCACAACTATTTATTCCCTAGGTTTAAATTCTCTTAACCCCTACTTCATTGTGTGTAAAATGATGCTCAGTAAGTGACAGATAGCTATTATGTTTAGCTCTCCGGTTTGCAGCAATACATGCCAGGATTTTAGTATATGCCAGTAAATATTCATTGAGTTATTCATTCATTTATCAATTATTCAACATTATGAAAGTTTTATGCAGCATCTGGATAAAGTTGTTTACTTTCTTTAGTTTTTCTGTGATATACTATGGCATTGACGTGAATATGTGAGCTTTAAAGAAAGATAAACATGAGATCAGTTCATATTTTTTGCTGATGATTCTTCCAGAGTGTGGAGAAATAGTAACTTTGTAGGGAGAGAACTTAGGTTAGAGTTTTATGCTCCTATCATAACAGCTAAATGACTATATTTTCATATAGTCACCCTCACATAGTCTCCTGACTTCAATTTTTATATCTATAAGGTAGAGAAACCTAGGTGAGCTTTAAAGGAAATTAAATCAAGCATATAAAGATGACTAACATAGAACCTGGTATATGGTAGGTGCTTAATAAATTACTTTTATTCTCGTTATCATGATTACTATTGAGCTCGAGTTACAAAGCTTAAGAATAATCATTATTTTTGAGATTGGGTTATCATGATCATTCTAAAAATCATATTGTGTTTCTGATATTTTCTAAATGGTGATTTCAAAACCCTAGGTCCTGTTCTAGAAGTTGATACAATCCCATTGCAATATGCTGAAACTTGCAAAAGAGTAACAGTCTTAACTTGTACATGTATTGGCTAAGTCCTGAAGATGATAAATGATTTTCATTAAAATTCATCCTGTTCCATGTAAACCCAAATGCTATACACAGTTAAATCTTCTGATAAATCAAAAAGTCTATGTGAAAGCTGAATACAAAACAGATCCTCTGAAAAGTGAGGTGGGTTAATCAATTCATTTGCATATATATATTTAGACATTCTTCTTAGTTATCCATCAAGTAATCATGGAAATATAAATCACCATTTCATGTTAGTTTTACATTATCAGACACTACACAGCCCCAGCACTAGGAAAGCAATAGATCATCACTAGCAGTATTTATTGGACTGTCACAGTCTGAATAGAAAACTGAAGAACCCACCATGACAATAATGTCAAAGGCCTCAAGAAATGTCTGTCCTTTCTTAGCTGATGGAGCCATAGTTTTAACCTCTCCTCCTATAGAGAAGGCAGTTAGTTGACAACTCTGTGGCCTCTGTTTTTTATTCTGTCTACACTGCAGGTCTGCGTATCCATGTGCTTTTATGACATCTGCATCTGAATGTTCTGGGAAGCTGAGTCATCTCCCTGACCTTTTGCTTTCAATTCCCAGGGCTGTCATTACTCCGGTTCCCAAACTCCACTGTGATAGATACAGTGGATTCCAATTTTTTTCTTCTCCGTAAGAACTGGCCACACACTTAGTAGTTCCTTCTTCTAAACATCTATCACGCCATTTCTTTTTTTTCTCTGTCACCGTCCTTGGTAAGGTCTTTAATACGTTACCATCATTATTTTCAGGTGGCCATCTAACCTCTAGCTATATGACACTTTATTTTCAGAATTAACACCCATAAATGAATAGCAAACTGTAGGGCAACGATTTTCAACCATTTTCATCTCATGGCACACATAATTACTAAAATTCTGTGGCATGCAAAAATGTTATATTTTACGCCAATCTGGTAAAAAATAGGTATAATTTTTATTCATTCACACCAGACAGCTGTTGTTGTTTTGGCTGTTGTCAGTTTTTATCTGACAGTCGAAGGGAAAGGAGGCCAGTGCCTCTGACTAAATAGTCAGGTGTTGCAGGTTTTACACATTTCTGAGGCACAGTGCGCAGCAGCACGTGGGATGAACATCGCTGCTCTAGGGCAAAGACAATAGTGTAAAGAGTGATAGATAAAAGCACATTTTCCAAATTCTACAAGAAGATATTAATCACTTGTACAAATATTATGTCTCTGTTATTTTTCTTGGAAATCAATGCTTTTGTCGATATTCATTTATTACTTACCAGTTATTTTTTGGTTTTTATTAAATGACACATTTACATACTTTAAAAATCAAATACCACTAAAAGTGTCATAAAGAAAAATAACAGTTCCCTGTCCTGTACTTTCCAGTTCTACTTCTTGATTCCCCCAGAGTAAACACTTTTAATCATTGTACCTGGTTCCATTGGTATTGATACCTACATTTCAGAATATTCTTATAATACTATTCTGATTATTCTGTTTCCCATTCATATTCTACTCAGGAAGGTGAGTGTTTAGCTGTCACACCCTCTCCCTCCAAGACCACTCAGATCCATCTAATAGAATTGGAGCAGAGGGTTCCAAAGGCACCAGAATCGGCTGAAGGGCTTCATGAACACAGATTGCTGGGCCTCATTCTCAAAGGTTCTGACTCCCTAGTTTTGAGGGAACCCGAGAATTTTGCATGTCTAATAATTTGTCAAGTGATCTTGACACTGGTGGCCTAGGACCCATTGTGCAAACCACAAAATTTATATAACATTATTAGTAGTAAAATCAACTTTTTTCTGATTTCATTTTAATGACCCAAATATGATGCATATCTGTGCCACACAGTGTATAATAATTATATTTCCACTACTATACAACATTTTCTTGTATTGGAGTTAATACTTTTTTCCATACTTTTATTTTCAAATTTTTCAATGGAACGAATATTTTTCAGTGTTCAAAGACATTCAATAATATATTGGTTTATTTTATTTTCTAGAAACATATCTGCTGGAGTCTTTCTTTTTTTTAATCTGCTTCAATCTAACTGCTTGCTCTTTATGTACCTTTATCACAGCTTTTTCTGAACAATGTCGGGAAATTTCCTTGCCCCTCTCCTGGGTTGAATCTTCTGTTGTATGGAAACTGTTTTTTTGCATCTCATGGTTTTCACTTTCATCTTGCTGAAGCACATCCTCTAGTAGTTTTATGAATGTAACCTTATAACATATGCAGACCCGATTGCAGTTTGCCTAGTTATATAGACTTACAGGTTGCTAGTTAGTATCTCTCAGAATTTTTAAAGCACTGATTAATTTTTCTTTTCTAGTGCTGCTCTTGAGAATGCTGACACCATTTTTTCTGGAAACATTTTACATGGTGTGTGTATGTGTGGGCATACATGCACCCCACACACACATGTAAACAAACAACATTGTGTCACCGAAAAGCTGTGACATTGTAAACTGAAGAAGAGAAAGGCAGAAACTTACTAGATGTGTCAGATGCAAATAACACAAAAGAGCAAAACTTCTAAGTGCCGTAAAAAGGAACTGCATTCCTTAGAAGGATACCTTTCCTACTACAGCAGAATATAGTTGACATTTTGTGTGTCCCCTGCATGCTTTCCCATCCTTCATGTTCCTGTTTCTTCAAGAAATTTTCCCAACTCCATGTGGTTTCAGTGGAGACAGCATGCTGATTACCTTTAGGATGGGGGAATGAGCTAACTGGCTGCTGACGTGGGGTTTCTATACACCTGATGGGGTCATGGGTGCAGGCCCCCACATAACCAATCATGTTGGTCTTCGGTGATTAGGAGAAAGGGGCCCTTGTCAATGGGTTTGCAAAAGTGGGAGAGTAAGAAGCTCCTGGTGATTAACATACTTAGCAAATAGCGAGAATCTTTGTGAAGGAAAGACAAATAGAGACAGAGGAACCCCACTCTGATAACATATTTGAGCCCCAGAGCCCACTTCTCTCCTTCCCTGGTGCATGAGTAAGTAAACCTCCTTTTCATTTAAAGGCACAGTTCCTTTTGTGACATTTGGAATGGGTGAGGCCTGAACAACTTTCCTCCACCTCCACGGAGAAGTCACATGTGCCTGGCCTGAAGCAGCATATTTAACACGATGCTTTGATTCCACACTTGCAGATAATAAATTTTTAAGAGTCAAAGTGTCTCCTAGTAGCATGTTCTCAAATGTTCATTTATAATTCCAAGGAATTGTTTTAAAGATTTTTTTAATTCATTTATTTTTAGAGAGGGAAGGGAGGGAGACAGAGAGGGAGAGAAACATCAATGTGCAGTTGCTGGGGGCCATGGCCTGCAACCCAGGCATGTGCCCTGACTGGGAATTGAACCTGCGACACTTTGGTTCACAGCCCGCTCTCAATCCACTGAGCTACGCCAGCCAGGGTCCAAGGAACTTCTAAAATACAAGTATAAATTAAAAGCTAAAGTGATAAAGGTGTGTTTGGGTCTTTGGTAAATTTTAAAGAATATTAATAATTACTACTCTTATAGTAGTGATTATAGTTTTTATTATTATCACTACTATTGTAATACCAAAGATGTATTCTTCTTCATGCATCAGCAGACTAGAGCTTCTGACATATTGCTCTGTGTGTCTAATGTCACACTGTTTTTATTATATCAACATTTATTAATGTGACTCTTACCATCACACGGGACAAATTATATGACAGGCTGCTGTATTTCTG
Source organism: Phyllostomus discolor (assembly GCF_004126475.2). NCBI lineage: Eukaryota > Metazoa > Chordata > Mammalia > Chiroptera > Phyllostomidae > Phyllostomus > Phyllostomus discolor. The sequence continues at coordinate 9,927,411 of NC_040903.2, forward strand.
GATGGTTTTATCATAACTAGTCACAGTGCCACATGCCCCTCTCGCTGCCATTAGCCCATTGAACATTTCTCTGTCTCTGCTTTGTCTGCCTTTCTTCTTATCCCGGTCAATCATAATCTCACTTTAATTGCATTTTCTGGAAAATACAAGCATTATCTTCCTTACTCCTGGAGTTAATAACTTCTAGGATGGTTTATCATCTTTTTTGTTCTCCAGTACACCTTTTCCAATTAAAATGGAAATTAAACGGAGCTGAATAGGTGACTAATCGTGTGCATATAACACTTGATGGATTTGGATTCCATTGTGCGCTAAACACAACTCTCTATACGTGAGCCTTTCTCTTATTGTTTCCCACGTGCCGCTAGACAAATGTAAATATATGTTCATTGTCAGCGTATATTTATTCTGATAGAGGATGGGTAGACAGATAAATAGACAGACAAACCCTGGAAGACAATATTCACTGGCATTTTCATTTTCCAACACTGAATTCCCTAATCTATTTGAACTGACAACTTCATTTTCCTCTTTTACTTATTTGTATTTGTTTTTATTTGTTTTGATCTTTCTCGTTTGGATATGATTCTTAAAACTCTTGCCTTTACGTTTCTTTGACTTCATTCGTGTGAATACAAGGCTGCCCGGAGAAGAGGCATCATTTGCTCTACCGATGTCCTCGCTGCTCCACGCTTGCTCTGCTGTGCTCAGGGCTCTCATGGCCTGGCCCCCTGACATTCCCACCTGCATGCTCAGCGAGGCCTTGACCCCTGAGCCAATCTCGACCAAGGCAAGAGTGACATAATCTGTTTCACCACGGGCTTGACTTCTTCCATGCTACAGGGGGTTCTAATGGTAGGTCACCCTCCTGTATGTGGGAGATAATGGACATCTCCTGAACTTCCTCCTCATTTCCTTTACTTTCACTCTAATTGAAGGAATAAGACAGCATGGCTGACTTCTGGATATTGTGTTACTTTCCCCCAGGTACTCCATTTTATAGGACTGGAATTTTGATATTTTCTTGTTTACATTTCAAAGTAAGTTTGCCCATTCACCAGCAACTATCTATTACTATTTTATATATATTTATATTTGAAAAAGTAATTTGTACTCACAAATAACAAAAATAAAACTATAGAAAAGGGAAAGAAATACAACAAAATCACCAATAATCCCAACATAGAAAGAAGGGCTGTTTACATTTGGAATATGTTCTCTGTCTTTTAAAAAATCTTATCCTCAGAATACCTGTTTTTCAAAATCCAGTTTATATTGCATGCAATTATTATTTAAACTTCTTTATGTTTTTACAGTATATCATGAATATTTTCTTGAATTAATGATCTCTGTTGGGGACTGCCCTGCCTGGTCTCAGGAAGCTGTAACCCCCCATGACTTAGACTTAGGCTGAGTGAGAGACCTCCGGACCAGGAGCCACTAAGGAGACAAAACTTATTTCCCTGGCATGAACGCTGCCTGTTCTGTGCCTGGCTTCCCTATTGCATGATCGGCAGTCAATGACAGGTAACAATTCTCTAGGAAAGAGAATGAATCTAAGACAGACGTGATCATGTGAGAATGCCCTAAGGGAAGAGACTCAGGGCTGTGGATACGAAGGGGTGATGGCATCAACCCCTGCCCCCTCGGCTTTGTCAAAGCCTGAGTCCTTGTGAGAAATCCAAGTCTCCTGGCTCCCTTTGTCTTCTCTGTTAACTCAGACCTGCAGAAATAGCAGGGGCGGTGCAGCCCAGACCAGAAGCAGCGGACCACCCGGGGTAATCAGGCCTGAGACATAGAATATGAAAGACCCTGTGAGATCTGCTTGCTGGAGGATGCTCTTTAATTAGAATATGAAGGCACAGGGAGGAAACAAAACTAAGTTTTTAAGTCCTGTAGTCATTTTAAATGGTAAAACCCCCAAAAACTCTGGCTGAGGTTCCCAGCGGGAGATCTGCCAGCGCCTTTCAAAGCTAACTATTTGTGATTTGCAAAGGGTGTTGGTATTCAAGAATAAAAATCTGCTTGGGAATGGAGACAAGGCGCTCTCCCCTCTGGAGAGAGTGGCCATTCCATCTTTACTTCCCCACAGAAACTGCTTGTCTCTGTGTATGTCTTTCTCGTGTTTCGACGAGCCATCCGCAGCGTTCGGCGCTCACTGCCGGCGGGTGAGCATGTGTCAGATCTCTGTATTAGTCACCTTGCCTACCATAACAATCCCACATGGGATTGGCTTAAACAACCAAAATTTACTTCCACACTGTTCTGGAGGCTAGAAGTCCAAAATGAGGGTGCCATCCAGGTTTACGTCTGGGGACTCCTCTCGAATGCAGATGGCCACCTCCTAGCTGTGCCCTCACATTGTCTGTCCTCTGTCACACAGAGGAGAATGGATCTCTGGTGTCCCTTCCTCTTCTCATGGGGACGCTACCGATCCTGTGGGATTAGCGCCCTGCCATTATAACTTTATTTAACCTTAATTATTTTCCTAAAATTCCTGTTACAAACATTCATGGGGGGGGTTAAGACTTCAACACATGAATTTGTGGGGGCACAATTCAGCCAATATAAACTCTTTAATTTAATTTTAATAGTTGCAAAAGTTTTAATTATGTAGGTATATAATAATTTGGTTGAAAAAATTACTTTTTATATACTTGGGTCATGATCAATTATTTCTCTCAATATTTTTTGAAATTATAACTAATAATGCAAAGAATGTTCTTCCTCATATGTAAAAACTTACATTGTTTCTCAATTATTTCCTATTGAATATTTCTAAAGATATAATTACTTGGTCAAACAATTTTTAAGTTTTAAAATTTATAATACCAAGCACTTTTCAGAAAGGGCATGCTAATTTATTCTTATAATATTGGGTTAGCCAAAAAGTTCATTTGTTTTTTCCTCCCATAAGATAGCTCTAGTAGTGCTTAGTTATTTCTAACTTTATTTGAAACAATTTTGTTAGATTGTATAGATCGTATTTTGACAGTTATCATGTTAGCATGCATTAAAAAATAAAAATTGGTGAATTTTTGTGCAGCTATTTTAACATTGAAGATGGAAGAAAATATGCAATATTTTCAGCATATTATGCTTTATTATTTCAAGAAAGGTAAAATCACAACTGAAATGCACAGAAAGGTTTGTGCAGTGTATAGAGAAAGTACTGTGACTGATCAAACATGTCAAAAATGGTTTGGAAGATTCATGCTGATGGACCAATTGAAGCGATAGTGACCACATTGAGACATTAATTGAGGACAGTCAACATTATACCATATAACCAACATATACAAAATATCCAAATCATAATGTTATTGGTGAAGATGAAAAACGGTGTCTTATATTTTATGGAGAAAACTAAGTGGAGTTTTTGGTCACCCAATAGTTTTGATGAGCACGTCCTTTTCCTTTTGCTTACCAGAGCTGGTTATCAATATTTTCTTTAAATATATGCCATTTAGACACAAGAAGGACATGTTTCTGTACCAAGTTACTCTTTTCATTTTGATACAAGAAAAATGTTTTCTTACATCAAACTATTTTTTTCATTTACTGCATTTGATTAGCAATAGAGCTTTTCATGTTTCAACACTCTCTCTTTCTCAAGTGACAGGAACTAATCTGTTCTTAAGGCAGCAGATCGGCCGCTGCTTCTAATCTTACCTCCCGGATAACAGTCACTTAACTCACTAGCTCGTTAGAACTCCCTAATACCTGGGTTTGTCACCTGTGTAACCTTCACTATTTCATCTCTGTCACTTGCTGCTGGCTTACTTGGCTAATTCATCTCATTTTGTCTTTGAATAAACCATTTTCTCCGTCAGGTTTGACTACCTCTGCCTTATACACCTCTCTCAGTTTTAGTAACCTAAAAAAACTAAGCTCAGAGGTTACTTTCTCTGAATACTTTTTCTGATTTTTCCATTTTCATTAAATATCCAGTTTCCTTTATATCTACACCAAAAAAGATGTCCAATAAGTTGTAAATAATAAATTATTACTGCTATTATCATATTCATTTAGTACATTTCATAGAACTTCTTTCACTGTAACTTAAACACTACTTTTCTCCTGTCTTATTCAATAGACTGATGACGTAGTCCTCGAAAGCCATGTACATGTCGTGTTATCATGCAAGATAGTGGGCACGACAATAAATTAGTTTAATAAATGAACAGGGTACAGAAGTATTACCTTGGTTTAAAGTCACAGTAATAAGGTTAACTCAATCCTTACCTCCCTTTCACCATAGGGCCTGAATTCTCCCCTAACAATCGATTGCTTGGGAACTTGGTACTTGATTCGTGCAAATCCTTTCTTATATAAGCCTGGGTCCCACTTTTTACTAAGTCATCTTTTAAAAACTTGTAGAATGGTTTTTAGATTTACATGAAAAGTAAAAAGTATAGAGAGTTTCCATACACCCTCACCAAATTTTTCCTGTGGTTAAGCTTTTATGTTAACATTATTACATGGTACATTTGTCATCAGGAAATAGTAGTACATTGCTGTCACCTAAACTCTACAGATTATTAGAATTACACTTTCCCACCTAATATCCTTTTTAGAATATTTCCCAGGGTTGCAACTATTTGCATTTAGTTGTCATGATGCCTTGCCCTTTTCTTGCTTTGATGGCATCGGCGGACGTGAAGAGTGCTGATCAGGTACTTTGTAGAATGCCCTTGGTGTGGATTTGTGTGACGTTTATCTCACGGTTCAACTGGCTTCACAGGTTTTGGGGAGAAGACTAGAGGTGAAGTGCCTTTCTCATTGCATCATATCAAGGGTACATACTATTAACATCTAACTTTATATTTGCCTCAGGTAGTGTTTATAGAGTTTCTCCATTGTACATGTACTTGTTCTTTCCTTTCCATATTATATTACTTGGAAATATGTTCCCACATGCAGCCCATACTCAAGAGGCTGGGAATTTTAAGTTCACCTCATTGAATTGGGGAGTAACTACATGAATTTATTTGGCATTCTAGTGGGGGATTTATCTGGTTTCCCCTCTTGATTTATATTGTCAATCATTTATTTATGTCAGTATGGACTCATGACTATGTTATACTTTGGATTATAATCAAATGCTACGTCATTTATTTTTTGCTCCACATACCCTGGTCTTGACCATCTGGGGCTCTTTCACGTTGTTTCCCGTGTGCTTTTGTCACGTGCTCATCTTTGTGTCTCTGAGAGTTCCCTCACTTTTTGGCAACACAAGTTGTTCTGACTCATTTTGTGTCTTCCTTGCTCCAAATCAGGGATCTGTCATTCCCCCCTCCCCCCCAAAAAAGCATTGGTTGTGGTTCTTGATACAAGAACCAAGATCTAGGTGCTAGGTTTCTCCTCATGTCTGACGGGTTTCCTGAGTTGGCTAGCCAGCAATGTCATGATCACATCAAAAGTTTGCCTCCTGCCCATATTTCTCACTTTGGTCTAGAATTGCCTCTGTACTCTTGTCTTCAAATGGGATTTAATGGCAAGAATGTAGTCAAAACCGGAACCATCTATGGTTTTAGGTCCCTATGTCTTGCCCCAGACTACTGTTTATGCTGAGCCTTACCCACAAAGCTGCTGGCTTTCCTGCTCTTGCCCTTATCTTAGCAAATTTCATTCATTTTAGTCTCATTCTTCTTCCCCATCAGTCCAAATTATGACTGAGTTCCAGTAGCTCCATCTTGTATGGGAATGGGCAGTAATGCCATTATTGTGGGGCCTGGATATAAGGTTTTTAAATATCTGGAAGACCTACATAAATATGGTAACTGAGAACACAGCAACTAAGAAAGTCCTCACTGATTATTTTGGCCAAATTTATAAGAATTATAGATCTATGCACTTTTTAAATTCTCTAAGCATGAGAAAATCTCTGAGTAACAGTGTTTTCTAAAGGTAGAACCACACATTTTGAAGCAGTAACCTGAAATAATAGGTCAGCTGGTAATGCTCATAAAATTTTTGGCTTACTTTTTTAACATTATAACTTCACACAACTTGTAGTCAATAGATTAAAAAATCAAATAGCAGCCCTAGCTGGCGTAGCTCAGTGGATTGAGCATGGGCTGGGAACCAAAGTGTCCCAGGTTCGATTCCCAGCCAGGGTACATGCCTGGGTTGCAGGCGATGACCCCCAACAACCGCACATTGATGTTTCTCTCTCCCTCCCTCCTTCCCCTCTCTAAAAATAAATAAATAAAATCTTTAAAAAAAATCAATAGCATCTAATAAGAATGATGTTGCTCAGTAGAAAGTTAATATTATATGTATGCAAGCTTTCATTTGTCCCCAAAAGGCTCTTCCAGAATTTGCATGATTAAAGGCCACAGCACACTGGTTACATCACAGAAGGGTATTCAGTGCCTACTGCTGAAACTAGACCCAAGATTCAAAGTTCTACAGTATACATCAAGTCCCTTATTTAATAAAATAGACTGATTTCAAATAACAGTCATAACTAAATTTTAAGATAGGTGATTTATTTGTATCTGCTGAATCATATGTTTTCATCTTCCTCCTAGGTAACTGTGATGAAGAGTTTTTGTTACATTTCAACAGATATTTTTCACATGGTTCCTGAAATACCCCATAGGAAGAATGTGTACCAACAGAAAAACATTATGATGAAATAAAAAGTTCATCTCTTATAAGATTATACAGAAGTTTCTCACTAAGTTGTTTCAGTACAAATTAGAACATCAATACAGTACACTGATTAGTACTATGAGTTCAAGTTCCAGTCCAGGGCCCTTCATTTACTGGGTCTGTGACCTTGGAAACATCACTTAGTCTCTCATCTGGCAAATGGAACCAATGCAAATGCCAATAGCTTCATAGGATCATGGTATGTTTACAAGAGCTTAGAGGTAACCTGTTTAGCACAGTGCCCAATGCATAAGGCAAGTTCGATGATTGTTAGACGCTACTATTTACTCACACAAGAATTCAAATGCAAGTTATGATGATTAATTTTATATGTCAATTGTACTGGGTCACCAGGTGGCCAAATATTTGGTTACACATAGTTTTGGTGTCTCTGTGAGGGTGTTTTTGAATTATGCCCCTACCACTCAAAACAGGTCCAACGCAATCCCACTGAAAACACGAATCACATTCTATTCAAATGGTATTAACATTTAAATCAGTCGCCTGTGTAAAATAGATTATCTTCCCCAAAGAGGAATGGACTCATCCAATCAGCTGAGCACAAGGGTAGAACTAAAATATTAAGCACCCCCCTCCCCACCCTGGCGTAAAGAGAGGATTCATGCTGGCTGACTGCCTTTGAAGTAAGACATCAGCAGCTCGGCCTCTGGACTCTAACTAAAACGTCAGCTCTTCCTGGGTCAGCAGCCTGTCAGCCGCTGACTGGTACTGTCACATCATCCACTCTCCTGTTTCTCAGGCCTTTGAACTTGAACTAGAACTACACCATCAGCTCTCCAGGGTGTCTCCACCTTGCTGACTCACCATGGAGACCCTGGGACTTGTCAACCTCCCAAATCACGAGAGACGATTCCCTGTAATGAACCTCCTTCTCTCTGTGTGCGTGTGTGTGAGGCAGAGGGGAGGGATGAGCTGAGACCATGTCCACGTGTGTTCTTCCTACCATGTCCTCGTCAGTTGTCATTCTTCTACCCTGTGTTGGCCTGTCAGTGTCACAGTCATTAAAGTGCAGCTGGTGCTCGTGTAAATTTATAATTGGCGTAATCCTCATTGCTGACGTGTCAATATTTAACTTGCATTAACCTTTCCTTTGAGGCTGACAAATTGTGCATCTGTGGCTTGTTCGGTCTAATTTTTCATGTCATTGCCTTGCAGAGCATACAGATTTATAATGTCACTGTGTGATGAATGCAGGCCCTTCCTCTGCCTTGGAGAAGGGTTTCAACCCACTGAGATGATCCATCGGTTTATTTATTTATTTTCGGGCCCACCCACCACCTATTTTGAAAGGCTTTCAGCGACGTTGCCTCCCTAAGGCCCACATTCCGAGGACAAATGGAAGGGCACCCCTGTCAGGAATCGTTAACACGCCGCTGCTAAGGAGCCAGCACGGAGCTCTGGCCTTTCTCACGCAGACCAGCCCTCACCCGTGTGTGTGCACGCGTGTTGTCGCTGAGGATTTGTTGACGGCAAACGAGGACCGGTGAAAGACAATTAGGTCAGGAGAGTGTGCGGGAAGCAAAGTGACATTCTTGTCAGTTTTACCTAATCTCCAAGAGCAGAGCTGCCGCGCTGCCAGTTATCATTTCCTTAGGACATAAACAACTGCCATTTCAACTCAATTATTTCTATATCTCCTTTTTTTTTTAAAAAAAATGTCGAGTTGTTCCCTTCTCCCACTCTCCACATGCTCTGGATACAAAAGTGGACAAGTATCCAAGGATTCTCATTTGAAATTCTTGGACTGCATCCTAAAGATTTGGGAACCGAAGGAGATTTAGGAGGACTGAGTCACCCCGTCACACTGTGTTTCCAAGCCAGGTTTATGTAACAATCAAAAAGGAGGACTCGCGAGTGATCATTTCGTCCAAGTTTCACAACACCGTGCAAACCCAGCCACTCTCCCCACCTCCGCGGAGCGTTTCAGAGCGGGGGAGTGAGCCAGCCTCCCTCTAGCAAGTCCAGTGGATTGATTTAACATTACCCAGGATAGAGTTGAGGGCCACCCAGACCGTATATTTAGGGGTAGATGGGTATTTTAATCTGCATTTTATAAAAAGTGTGTAGAAAAGCCAAAGGAACTGATGATGAAACTTTATCTCAGTTTCTGCAAAGGATTATTTACACATGTGCTATTAAAATGGAGCAATCATTGGTATATTTCCTGGACCCTAGATTAAACTCTAATATGCTTAGAACATCTTGAAAGATTTTTGGAAATTAAAAATGATTAATATGTGTGTTTGAAATAACTGTTCCTTTAATTCACTACTTATATTTGTCTCTAAAAACCCCAAAGCAAAACTAGTGTATTCAGTTATTGCTTAAAGTGATTTTTTCTGTTTCTTAATTTCCAAACAATGTATATAATGTAAACAACGCTAGTAAATCCTAAGGCACAAGATAAAATATGGCCCCAGATTAACTTTCACAGTGCAAAGACCAGGTTGACCATCATATTTACAGCTACACTTTGCTTCCTTACAATGAATCATGACACATTTGTTGACCAAATAGAGATATCCATTCTAAGCAAACCAGCAAACAAACAAGTCAGGGCTAGATTATATTATTTTTCCCTTTAGCCATGAGATCTGCTGTTCAAACCCTACCACTAGCTTTTGTGGGAGCCTCATATATAAAAATAGGTCCAAACAGAAAACTTTTGGCTGAGGTAGGGACTGTGTTCTGAAGCCCAACTCACAGACATGGCTTTTAGCCAGTGAAGTTCTTCTACATCGTCTTTCTCATGCAGCATTGGAAAACTCCAGATTCCATTCAATTCTTCATTTACAAGTAAGAACTATGGAGGCTATGGAGTGGCCTAATTCAACTAGCAGAACTAGAACTAAGAAGTCAAGTCTCCTAATTCACAACCCAGTATTCTTTCCACTGGAGCAGGTCAGGAAACTTCTGTACTGCCACAAGTTCATTTATGTATTCAGTTCAATATTTCGTATGCATTCCTTATGTCAGACACTCTTCTAGGGGCTGAGAATACAAAAATTCTGTAAACACTGAAACAGTGAAAACACTCCTACCTTTATAAAGTTTACATTCTAGTGGGAAAAGGCGGGTGACAAACACATATCATTATGCAGTGCAGTCACTACAATGTAATGTTAGTGCTTTATAATAAAAATCTATTTTTATTTTTTAATTTTATTGTTGCTCAGTTAGAGTTGTCCCACCTTTTTCCCCATTGCTTACTCCTCCCCACCCCCCAACCCCCACAGTCAACCCCCCCACTGTCCATGCCCATGAGTCCCCTATCCCTGTTCCTTTGCTTGCCCCCTCCCCTTCTTTCCCTGTTATCTCCCTCCCCAAGCCCCCACCCGCCTCTGGTCACTGTCAGTTTGTTCTTTATTTCCAAGTCTCTGGTTCTATTTTGCTCATCTGTTTGTTTTATTGATTAGGTTCCATGTACAGGTAAAACCATATGGCATTTGTCTCTCACCACCTGGCTGACTTCACTTAGCATGATATAAAACTTAAAAAGTGAAAAGGGCAATAGAGAATGTGATTTTCCATGAAGTTGCCAGGGAAGGACTTTCAGAAGCAGTAGTATTGGAGCAGACACCAGAGTGGGATTAAGGAATGAGTTGTGGGGGAGAATATTTATGGTATAATGTGCAAATGCCCTGAGCTAGGTGTGGTTTTGGCACACTTACGAGTAGCCAGAAGGCCAAAGGAGCTAGAATATGGTGAGTGGAAGCTGGGGATGGGGAGGAGGCTAAATTGGGGGGTGAACTCTGGAGTCCATGGAGATCATTTCAGATTCATCTGAACCTGTTGGGTGCCATTTGATGATTTAAATTGAGACAGTGACGTATTGTGGCTTTCATTTTGAAAATAAAAATTCTCTCTGCTGAAGGATGAACTAATAGAGAGGTAAAATCAGAAAAGGTTACAGGTGCTAACAAAGAAGAATGCCAATTCTTTACACATATAGTGTCTTCTCCCCAAAGTCCCTCTATGCTTTTAATTGAATTTCTACAATTATTCTGAGAGATAGATATGTCACAGGGTATTAATCCCATTTCACAGATTAAAGACTGAGCTTGTAATGTAGGAGATGAAGTACTTACATTTCAAGACCAGTACTTTGTCTGTCTATCTAGTACCCAAGAACAATTTCCCCTGATGGACAGGCAGGGACAGGGTAGGTAAGGGATAGGGATGGGGAGAGGTTTCTACTCTGACGAGGAAGATAAGATCAGCAGTTTTCTAATTTAGTCAACACTTACCCAGTGTGTACTGTGCGCCAGACAGAGCATTAGGCACTGGTGGTGAGCGCAAGGTCAACTCCTGCTCTGACAAAGTCTGCTCTAGGGCGTAACGATTGCGTCAGTGTTTTAGTCCTTACTGTATGCTAAGCATTTCAGAAGGAACTCGTGCTTTAATCTTCCTAATAATCATGTGTTACGAGAGCAATTATAATCAACACTTTACAGAAAATGAAATTAAAGAACAGAAAGACTAAAGAACTTACATAAGATAACTCAGTGTCTCGTTTACGAGCTCGGGATTCAGGCCTAACTTAAATCACAAAATCTATTCTTTTCCTTCTCTGCTACTTTGACTCTTTCAACACTCTATTGTACTTGTTGAAATAGCTCTTGCATTCCTCCCTTATTTTTTTGTACCCTTTCCTTAGTTTTTGTGTATCTTGGCATGTGCATTTGGGATGCCCACTAAATAAGTTATATATATATATATATATATAACTTATTTATATATATTTATAACTTATTTATATATAACTTATATATATAATGGAGATATATATAATGGAGATATATATATATATATCTCCCTTCATTTTAGAGCAATAAAGTGATTTTATCCAAGTTTTGGTTTGTGTGGCTACCAAGCCTAATCTTTCATGTATTCACTTATTTATCACATCAGTGGTAAAATATTATAACTTGGTATCTTATCTGGAGTTTATTGATAATTTTAGCCCTAGGAAAGTGAGTTAACTGAAAGAGGGGAACCATGAGCAATATGTACTGATGTGGAGAATAATCCACACACTGAAACTCCATGTGATTAGTATTGTGGCCAATGTTATTGGTACAATTGTTTAAATATTTCACTAAAAAGATGACTAATTAGCCCTTTAATCAGCAGGACCCAAAATCTTGTTTAAAAGTAGAAATTTTCTACCTTTTTCTCCATCTGTAAAATGGGACAGTATAAAGTAGATAGACATTTTTTTGGTAGCAGACATAACTCTCCAGATTCGTAAAACTTTAGTATACTGTGAAAATGGTCACTATTCCACTTAGTCAAGAGATTCACTGTCCAAAACAGTAGTCACTGGCAACATGTGGCTATCTAAATTAAAACTAATTAAAATTGAAAATGTACTTCCTCAGTCTCACTAACCACACCTGATATTCTCCAGAGCTACATGTGGCTAATCCTTATTCTGTTGTACAGTGAAGATATGAAACATTTTCATCATCACACATTTCTATTAAAAGATGCTACTCTGTAGTTTTGTCTCCTATTATTCCAATGTTCGGCAATTGTGGGGCAGAACAGAAGTCAGATTTTGCTGTGCAACCACCTGATCAGCTTTACTAGAGATGGAAATCATCGGACAATTATGGCACCACAACTGCCTGTTACCATGTGTTTTACGGCATCTATGAAATAGGCAGATCATCACCATGGTTACTGCATTGCATAGTATGAGCTAATGAGAAGTAATTCACTAGTCAAAGGCAACACAAAAGATGTGTTTGATTAAAGCAACTGTTTCCCATATGTTCTCTTTTGTCAAAGATTACAGTGATTGTGGAGTGTAGGGAGTGTTTGTGAAGCAAGCCATTAACTCTTATCTTGGTGATTACCTTCCAGTCCTCAAATCAAATTCACGATGTGGCTCAAAATGGGGACTGATGTACAGACGGGAAAACCAGTGATTCTTTTCAAACCTCAGGCTGGCAATTTGCTTTCAGGCTAACTTCTTTCGGAAGAAAACAGGTGAACAAATAAACAATCATTTTCTCATGAGGGAAGGTGAGGTCAGCTGAGCATCTGCTTTATTCTTGTCCTGTGGCATGACTTGCAGAGGAAATTGCTATGGTTGTAACCAGAATGTCAAAAGGCTCATTTTTTTCCAGGGTCAGTGGATGTTGTATCCATTTGATGGAATTTTGTTTTCAGTAGCATTTATACAGATGTAAAAACACACACCAGAGAAAGAAAGGGAAGGGAAGAGAAGAGACGTAGACAGGAAGTAAATATTGCTGAACTCGTACTTAATTTTGAATCTGTGTGAGATGTTTAAATTATACGAGGTCATTCCATGTTTACACCAGTTATTTGCTATATGTTTTGTTTTCTTCTCAGTTTTACAGATGAATATTCTTAAGAGCATTAAGATGAACTACCCTGCACATGTTTCCAGAATTGTTGAAGGTTGAAGGTTGGAATCTTCCTGACCTCAAGAAGCTGTCATCATACATAACAGAGGCAAATATAACATGCTGAGTTTTTTGCTTGAGCAGATTGCTCTGTTAACCCTGTTAGGTAAGGAACCAACCACGCAAGGGGACGGTACAGAGAACTCCCTTCCTTTTGGGAAAAAATCAAAGATTTATTCAAAAGCTACTCTCAGTCATATATCAGATTACTTGCCTTAAAATGGATTTTTGAATTTCTATTAAATTTGATGGAGTAGATATTTTTAAACAACATTCTGATAAATTAGAATATTCACCTGTCAGGGAAGCTAAGGTTAAATACAAACATTACCCTAGATTAGTACCTGCCACTATGACATTTTTCTAGAATAGACGCTAATTCTATCAATGTCAGATAACAAGACACTTCTGATATGCATGGTATAAGCAGACATAAAATGAAGTCGTATAAATCCCAAGAAGGTTGATTGCTAATCAGTGGGTAAGGCTCTTGAATGTTAAGGTGGAGAATAACAGATATCAAAATTCAAAGGGCATCAAGGGAATAAATCCGGGGAGAGGATAAGAAAGGAAATCAAAGAAAGAGAAATGTTTTGGGCTTCTGCATCTGACAGGAGTGCAGGGCCACTTGGGAACACTAATGCTACATGAGGACAATTTATTCTGTCGCCAGAAAAGCTGGTTATCTTCTCCTCAGTGTCACCCATTGAAGGTGGAGGATTTCAGTGGCTTCCCATACAGGGTGATCCATCATCTTCAATACAGCTGTTCCACCGTTACCAGCAAAGTGGGTGGCACGTTGTAAAAGAAACAAATGGCTCACTTGTGGAATGAGACACTTTGCCCCGAGTGTTCTCTGAGATGACAATGTCTTCAGTGAAGCAACTTGGCCCTTCCATTGTTCATTAGAAGTGGGGTGTTGGTATGTCAAAAAAGACTTCCAGAGTTTCTGGGAGCAATGAACATGAACCCTGAGGGAGACATGGCCCTTTTGTTTTGTACCAGAACCAGGCAGAACAAAGCAGATAGGCTGAGTTCAATAACGGCAGAAAGAAGGAGGAAAGACGATCAGAAAGTCCTTTTTGTTAGTTAGCTGGGGTAGGGGTGTGTGTGTAATCTCATCACTGAACTCTATTGTGGCATATTCCAGATGACAGAGCCCTGGTGGTAGTTTATAAGGTGTTCCCCAAGCGTGTGTATCATCAGATCTTTATTTCAAGTCCAAATAACATGATCTTGAACATCTAAAGCCCATAAAATGGTACGGCTTCAGGAGAGGATCTTGTCCACTCTGATTTGCATCTCAAACTCCTATACTCTTAAGTAGTTTTGCTCAAGGTTTGGAAGCTCTATTACCCTCCCCCCTAAGGGTGCTAACACACAGTCTTATTTCTTCACCCTCCACACCCACATCATTCTCTTAACACAGGAGGGGGTTTGCTTCCTGTGGAGCCTTGTGTCATTGTCCGTAAATTCCTCTAGGGGATAGGAGCCTGCTGTTTGGATCCTGACACTGGAAGCAAGCTGGGATCCTAGTAGCCAGGTTTATGGGAGGAAAGTCTAAGATGCCATCAGACGCTTTTCATGATGAATACTAATGAGCTTCCAGCCTATCTTCTGCCCATTTTTCTCAGAGATGACTTATGTCCCCTCATGCTTTAAGGTATTTTGCCAAAGCGTCCCTTTTACTATTTGGGGGGTTGCCAAGGAGCCATCTACCCTGGATGCAGGTGTTAAGGGGGTTCATTGTCAGTAGGTAATTTACCGTAATAAAACTTACTGAAAGTTACTTTTGCCTTGAGCCAGCAAGTCTAAACAAGGCCGGCATGAAATTCTCTTCCCTGCTGGGTCAGGACGCTCCTACTGCCGCATCCCACAGCACTTCCGAGGAGGGCATAGGACTTCCTCCGGAAGAGGAGATGATTCTGTCAAAGAAGGGACCACGCCTGATTTGTTCAAAGCTGGGTACTTCACACTGTCTTTCAGAATAGCTGTCAAATAGTAGGTGCTCAAGAAATGTTCACTAAATCAAGTGTTTACTTTATGTTTGGGACCATTATGGGAAGACGAAACAAAATATGCAAACCAGTGAAGGTTGCACTACATGCTATGTTCAGGAAACTGTACAAAATTGAAATTCCTGATGCATAAAATCAATGGAGGGCCCAGTGCATGAAACACTTATACAAATGAAGAGTAGAAATGGGTTTTCCAAGATAGGGAGCATATAAAAAGGCATTAAAGAGTGATGAGAAAGGGATAAAGTGACTCAGCTTGAAGGAAGACACTTTTATTCAATTACTCAAACATAACTTAGCGCTTTCCATGTGATAGAAATGTTTTTTTGGCCCAGGAGACAGAAGGTTTATAACATATTATTTGTTCCTAAGTAACTCACAATCCAGAGGGAGAAGGGGGAGGTACCAATAGCCACAATATAATGGATGTATTTTAAGTGTCTTCTGTCTAGCAGGTGTTTTCCAAACATTAAGTATCCTGATAAGGCTACAGGGCAGGGCTTATTATTATTAGCCTCTATAAAATGAGGAAACAGAAGGTCAGACAGTGTCTGATGTGGAATACATAAATATACACCCACATATATGTATTTATATAGATGTACATATGTATATATGCACATACACATGTATACATCTACATCCATGTGTGTATATCCTGTTTAGTTTCTGTAATTTTGCAGTTAAATATAAAATGAACAGAACAATAGGACAAAGAGTTGTATAGTCTGAAATGCTATGTATTTTAAGTGGATTTCTTAGTATTTATTTGCAACTCAAAGTTAGTATAGATGATTAGAGAATCTTATCATTCATCATCACAGCATCTTGAAGAGGGTTGTATGTGAAACACACCAGTGAATTACTTTCAGTCAGTCAGAATTCCATTGTACTTGAGTCACCGTGCGGAGGATGTGAGGCTCTCTGAGTTGGTTCCCAAGGTATCTCCTTTGTTTTCTTTGGTGTTAGACGTTCAGTTCTCTGGGGCGAACGTGGCAGAAGGGGCAGTTTACAAAAGCCCGACAGAAGCAGGCCTGTTTTATGTTAAAGGGCCGAATCAGCTTAGCACCTGCATTGCTGTCTGTGTTTTATCCGGGCGCCCTGGGGATTCGAGTGAGTTCAGGGTGCTCTTCTGTCCTCTGTGCTGGGTCACAGAAGACTTCCGGTAAGTGCAGGGCTCCAGCAGTCTGAAAGCAAATTTGACTGATCTGCACAAATTACTGGATACATTAGATTATAATTTTCATAGATTATTCTAGGGTCCTTATACCACTTAGTAAATTTGAGCCTAACCATTTTTGGGTATATACTAAAACCCATCTCCTTCTACCTTGTATTGGGGCTCAGGTACCTCTACAAAAAAAAACTGGATACCAAAAAAGATAGTTATTTCTTTTGTATTAAATTAAAGTTTTCTTCTGCTTCATAAGCCTAACTTTAAATGCATTGCATGCTCCTCAATTCAAATAAAGCCCATGAATATATATCTATTCATGATAAAAACATACAAGCACAATTTTAAATTATTATAGAACTAAATTTTATTATTTTAGAGAGTGTCTACCAAGCTTATGGACACATTTCCCAACTTCAAGAGTCAGAAACTGAAACTTGAAGAGTTGGTAATTCTCCTGGGTTATGACGAGTACTCCCTGTTTCTTGAGCCCAAACACTCTGAGATCGGCAGCTCTTACCCATAAAGGCGGCTTTGAGGTAACCGCAACCTGCTGTTCTTCCATGCGCTACAACACACGTGTTCTCTGGATGTCTTCCTTGGGACTCTTTTGTTGTTGCTATTGTTTTCATAGACATTCAAGCTATTATGGTTTGGACAACCACAACTACCCTCCCCCACCCCACCTCTCCAATCTCCAGCCCCTCACAGGCATGAAATCTATCCATTAACCAATCATTAACATATTAAAAGAAGATAAGGGAAGTTGAAATCATTAGCTCAAATGACCAAATCTCAGGCAGGCAGGAGTCTCCTTCTGCAGTAGAAGTTGTGCTGTGTATTTCCACGTGTCCACTCAGATTTTAACCCTCGAAGATTGGATTTTCTTACAGAAATACATTTTCCTGTCCATGGATACCTCCTGGCCTCATGCATCCTAAGTTTTGTCACACATGAAAAAAGACTCTCCATCAGCATTTCTACTTTGAAAAATTGCAAATAGGTCCTTAATTGGCCCATCCTGAGTCTGTGGCCTTCCCTAGACCAATCACTTCGGCCAGGTCCGTCACAGCGTTTAAGATCCTGGCAGCTCCTAAGGGACAATTTTCAGGACAGGAAGGGAAGAATGAGTTTTCCAAAAGAAGGGAGGTAAGGGAGGACGTGATCAATGGGACAGGCTTTCCAAGCTGGGAACTATCTCAGCCTGGGCCGTTTAGTTCAGGAAATTAATTGCACGGAATAGCTGTTCTTGGTCTGTTTGTCTTTTTCAGGGGTCCATTTTTTGTTTAATTGAATAGTCTTATAATTTTATTTATTATGTGTAGGGACAGGGGATCCCACAAGGCAAAAATCACACTGCTCTTACCCATAGCTGCAGTGGGCATCAGGTTCAGAAGCCCTAAGTACAGTCCAGAACCCAACTGCTTTTCAACTTGAACACCACAATCTGTTCAAAAGCGCTAATTATTCTAATATGGTGATGATGGCTCCTAAATCAAAACAAACCAAGGTATAGATCCTGTGAGACTCTTGTGTCAATTAAGCCTTAAGATTAGCCAAAGCGAACCAAGTTTCAAGGAGATCTGGTTCAAAGATCATAGATATAAGACTTGATGATTCTGAATAAGTCAGAATCAGTCCACTAAGTCATTCCAAAAGCAGCCAGAGTTCAGCCATCTCTGATTTATAATCTCTATCCAATATTATTGATGGTGGATGCCTGAGGGTACATGGGGGGGTTTGTCCTCTAGATCACTAGCTAATGGCACTTCTGGAGAACAGGATAATACCTACTGAGTTATCAGACCACACATTGAGTCAGTATGTGCAAATGTATACAGGCCAGTTGAGAAAGAGATTTCATGTGAAAGTCCAAATTCTCTATAACTGAACCCCAAACTGTAGATGCTCAGTTCATTTTCTCTAATTCCTTCAACTGTCTCTGAGTCCCCAATATGTCTTTGCCTCCTTGGGTCATCCTAAAATGTGTCACTTGCTCCTATACCTTTTCTGGTGACATGGAAAGAGAAGAAAACTTCTCTATGTCCCACCAGCTTCATTTTTCCCTACCTGTTAAAATATTTCATCGTATTGCTTTATTTCAATGATTTGTTCTTAGGTGGTTGAGAAGTTACCAGCCAGTCCTTCTGGGCTATTTTTTCTCACAAGGACACTTCAGACCCTCTTTTTCAAGCCCCTCTCCAGACCTCGCACTATTGCTCAGAGATTGAAACCTGCTTTGACCTGCTAAGGCTTTGCTTGCTTTCATTGTTCCCATGGGTGTCAGAGACCAGCTGATTGCTTGACCAGCTTGTTTGCTTTGGGTTCCTGGAAGCACAGTTGAGGCAAACTTCTCTCAGTCTCTCTTGCAGTTAAGCGGGACCACTGACTAAGTTCTAGCCAGTGGACGATAAGCAGGAATACTGTATCCCACTTCTAGAATGGTCTTATTGAGATTTCTCACAATCTCAGGCCCTGGCTGGTGTGGCTCAGTGGATTGAGTGCCAGCCTGTGAACCAAAGGGCCACCAGTTTGATTCTTAGTCAGGGAACATGTCTGGGTTGCGGGCCAGGTCTGCAGTAGGGGCCATGCCAGAGGCAACCATACAGTGATGTTTTTTTCTCTCTCTTTCTCCCTCCCTTCCCCTCTCTCTAAAAATAAATAAATAAAATCTTTAAAAAACTTCTCATAGTCTCAAGCATGAGCCTTTCTTTCCCCAGTGACCAACTGAATAAAGAATCTGTGGAGGGTCATCCTGGAGGGTCATCACAGAAGCTGCCGATGGGAGAAGTGCCAGCTGGTCCTTGAGTGATCATGTAAGGCTGGTACCTGGATAGAGGTACCAACCTTGCACTGTGAGAGGAGACCAAACAATGTTGTCACCAAGATTCGGAGGCTTCTTTGTATAGAATCAAGTGTTATTTTGACTAGTAAACTTCTCTCTGTTTTTAGTCAGTATCACCTAGAGAGGTGATTCTTCACGTCTCCAGTGCTTGGTAACTTCTTCACTCAATTCATTCTTCAGCTGTTCATTCAGTTTCTTATTAGTCCTATGTCATGACTCATACCAGTCAACACACAGTAACTTCTTAAGAATAGGGGCATTCTTTCTTTTATATGTGCCATTGTACTTACAAAGCATGGCACATAGCATGCAATCTAGATGTGCTTATTGATCTAGAAATCCACAAAACTGTGGGAGACTTATGAGAGCCAGTTTTACTGATTAGGTGGCCATCATTCTCAGCCTCACCTTCTCATTTTTAATAGATTTTATTTTTTTAGAGCAGATTTAGGTTTATAGCAAACCTGAATGGAATGGACAGAAATTTCTCATTTATTCTTGCCTCCACCCACGCAAAATCTCCCCTATTATGAGGTCCCTCAGTAGTAGGTACATTTGCTACAATTAAGGAACCTACACTGACCCCTCGTTATTACTTGAAGTTCAGAGTTTACCTTAAGGCTCATTTTTGATGTTGACATGCATCCGTCATTGTAGTGTCACACAGGACCGTTTCATTGCCCTGAAAATCTTTTGAGCTTTGCCAATTCATCCCTCTTCTCCCCCTTTATCTTCTGATATTTTACTTTCTCTATAGTTTCGCCTTTTCCACAGTATCATTTAATTAAAATCACATAGTTTGTAGCCTCTCCAAATATTTTTTTTCATTTAGTAATAGTAACTTGAGTTTCACTTATGTCTTTTCATGGTTTGGTAGCTCATTTCCTTTTAGTTTGGACTGATACTCCATTGTCTGAATGTACCTGTTTACTTATCCATTCACCTACTAAAGGACACCTTGTTTTTTTTTTCAAGATTTGGCATTTATGAATACAGATGTTTATGCATTTGTATGCAGGTTTTGGTGTCAGAATAAGTTTTCAACTCACTTGGAAGAAAGGAGTGTAGCTTCCTCACTTTCATGGCTGAGCTATCTCAAAAGCATCATTGTTTGCGGTGGTGATGGCAACTGGCTAGGCCTGTTTTCCTTTCTTTCTTCTTTTTTCTCTTTTTTGTTCTCCAGCTGACGAGCTCAGAGAAAATCAAAGAAGAACTTTCAGTTAACTTTCCTTTCCATTTCAAAGTGGCATATCCCTTCTTTATGAGGAAGTGAAAGGAGCCAGTGGTGCCAAGTCAAGTCTAACGCATTCCTAGGTAAATATAGCCACACAAGCAGAGCTTTCTGGCCACAGCTCTGCATGACCCCATAAGCATATTCCAGTAGGAAGTCCTAACTTTCCGCCACTTTTTAAATAGCCTGTTTTTTTCTTGATTTATGCCTCTCTTTGTCCCTCAGCTGGGGCCCTTTGCCTTGCCTGCTGTTTATGGTCCTTTAAATCTTCACGTTCTGGCATAGGGATTCATATCGTTTAGGATTTCTACCACTGAGCAAGGTGCAGTAGGAGCTTCAGTTCAGAGTGATGGAGTATGAAAAGAGGCCATAAGCTGGTCTGGACCATGGGTCATAACTTGTTCTTTTTTATTGTTAACCTAGATATCTTAAAATAACAGTAACAGACAGTTGTCTTCAGAGGTGGGCTACCAACATGCTAAGACATGCTAATGCTTTACCTTAATAATAAAAGTGTACCAGTCTCATTTCCGAACACAAATTTCATTTTGAAGGTAGTTTCATGGCCCTCCTTTTACTCCTGTAATTATTTTTCTATTTACTGCAACATGTGATATGAAAAACCCATGACAACTGATGATGAGAATGCTTAGAATATATTGGCCTTTAGTGTTTGACACCACAACTGGTATTGAGATTGTAATTAGTTAAAACAGGTTATTATTCTGTAACAAATGATGACTCCACTATCTCACAATGTCATAGTAATCAGTGTGAAATACTCTGGAAAGAGGATGATGGACCTTGTTCTCGTCACTTTCCCCTCCTGAGACCCTAAATCTCCAGGTCCTCATCCACCAGGTCTGGCTCACAAGGAGCATCTTCAGTGCTATTCTATCGCGTGTCGCCCTGCCTTTGCCCAAGTAGCCTCCTCTGCTTGGAAGGCCACCTCCTACCCTCCCATCCTCTGCCCAACTGTAAACACACTTTCAGCATGTATGGGTCAGCCTTGGACAATGCCCAGTGAGTAGAGGTTGATGACCACCTGCACACCCCACCCTGACCTTCCTAGAATTCACTCCCCTTTCCCCATATCACATCTTCAGGGAGCAATAGTCAGAGAGAACCCTCTTACGGGATCCTCTGGGAGGCAGCCTGCTGTCCCCTTTGTGCCTCCCCCAGGGCCCCGTGTCACCGTGCAGATCTGAAGGCCAGGGCCTCCACCCTAAAGTGTTCAACAGTCTTTGGTAAAACCAGAAAAATTAAGAAAAACTGTAATTTAAAAAAATATATAAAGCTGTATAAGTTAATTTAGGAATCTGACTTTATGCTGCATGTTCTTCTTATGCATCTATTGTTGAATTGTTTCATAGTTTATGAAAACGAATAGTGATTGGATTTCCTCAATGTCTGTGTTTGGCAAAATCAAAAGTTAGCAATCAGATGAGCAAGTTTGGGGTAGTAGTATACAAGTAAGAGTCTCTTCTAAAAAGGGGCATGGAGAGCCGATTCTGCCTTAATATCAAAAGAGTACCTGTCTCATTTCCAAACACAAATTGCATTCTGAAGGTAGTTTCATGACCCTCTCTTTATTCCTGTAATTACTTTTCTTTCTCTCTACTGTAACATGCGGTGGAAAAATCCTTCTACATTGATCAGAGACGGCTCAGACCTGCAGACTTGCTTCTGTGGGGAGATACATAGCTGTCAACGCTCACTACAACAGGGCTGTATTCCCTCACAGTTCTGGGGGTCAGAAGTCCAAAACCAAGGTGTCGGCAGGGCTGTGTACCCTCTGAAAGTCCTTGGAGAGGATCCTTCCTTGACTCTTCCAGTTTTTAGTGGCTTCAGGCATTCGTTGGCTTGTCTGTGTAACTCCAATCTCTGCCACCATCTTCACATGCTTTCTCCTCTTTTCTGTGGCTCCTATCTTTTATAAAGACAGTTATCATTGGAATTACTACCTAGCTGGGTAAGCCAGGATGGCCTCTTCCTCAGATCCTTAACTCAGTAACATTGCAAAGGCACCTTCACCAAGTAAATTGTATTGACAGGTTCGGAGTGTCCAGATATAGACAGAACTTCTTGAGGGCCACAATTTAACCCACTACACCATGTCTACAGTATTAGCTTCCCATTATTGCTATATTACCTCAACCTTAGTGGGTGAAACCAAACACTTTTGCTATTTTATAGCTCTAGAGATTAGAAGTCTAAAATCAGGGGTCATCAGTGCTGGGTCCCTTCTGGAGGCTTGAGGAGAGAATTCTGTTTCCTCATCCTCTTTCTCAGCTAATAGAGGCTTCCTGCAGTCCTTGGCCCAGTGACCCTTGCGTCCTTCCCAACCACTGCCCCCAAATCACCACATCTCTTACTACTAACTGCTTCCCTCTTATAAGTGCCTTTGTGATTATATTGAGTCCACCCACACAACCCAGAGTGCTCTCCCCACTTTAATAATCCTAACTTAACCACATCTGCAAAGTCCCTTTTGCAAAATGAGGTCAAAGAGTCACAGGTTCCCGGGGTTAGGGTGTGGGTCTATCTGGGGGAGCATTATTCAGTCTACCTCACTTACACCTTCCCCAGTTACAAAGGCTCATTGAATACTTCAAGCTCTGGTCCATTAGATTAAGTTCTGGGGTTGACCTAGTAAAGCATGTTGGCACAGGGGTGGATGGCCCATCCTCTGTGCACCAGGGCCGACACTGGCGGGCACAGGGAAAGGCTCTGCTCCACCACTCACAGAAGAGCAAGAGCTCAGGATGGCTAAGGCTCTGATTCCTGGCCTCTGGTATCCGGCCCCTCCTGCTCTCAGAGCAATGGATTTCAATTTGCTGCTTTCTCCCGGTGGGGAGCTTAAAGTAGTCTACAAGCATTTGGCTTATTAATCTTCATAACATCTCTGAGCACCCTGTGAAGTTATCAAAGGGCACGGGAAAGGGCAGCCATAATTTCCCTTATTTCACAGACAAGGGAGATTGTGACAGGGAAGCGGTTCAATTAGGTTCTCTAATGAGTTGTGGAGAAAGACAGAAAAAGGACCGAGATCCCCGGAAAAACCCATCCATTCTTCATCCCCTCCACCACTATTTTGCTTTTACAACTTCCTGACTAAGGATTTTTAAAAACCACGGTCTGGGCTTTCTGGCAGGTGAGTTAGCAACAGGAGATGTACAGGCGATGCCCACTTGTGTGCATCTGTCTGTGTCCCGTGTTATTGCCTTGGAGAGGAAGCTTAAGAGCTAAACATCCCACGATAGATGAGGCCAGAATGAGGCAAACTCAGGGCTCACAAAACTCGATGTTTCCATAGAAATTATTGGCTAATAATGTGTTTTTGTTCCAATGGGCAGAATAGGCCTGTTTGCGATCTCAAATTTAAAACGGACAAAGGGAACAACAAAGCCTGTTGTATTCACTCGACTCTTAATGTGTTTTCTAGGAAATTTGCATAAGCTCCTGAAGCTATGTTGGTTTAAAGTGAAACAGTCTTCAGCACCTTTTACTAGGGGAAATTCTTGGGGATCCTCTTATGACGGGAGAAGAAAAAAGCCCCATTCCTATTCCCAAATCAGACACCCAATTACACTGATGAAGACGCTCACTTTTCTTTTTTCAACCTGTCCTTTGTGTCACGTGACAACATCACTTTTCAGACTCCGTGTCAGGCAGAGAAGTGCACCACACTGAGGACGAAAACCTGAGAGATTATGTAATATAAAACATTAAGGAGTGGAAGCCATGCAGCAGTCTCACTTTGTTGAGTGCCTTATCAATCCCTCTCATTTTCTGCAGGTGAATTTTTAAAAATCTGGCCTCTGTCATCTGCCCAGTCTCATGTCTTTGTTTATACCAAAATCCATGCGATTTTTCCATTATGCCATGCATTTTGTTCATTTTATTTTTTCTGGGAGATACATTCCTCCCTCATACATTCTCCTTTTCTGCTTAATTTTCCTCTTGACTCGTATTCATTCCTTAGTTTATCTATCATTTGTTTCGAGAAGCCTTCTGTTTCTCCTGAAACCTGGATTAGATACGCCCACACTGTGCTCTGCAACACCGAACATGGGTTCCAGAGACATTTGCCAAATAAATACGAAGTACAACATGGCTCCCGGCCCAGATGGAGGCGTAGGTAGACACACTGTGCCTCCTCGCACAACCAAAAGAAGGACAACAAATTCAAAAACAAAAAACAACCGGAACTGCCAGAAAATCTAACTGTATGGAAGTCCAACAACCAAGGGGTTAAAGAAGAAACGTTCATCCAGACCAGGGAGGCGGGGAGCAGTGGGGCAGAGACATGCAGCTGGGCGGAGAGGACTCACAGCAAGGTGGTGGCTTGTGGACCAGGTGGTCCCACATTCGCGTACAGAGAAACTGGGAGCAACAACTAGGGAGTGAGACAGATCGTGCAACCCAGGGTTCCAGAGTGAGGAAATAGAGCCTCAAAACCTGACTGTAAAAACCTGTGGGCGTTGAAGCAGCAGCGGGAGAAACTCCCAGCCTCACAGGGGAGTTTGTTGGAGAGATCCACAGGGTCCTAGAACATACACAAAACCACCCACCAGGAATCGGCACCAGAAGGGCCCAATTGGATTGTGGGTAGTGGGGGGAAGTGACTGAAAGCCGGCAGATTGTGGGGCAAGCCGCACTGTTCGCTCTGGAAGCCCTCCCCCACGTACAGCGTCACAGAACAGAGATGTGGTTGCCCCACCCTGGTGAATGCCTAAGGCTCTGCCCCTTGTGTGTAATAGGTGTGCCAAGACAAAAAAAAATTCCAATGGTTTCTAAAGTTAAAATTTGAGATGTATTTTAAAAGAACAATCAAATGGAAGGAAAACAAAATGAAAAGGAAAGACAATCTTCATTTAGCACATCTACAATTCTTGTTTTTTTAAGATTTTATTTACTTATTTTTTTAGGGAGGGAAGGGATGGAGATAGAGATAGAGAGAGAGAGATAGAGAGAAACATCAATGTGCGGTTGCTGGGGGTTATGGCCTGCAACCCAGGAATGTACCCTGGCTGGGAATCGAACCTGGGACACTTTGGTTCCCAGCCCGCGCTCAATCCACTGAGCTACTCCAGCCAGGGCTACATCTACAATTCTTTATCCAGGAATCTCATTGCTAGAGAATCTTCTTAAGGAGGTAATCTGGAATTCAGAAAACAAAGCTTTGGCAAGAACATATTAATGGCAGCACTATCTACAATTGTAGAACACTGAAAGCAATATAACCTTTCAAATATACACGTAATGATATATTGTGGATAAAATTTTATTTATTTATTAGTATTCTTCCCATCAAGAGTTTACAGTAGCAAGGAGAATGCTCCTGCTAAAATGTTAAATAAAGAAAGTAGGTTATGCCCCAGCTGGCATAGCTCAGTGGATTGAGTGCAGGCTGTGAACCAAAGTGTCGCAGGTTCGATTCCCAGTCAGGGCACATGCCTGGGTTGCAGGCCATCACCCCCAGCAACTGCACATTGATCTCTCTCTCTTTCTCCCCATTCCCTCTCTAAAAATAAATAAATAAAATCTTTTAAAAAATAAAGTAGGTTATAAAATTATATGTAACACATAATCAAAATTAAACATTAAAATATGTAACTACAAACTTGGAATAAGACAGAACAGGGGGAATACATACCACCAAACTGACACCAAAATGAGTAATTGTTTTTCACTTATATTCCTCATTATATTTTAAAATATGATAAGCTGGCATAAAAAATAACTTTATTAAAATAATATTACTTTATATAAAAATTCCACATTTACTAAAATTGGTAAAGCCATCCACATGCGTATGCACAACAAGCTAGCAGTAACACCTAACTATATTTTAAAAGGCATAACGTAATTAATATTTTAAAAATCAATGCTTTCATCTTCTTTCCTGCCAAGCCTTGTGTATTTCATGTGTAATTCAACTGGCAGTTGATACAAAAGTACCATACTTCGGGAAAATGTCTTCATTTGCTGGTAGTGGACATCTGTTGTTTTTCCTGCCCAGCATTTCTTACATGTACTTTGGAGATGGCGTCCTGAATTCTCCGTGGGGACAACTTGTGCTGGGTTTGTGGTCTGTGGTTGGAGGGGGGATGGGCACAGGATTCAGACTGTTCTGTCATTTTAATCCTTTCTCGACGAAGAGAATTGATCCAGAGATGGGACAAAAACCAAGCAGGCCAATGTAAACAATTTTTAAGTATATTTTATTAATTGTGCTATTACAGTTTTCCCCAATTTTCCCTTTTATTCTCCCTCTGCCCTGCACCCCCCAGCCCTCCAGTATTCCCCCGCTTAGGGTGGAGTCCATGGGTTGTAACCCTTTAGGGTTCTATGTCCATGGGTTGTACACATAAGTTCTTTGACTTCTGTTTCCTATACTATCCTTAATGCCCCCTTGTCTATTTTATACCAATTATGCTTCTTATTCCCTGTACCTTCCCGCCATTCTTCCCCTCCCCATCCTCACTGAAAGCCCTCCATGTGACGTACATGTTTCTGATTCTGTTCCTGTTCTAGTTGTTTGCTTAGTTTTTGTTTTCATTTTTTAAGGTTCAGTTGTTGATAGTTGTGAGTTTGTTGTCATTTTACTGTTCATAGTTTTTGATCTTCTTCTATTTCTTAGATAAGTCCCTTTAACATTTCATATAGTAACAGCTTGGTGATGATGAACACCTTTAACTTGACCTTATCTGGAAAGCACTTCATCTGCCCTTCCACTCTAAGTGATTACTTTGCTGGATACAGTCATCTTGGATGTAGGTCCTTGCCTTTCATGACTTCAAATACTTCTTTCCAGCCCCTTCTTGCTTGTAAAATTTCTTTTGAGAAATCAGCTGATAATCTTATGGAAACTCCTTATAGGTAACTATCTCCTTTCCTCTTGCTGCTTTTAAGATTCTCTCTTTATCTTTAATCTTGGGTAAATTAATGATGATATGCTTTGGTGTGTTCCTCTTTGGGTCCAACTTCTTTGGGGCTCTCTGGGCTTCCTGGACTTCTTGGAAATCTATTTCCTTCCCCAGATTGGGTAAGTTTTCCTTCATTTTTTGTTCAGATAAGCTTTCAATTTCTTGCTCTTATTCTCCTCCTTCTTGCATCACTATGATTCAGATATTGGAATGTTTCAAATTGTCCCAGAGTTTCCTAAGCCTCTCCTCGGTTTTTTGAATTCTTGTTTCTTCATTCTGCTCTGGTTTGGATGTCTATTTCTTCCTTTTGTTCCAAATCATTGATCTGAGTCCTGGTTTCCTTCTTGTCACTGTTTGTTCCATGTACATTTTGCTTTATTTCACTTTGGGTAGCCTTTATTTGTTCCTTAATTTCGCTATCAAGCTCAATCAGTTCTGTGAGCATCCTGATTACCAGGGCTTTGAAATCTGCATGATGGGTTGTCTATCTGTTATAGAACAGACCAGGGGGAGGTGCTAAATGATATAAAAGACCCCCCCTTTTTCTCCGGAGGTTCCTCCCCACCTACTGGGTTCGTTTGGACCACTGCCTGAGGAAAGATGTCTCTTACTACCAGAGATCAGTGAAAAGGAAAGGAATTTATTATTTATTTGAAATAATACAAACTAACATTCTCCACAAATACATACAGTCATCCTGGCACCTTCCACGTGGCAAAAGGGAGCACTTCCAAAGCCTCGTGGTCCTGACTCTCACCCCATCCGTGTGGCCCCCGAAAGAGAGGGGGGCCTCACGTGGTCTCAAAAAGAGAGGCACCAAATGGCTGCTGCACCTTGGTTTAAATCTCAGCACCAATCTTCTGCAGCCTCATTTCTGGCTCCTCCCACAATTGGCCACAGCTGCCAGCATTCTGGGCAGGTGTGTCCCTGTGGTGTGGAGCCAATTATCTCCAAGCTCTTCTGGACCCTGTTACAAATCCCTATTTGAGCCCCACTCTTAGCTGCACCCTGTTACATATCTCCTCATCACTTAGCTCTTTTTCTAAAGTTTTTATTTATTCTTTCATTTGAGCCATATTTCTTTGTTTCAGTGCACCTGTTATGGTGTAGGGCTCAGGGCCTTAGGTAGTCACCTGGGTGAGGAAACCTACTTTGTGGCCTTGTGGCACTGTTGGGGAGGGGCCAGAGAGGGAACAATGCCACTTGCTCACTCTACTCTAGGCCCACTTCCCAAAGAACTCTCTCGTGTGAGACTTGGAGCTTCTCCCACCATGGCAACCCCCGCAGTTGTTTACAGCTAGCTTTGAGTCTTTGGTTTCCTGTTCTGCAAGCCCTGCCTTGCTCTCAAAGTTCACTGCCTTGCTGGGAGTCCTCTCAACCAGTCCCGCCTCCGCCACCTGGCTGAGAGTCCTTTCCACTGGGCAGTTCAACTGCATTCTCCTACCTGTCTCGGTGACTGTTTCTTTCACTCCTTGGTTGTTGGAGTTCCATGCAGTTTGATGTTCTGACACTTCTGGTTGTTTATTGTTTTTAGATTGGTTGTTGCCTTTCTTTTGGTTGTGGGAGGAAGCAAAGTGTTTCTACCTAGGCCTCCATCTTGGCCAGAACTCTCTAATGTAAACAACTCTAATGGTTTTGCTGAAACGTCCAGGAAAAAGTTTCACATTTTCCTAGGCATCACCAGTAGTAGGAGCTGAGAACACGAGGGCTGCAGGGCCTGGTCTGTGCCCACACGTGGAGACAGTCGGCTGGAGAGACACCGTCACAGGGAACAGGGCTGCAAGGTGGAGAAGCGGACGGTTAGGGGAGAGTGCTCCAGAGAGGGCAAATGCGAGGTAGAGAGGATTCCAGTCATTTCATTTAAGTTCTTGGATCCATTTGTGTCCAGAAAACTTGAGTCGCTGCATTTTCTGATTTTGTTTAAGCCACTTTGAGTTATATTTCTATCGTGTGCAATGTGAAGAATCCTAATTCTTGAAGTGCTTCACAGGCCTGTTTCTTCTTCTACCCAGACACAGCTGTCTGGAGGAAGAGTCTACAGAAAATGACAGTATAAACGCTCCAGTCGGGAAAGCATTGAAAGCGCCAGCCTGCTCTGTCCTGTGTTGTCACATCATCGAGGTCCCGGGTCGTGTCTCTCTGATGGCTCCAGTCACCAGCCTTCAGCTCACGGGTTCAAATATGTAGAACACCTTATATTTTGACATTCCTTAGTTATAATATTTTATTATATTCTCATCTCCATGTCAAATAGTTTTCTTCTGTCAATATTTATATTTAATGCCATTAGCAGTTCTCTAAATATTCTGTTCAGAGTGTCTGTTTCTTATGATTACTTGCATTATTACAGTATGTACTTTATTGACTTTATATTGAAAAATTTATTTTAGCACCTTTTAAGCAGATTCCTTCTTTGCCATACCTTAGAGTGCTTGTAATCATTATTGTTTTATTTTAGTATCTTAACATTATTTTAGCACCTCAAATGGAGACTAAATGAACAAGATGTCTTCTTTATGAAATAACTGTTGTCTACTTTTACCTGCAGAATTAAATGGGAACTATGAGAGCTTAAGATCTGTGAACATTTATCCCTAAATTTAGGCATTTGATTCCAGGCTCATAGATGATGAGAAGAGGACAAATGCCCACATTTTCCAAGCCCGGATGAAGCCACTGAGAATTTTATCTGAGTCTTTCTTTTAACTATATCTTCTACATGAGATTATTAAATTAGCGTCTTAAGTAATAAATGACTGCTCAGTGAAACTCTGAATGCCAGATCATTTTCCTGCAGATTTTAACCCCCCAAAACCCCTTTCCCCCCAGGGACCTGAGTTGGAAGGTACTGTGGATGCAGCACCTGGGGTGAACAAGGGTAATGGAGTTTATAATAATTAATTCACAGCAGCTATTCTCTAGTGATCAAAGATTGAATCATATGCGAGCGTGGTTTTAATTTCCTCTTTTAAATGAAGAACAAGCAAAACTATAAATCACAGATCCAATTCTGCCGTAAATCTCATTTGTTCCATTGCTTGCCGACAATCTGAAAGAAATATTTTATTCCTTGCATTCCTCGTCCATATCAGGTTCGTTATATTTTATTCTTTCCAGTAATAAGTAAGCACAGGACATGCAAACTCAGACGTTGTTAGCAATGATTTCTCTGCTGCCCCCGAGACTGACAGTGACAGGCAATCAGACATGCAAACAATATCGGCTTGTCCCTGTGCATTGCAGTTTGCATTCCTAAGGAGACAAGGCACATGTGTGTGACCCTTGAGGGACATCTTATAGTGATATGTGGGTTGCAGTGGAAAAAAAAAAATAGTCTCAGCAACCTCTAGTTTTCTTTAATTTTGAATGCCCAGAACTAGCCAGACTTTAAATTCATTTCACCAGTGCTTTGAAACTCTTTATACCCATGCACAGGATTCACTGGGAAAAAAATTTAAAAAGCTAAAAAGACACAAAAATGTCCAAAGCTTATTTTTCAGTTTCCTAGAAATGAAGGTTTACTGGGGGAAGGATTGAGGGTGGGAGGTAAGGGTGGGTGTGGTGGAAGAGAGTGGTGGGGCGAAAATGGAGACAATTGTACTTGCATAGCAATAAAAAAAAAGCAAAAAAAAAAAAAAAAGAAAAAGAAACCAAAGTTTTCTGTAAGGTCTCAGATACTTCACATGCCAAGAGAATAAGGGTTTTGAGCCAGATTTGTGAGATGCTTTCTTTTCTCTTCCAATCCTGCTCTTCCTTTGAAGCTTTGCAGATATATATAGATATATATATATATATACACACACAATTTCCTCTTTGTTTATGCTTTCAAATGTTTGATATATTTTGTGGATATATATCTTTTGCTATGAAAATGGCTCTGCTTGATGTAATAGCTTAATAGTAGATAACATGGATGATTTTTCCCTTCCAAAATAATGGTTTTGCCCTAGTTACATATTTATATATACCAAATTAGAAGAAAAACATTTCAAGAATAATGAAAAATGTATGCAAGATATCTCTAGCCTTTATATTTAGATGCTTTTAATGGAGGAGATTATTAGAATTGTGATCATAATGTGCTATAAATTTGTTGATCATAAATTTGAATGTAAGCTATGACTCATCTTGACCATGTAAAGATATGTATTTTTGTATAATGTCCCCCAAAGTCATAGCTCATTACTCTGCAGGCAGGGAAACAACTTTCAGAAAAGGAGTCATGGATTGCAGTTCTAATCTCAGTCTCTTTGCTCCGTCCTTTTGTGTAAATCATCTGATTTATTAGCTGCTTTGGCTTTTCCTCGGGGAAAATGGTCCTTTCTCCCCACTTGCTCTCAGGGAAAATGTTGATCATGGACATCAGCGAAGATAATATAGTTTATGTGAAAGAACACCGTACCAAGAGTAGACTTGCCTACATTGAATTATTTAAATCTATTCTCTTACTAGAAATGATTTCTTCAACTAAAAAGTCACGTCTCTAGGCTTCTATTTTCTAAAGTACCAAGTTAAAGGATGGTATGTAGTGGCCATCCAAATTTCTTAAAAAGTATAATAAACTAAATTAAGAGCTTTAGATTTTTCCTTTGTATGAGAAGCAGGCTGAGGCAAATGTGAGATGAACAAATGCATATATAGGGTGAAGTATAAAATATATCATATCTTATAACACAAAATATGTGCTGGGCAATGTTTTGGCATCACACACACACACACAGAGGTCAGGTACTCTCATAACTGCTTTCTCTATCAGGTACCGTTATTATCTAGATTGAACAAATGAGGAAACAATCACAGGGAATCAGACAGAGTAGCTTGGCCAGAATCACAATCAGCTTTAAGCTTGAAACACACAGGCAATTTGGTTACACAGTTTATTCTCTTAGAATCTGAGCCGTCATAATCAGTTTTTCTCATTGAAATGTGGTAGCCCACGATCTTTATAAATGTGGTAAATTCTCATACCACCCAGAGATATCTGAAAGACTACCTCTATCCATGAACACAATCTCTATCGTGGTAGCCCGCCTTCAGAGCATAATCCCAGAAGTTCCTTCTGATCGCCATACCGTCATTACAAAGAAATAACGTGCTCCTAATAACAGAGCCACATGTCGGAGGAGAGTCATCTGTGCGCTCTGGTTGTTGCAGCTAATCCATTTTGGTCATGGGAAATGGTCTCTCTGATACTTGCTGTACTCTAATTTCCTGCACAGTATGTCCTTTCTCTCCACGTGTCTCCTTTGGAAGGCCTTCCCGAGGTTTCCTGTGGTATCGTAATTCTTGTGGATTTTGCAAAGTGGTTTTGTGACGTTTGAGATTTGAGGCAGAGGGAGAAAATGTTAACTGCTTAATTTCCTCAGAGGAGGAAAGGACGGCTTCAGTGATGATAACAATAAGGACCATAAGGAGGGTATTTTTATGCTTATACTACACAGAGTTGGAGTATTTTTTTTTTCATTTTGGAACATGAACTCCAGCTGCAGTATGGTGTATCGTAGGGAAGCAAACTTGAGATACGAAGACCAAGTAGGAGACTGCAGCAGGAGTTCAGGTGACAAACGACAGTGAACTGAATTGGTGCAATGGCTACAGCAATGGAAAAAATGTTCTTGAGTGCATTTGAGAAATATTAAAGAGATGAAATTTGTAGAAGTTTGCAATTGATTATGTTTCGGGGGATGAGGGAGAGGAAGCTGTCAAAGTAACATCTACATTTTTAGCTTCAGAATTGGGAGGTTGGTGTACAAATTATTTCACTACCCTGAGCCTCAGCATCTTCGTAAGTGGAGTAGAGATGCATACCTTGTGAGCACATTGGCACATTCCAGTGAAAGCATGCAAAGGACCCAGCACAGAGGCACAGATATGTAGCACTCACTGGAATGAAAAGGTTATAATTTGGGAGCCATTAAAAATACATTATTACTTTAGCATAGATTCCTAAGAATTGTGGGAAGACTTCATAATGCAGAAAGGCATGAGAGCACATGACCAACTCCTATTCTTTTCTGGAATTGAAGCTGAAGAATATTAATCAGGAGTCATTCTAATTTATGGCTCTTTCTTGAGGCTTGAAACTTCTTGAGATAAATAGGTAAATAATAACTAAACATACTTCTCATGGAAATGAGGGTTTGGGGAACTATTATGTCTTACCTAACACAAGACCATGATGATGGGGCCAAAGTGAGCTGGGGGGTCTCCACCTAGGTACCCTCTTATACTCACAATGTAACCATCCATATCCATGTGTAAAACATCAGAGCTCCTACCATTACTCCTTCTATGTCTGCTGCCTGGCATGCAAGGACCACAGGCGACAGCAGAAGGCATTTATTGAAGATGGCAGAGCCATTGTCAGCTTAGGTTTCTAAACAACTTTAGAAAGAAGAGCCCATATGTCTAACTGCTCACTATCCAGTTTTATTAGCTGAGGAAAAAGTAAACCTCTATTGTGTTAAACCACTGAAACTTTGAGGTGTATTTGTTACAATGGGTTTTTCTAACATAGCATACACTGTACTTATTTATTTTTGTTTCCTCCCTTCCCCAGAAACCCTCATCTTAGGACCCAGCCAAGAGTCTGGCTTCTGGATGACATCACTAAACAGTTGAATCAAAGCCAGAAATCATCTACTTACACATCCCTCTGTATGAGAAAAATATACTCCTATATATTTAAAATACCATTACTTGAATTTCTGTATTACTTTAAGGCAGAAGCACTCACAGCTGATACATGACTAGAGAAGATAGCTGGAAAAATTCAGTCTCAGACGTGGAATTCTGTATGAAAATTCTTGATTATGTCAAGCAGAATTGAACTAATTTTGGATGAGTTAAATAAATACCAGGTCTGTTCAAACAGGAAGAGCAATGACAAGAGCATTGTTGCTTTTGTGGAAATTTAGCTTTTTAATCATAATATCTGTGAAGTTTGAATATGACAGTCTTAAAGTACTTGAAAGTCTAAATTTAAAAATTGTAAAAGCTGGCATTTTATGTGACTTGGTTCATTATAAAAAAGGTTTTTCCTTTTCTTTTGGTGTGACAGGAATTTTTCTTGTGGTTTTCTCTTCCTACAAAAACTGAAATATTAACCCAGTAAGGTGTCTGTTTAACATCACCTTACATAGACACTACACTCCTTTGACAGAAGTTAGATTAAGGCTGGGATGGTAGACCTCTGGTCAAGACGGAGGCATAGGTAGATATGCTTCACCTTCTCATGTAACCACAGAGAGAATTACAACTATATCTCAAAACAAATAACAACCAGAATTGCCAGAAAATTGAGCTGTATGGATGTCTAACAACCAAGGATTTAAAGATACCACATTCATCCAGTTGGATAAGGGGTGGAGTCACAGTGATGGGTAGAGTGGCAGTGACAGAACAGCCAGTCCCACACTCACAAGTGATGAGTAAAAATGGGAGGGGTGCCTTGGGAACAATGATCCCAGCCCCAGACCATACAGCTCTGGATTCTAGCACCAGGAAGATAAATCCTCATAATGTCTGGCTGTAAAAAACAGTGGGGGTTGGGGCAGCAGAAGAAACTGCTGGATTTCCAGGAGGATCCACTTGAAGGGACTGAACAGACTTAGAACATATTCAAATACACCCATTTTGTGGTGCACCTCCAGAGCACCAGCTGGAAGGGTACCGCTCACATACGGGAAGTGGATGAAGTGACTGGAAATGGGGTGAGTGCCGGGCAAAACTCCAGAAGCCAGGCAGCATCATGGCCCCCTCTCTGAGTCCTCCCCACACACAGAACCACAAAGCAGTGAAGTGAGTTGCCCCACCCTGGTGATTACTTAAGGCTCAGTCCCACACAATTTACAGGTGCCTTTTCTAAGACAAGGAGTCCAAGCAGCTCTAACTAATACACAGAAGCAAACACAGGGAGGCTGCTGATTTTGAGGAGACAAAGAAACATGGCCCAGATGAAAGAACAGAACAAAACCCCAGAAAAAAGGACTAAATGAAATGGCGATAACCAACCTCTCAGATGCAGAACACTGGTGATAAGGATGCTCAAGGAACTCATTGAGTATAGAGAAAATATAAGGGAAGAAATGAAGGTTGTACTAAGTGAAATAAAGGAAAATCTATGGGGAACTGAAAGTGGAAAGGATGAAGCTGAGAATCAAATCAATGATTCAGAAAACAAGGAAGGAAAAAGCATTCAGTCAGAACAGCAGGAAGAAAAAATAATTCAGAAAAATAAGGATAGGCTTAGGAACCTTTGGTACAACTTTAAATATACCAACATCCCAATCATAGGGGTGCTAGAAGGAGAAAATGAAAAGCAAGAAATTGAGAAATTTTTTGAAAAACTAATGAAAGAAAACTTCCCTGTATTGGCAAAGGGAATAGACATACAAGTCCAGAAAGCACAGAGAGTCCCAAACAAGTTGGACCAAAGAGGTCCACATCAAGACATAAAATGTCAAAGGTTAATGATAAAGAGGGAATATTAAAAGCAGCAAGAGAAAAGCAAAGAATAACCTACAAAGGAGTTCCCATAAGACTATCAGCTGATTTCTCAAGAGAAACTTTGCAGGCAAGAAAAGACTGCCAAGAAGTTTTCAAAGTGACGAAAAGCAAGCACCTACAACCCAGATTACTCTTTCCAGCAAAGCTATCATTTAGAATGGAAGGGGAGACCATATGATCTTACCTATAAATGAAACCTAATCAACAAAACAAAAAAGGAAGCAAAATATAACTAGAGTCATTGAAATAAAGTACAAATTGACAGTAATCAGAGTGCAGGGGAGGGATACCGGGGGTAAAAACAGAGGAGTCCTCAAGGAACATGTACAGATGGCACATGACAAAGCCAAAGGGGAGTAGAAATGAGGGTGGGGGATGGGGTGAGGGAAAGTGGAGACAAGTTCACTTAAACAACAATACTAAAAATAAAAAAAGGAAGGGCAGATAAAGTGTTTCCCAAACAAGCTGAAGGAGCTCATCAGCACCAAGCCATTATTACATGAAATGTTAAGGGGTCTTATTTAAGAAAAAGAACAACATAATGAACATTCAAAGGGCAAAAAACTCACAACTATCAACAATACGGAGTCTAAAAAAACAAACTAAGCAAACAACCAGAACAGGAACAGAATCATAGGTATGGAGATCATTTGGAGGGTTATCAGCTGGGAGAGGAAAGGAGGAGAATGGGGGAAAAAATGCAGGGACTCAGAGGCATAATTGGTAGGTACAAAATAGCCAGGGGGATGTCAAGAATAGTATAGGAAATGGAGAATCCAAAAAACTTAATACGCATGATCCATGGACATGAACTAAGGGGGAGGATTGTTGGCGGGAAGGGAGGTACCGGGCAGAGGGGCAAAGGGGGAAAATTGGGACAACTGTAATAGCATAATCAATAAAACACATTTTAAAAATAAATAAAAATAAAAAAACATTGGGACAGTAACTTAAATGTTCATAAAGTGATTTTAAATATTTTAAAACCCAATCAGCTTACTGAGATGCCTCTTTCTCTTGAAGAAACCAAAACAAACAACAGGGAAATCTTTGGTTAGTTCATTTTTCTCACTCGAATTCAATTAAAGAAAAACAAGTGTATTTTTTAGTTCCAGGTCAGGGAAAAAGGAAGGATTATGTAAAATAATATATGAAGGTTTCAAAAGAGGCTGGAAATTTTCTGCGTGTTTTCTCCCTGGTGGAAATGATTGCCTGAAGCTAACAAGAATCTTCAGTCAACTGGGAGTTTACTTCTGAGTCGATGTATGGATGTGGTAATATTTTTTTTGTTGAGAAAGGACATTGATTTATTATAGAAATGCTTTATTAATTATTTAACCTATTTATTAACACTTTATTCTTTGAATCAACCCATACTGTCCAGCACCCACTACATGAGAACTCTATCCAAATAGCCTTACTCCGAGGAGAGAGTGGAGTGTTGTAGAAAATGTAATGATTTTGAAGTCAGATATTCCTGGGTCTCAGCCC